>NC_064641.1:532743047-533114922 GCF_023864345.2 Schistocerca serialis cubense | reverse complement strand
CTCTACTTAATGAAAGTGAACAGAGCCCCGAGTAATGCTTTACATTCCCCACTATTCTTACAGTCTCCTACTACTCTTTGGCCACCTCTCTTGGCAACCGCAATCTGTCTGCGACTGCTGGCTTTCGTATACACACGCTATTTTTGTAGTCCATTTGTGTGGTAGTACGTGAATGACCCTACTGTCCACGTTTGCTTGCTTGCGTGAGTGGTTATGTTTGCTCACTGGGCGGCTAATCCTGGTACTGCGTTACCTCGCTGCTCTCACCGTTTTCTACACCAAACGCTTCCTCTGTAATAATGTGTCTCCCTCTTCGGCACACCAACGAAGGATTATGTTCAGATATTTCTCAGTCCTCAAAGGCTCCGGAAATTTCCCTGGTAATAACTCTGCTTCTGAGTTCTTAATCCTTTGAACATACGCAGTACTTTTATAACTCCTCGTTTCTCTTTCTGCTTGTGATTAAGATACCAGTACTTCTAAAACCTTTAATACGGCACGATTTCCTTCTGTGTTTTCTGAATATCTTAAATTACTTTCCTTGCTGATCAACTGCTGTGTGCCGAGTGGCAAACTTGAGATACAGATATCGAAAAATTTCGGATCCCCTACACAATCTTTACTCTGTTTTCACTAGGGCGATATCATGACAGCAAATATCAAGTCTTTGTAAATGATACCATGGACGAATTTGGCTCTACAGTTATTTATTTGTACTACCCACTAGTGGAATTTCGTCACGGTTATACCACATGAGCCGGCCGCGGTCTCGCGGTTCTAGGCGCTCAGTCCGGAGCCGCGCGACTGCTACGATCGCAGGTTCGAATCCTGCCTCGGGCATGGATGTGTGTGATGTCCTTAGGTTAGTTAGGTTTAAGTATTTCTAAGTTCTAGGGGACTGATGACCACAGATGTTAAGTCCCATAGTGCTCAGAGCCAACCATATACCGCATGATGTTGGCTGCACAGCCAATATTACATTAGTTGGTTGCAGAAATAAACAATATGAAAGCCAGAGACAGTATTTAGCCTACAACATTTGACGTGCGTTTGACCACCGGAATCGAGAAGTTAACCCACTTTCGCTACAAAGCGCTGTGACAAGTAAGTATGAAAATTCCACTCGCCGAATTGTGGTTCGGGTGAGGTGCTGGCCATGGAAGGGAGTCTTGATGCTCGATATCTATTTGAAGTACAAGCATGGGATAAAAAGTTTTGATTTAGCCCGGACCAGAGGCCATTTGCGTAGCCTTTCGAACATTTTTCTTACTGAAGGTGTGTTGCAGTATATTCAACAATGACTGAAAGACCAACCGGAGCTGGCACCCAGGCAAATTGTGCGAATTGAGTAATTCCTTTTCCAAAAAATTATAATTCTGCTGAAATTAATTAATCAGCTAATGGCACGACTTTTAGGGCACCGTTCGGATTTAACGTACAAAATCAGTCACCCTCAAATATTTCCGCACTGGAACGAAATTGATGGTTCAAATTAGGTCCACCGGTGTATCGGGCCTTAGTCTAAGCCGAATTTTAACAGTTCGAAAAAATCGTGTTTGCTGTTGATTTCATGTGCAAAAAAATGCATTTGTGTTGGGAGTGTTATGAAAGTGGGCCTCTTCTGTACTATAAATTTGTGCGAAATGGTTTGAACATCATCAAACATGGATAATTGGATAAAGTTAAGACGCTTTTTTTCATCAATTAGCCCTTAACCATTATCGAGATACGGTGGTTTAAAGTCGAGCTAAATTCAGAACGTAAAATTCGTTCTTATGTACATTAAATGTTCATAAATAGTTTAAAGTAAATGAAATCAATGAAAAATGCATTTTTTCAATATAATTGAAACTAGCTTTTGTTTCATTCGAATTTTACGTCCAAAAAATGCGTTTTAGTGAGTATTTTTACGTGTATCATTTCTATGTTTTATGTGTGTGAGAATCGGTTCAAATTTTGTAAGAAGGTAGACAGATATACTTTATTAAGGGTCGTCCTCTTTTTTTGTGAAAACTTTATCCGTTACCACGATTAACGGTTTAAATTTCCATAAAACTGCACGTAAAATACTGTTTTACGCGAATCGCACGTGCTGAAACGGATTAAAGTTGCACTGATGAAATAATGATATATTCGTTTGGTAATTATAAAAAACATCGCCAAAAAACGTACGTAGTTCTGATTTTAAGAGCGAAAAGTGGCACGTTTGCATATTAAATATATTTCGTAGCAATATGTTGCACTTTGAGGGCAGCATTTGGGTATAATTACAAAACTAGTTGTTACATTTAATTATCGTTTCGTTTTCACAGGTAAAAGATTTAATTCACGAGTAGCTTAACACGGTCAAAAAGTATTTGAACGTGCAAAACGATGCACATATCAGACCAGAGTAATGCCCAGCCTTGGACAAAATGAGACACTTTTTGATAGAGAACTTAAAGCTTTGTTTGGTAGAGAACTGAAACCTTTACCGATGGCAACACATAAAATTTAATTAACCCGAAAACTGCTATAAAAATAATCGCCAGAATATCTGTCAGCCTATTTCTGACAAACAGAAAATATTTTACTGTGTTAATTCAGAAGTGTGCTACCTTGTACGAAATTTATCTAAGTAATATAATCTTTGTACCAACATTATTCTCATAAACTTCACACAATATTTACAGTTTCTGCTAGTTCGTGCGTTATGTTAAGTATTTATATCAGTTTTCGTATGTTTGCGTCTACAACCCCGTGTGTATATGGATAAAATGTGTGTAACTATAATACGAAAGAATTAAAAATAATAAATAAGATAAATAACATTCTTAAAAATTAAAATAATATTAAAAAGTAACAAAATAATAAAAATAAAAAAAAACCGTGGGCATGTGACCTTGTCGTGGTGGTTCCTTTTTTCTCGGAGGATTCAATAGGATATGCTGAATAGGTTCAATCGTATCAGGCATGTAACGATAGAGGAACAAGGCTAACGATGGCCAACTCATACAAAATGGTTAGAAAGACAATAAGAAACCCATGCCGGTTCAGTGGACAAAGAGGGAGAATATGTCCTGGACAGAATTAGGGATGTGAAAGAAGGGAACTAGCTTTTAGGCTTAAGGCGAAACTGATTTCCACCTCTTTATCAAAAACATGTCCTCTTGATAATATTTTGAGGTCTGGTTAGCCTGGTAGTTTCATAGACATATATATATATATATATATATATATATATATATATATATATATATATATATATATATATATATGAGAGACATGTTTTTGATGAAGCAGTTTCGCCTTAAGCCTTCAAAAGTATATATATATATATATATATATACTTTTGAAGTGTTAACCCTACTACCTAAGCGCAGAGAGCTCTCTCAGTTGCAACGTGTTGGCCCACCTGCATCTTACATTTTAAAGGCCGAAGTCCCTGATCCTGCGCCTAAAATCCAGAATGTTCGGCAGGTATAGTAAACAATACATAATATCATATGGCTGAAGGGCGTAAGTGTAAAAGGTAAAAAAAAAGTTTTTGTGGGGGAGCTTTGGCCGGATTTGTTCCTGTGGGCACGCTGAAGTAGTTTTTTATTTTTGGGTGGAGGTTTGACATTTTTCCCGAGGGAACCATTTTTCCGCCGAAACCACTCCAGTGTTACTTGTATGCCAAGGGTTTAAGAACATATAGACAGGTTTACGTGCTTTATGAGAGTGGGATGCATCTAAAATCTCAGAGTAGGGATGCCTACATGCTAAAGTTTAGTGATAGATTTTGTCTTATCTCATTGTGTCGTACTGCACGACATGACAAATGCCATGCTCCATGACATGGTGCCATTTGTCATATTATACTAAATGAGTCATGCATCATGTTACTTTACTTAACACAATGATTTATAGTACATGCCATGGGTATTAATATTAACGAGTAAAAAAGTGTGAATATGTCAGGACGTTTTGATTTAAATGTCTCTGAAACTGCCAGTAAAGCATAAAAGTAACATAAACAGTTCTGAACGCTAACCTTTGTATCGTGGAGTTGGAGTTATGTTCATTCGTTCATTGTTTCATTCATTCCATGATGAAATATGTAGACGGAGTCAAGGTAGAGAAAATTGTTTTAATAAATGAAAATGTCATCAGTTTTCTAAATAGCCTGACACATGCCGCCACGATTTGCTCTACTGTGCCACCCTCTTTATCTAAGAATTGCACTTACAACGTATGATCTCATTTATTGATAGGACACACCGCAGTCACTTGTATCACACTGTAGTACACGGAAGCCATTCCCTCAGCTCCTAACGCGTGTTGTACCATATTGTCCCTTTTCTCAGTTAGATTCAACATACCATTCTACTCCGATTTTGCAGCGAATCTTATTTTATATCACTACACTTAATTCTTAGCATCCTCCTTTAACAACCCATTTCGAACTTTTCTCTTTGTTTGTCAAGTTAACGTGAACATTGTCAATTGAAATGCTGCTAACGTGAAAAATACTTAACTGATTGAGGTAACCTCAGGAAAGACTTCGAAAAAGATAGTTAACAATGTTTATCAGGAGATATGAATATCATTAAGTATTCAATTAAATGTGACGTCACTTTGAGAATGTCAGTGATTCTGAATAAGGCTTTCTGTAAAATGAAATTATATGGTCTACACATTATTATTATCATCAGTAGCTACAGAATTATACTTTACAGTGCCATGAGAGAAGAAGGATTGATTGGACACAAAGCCAGATAGTATTCTTGAAATCAGATGAACAGGATAAACTATACTGTCACGACCTAATAAATGATTCATTTGCTGGTTAATGTGTTTAATTAGTTCAGATTCGTTATCCAATAGGTCAACAGAGAATTTCACGCATTATGTAACAATACATATCATAACACTGCGAGAATAGAGTATCGTATTATTAAAAAAAAGCAGCTGTAATTACACTACTGGCCATTAATATTGCTACACCAAGAAGAAATGCAGATGATAAACGGGTATTCATTGGACAAATATATTATACTAGAACTTACATGTGTTTACATTTTCACGCAGTTTGGGTGCACAGATCCTGAGAAATCAGTACCCAGAACAACCACCTCTGGCCGTAATAATGACCTTGATACGCCTGAGCATTGAGTCAAACAGAGCTTGGATGGTGTGTACAGGTACAGCTGCCCATGCAGCTTCAACACGATATCACAGTTTATCAATAGTAGCGACTGGCGTATTGTGACGAGCCAGTTGCTCGGCCACCATTGATCAGACGTTTTCAATTGGTGAGAGATCTGGAGAATGTGCTGGCCAGGGCAGCAGTCGAACGTTCTATGTACCCTGAAAGGCCCGTAAAGGACCTGCAACATGCGGTCGTGCATTATCCTTCTGAAATATAGGATTACGCAGGGATCGAATGAGGGGTACAGCCACTGGTCGTAACACATCTGAAATGTAACATCCACTGTTGCAGGTGCCGTCAATGCGAACGAGAGGTGACCGAGACGTGTAACGAATGGCACCCCACACCATCACGCCGGGTGACGAATAGATGCTTCCAATGCGAGTTCACCGTGATGACGCCAAATAGGGATGTGACCATCATGATGCTGTAAACAGAACCGCGATTCATCCGAAAAAATGGCGTTTTGCCTTTCGTGCACCCAGGTTCGTCGTTGAGTACACCATCGCAGGCGATCCTGTCTGTAGTGCAGCGTCAAGGGTAACCGCAGCCATGGTCTCCGAGCTGATAGTCCATGCTGTTGCAAACGTTGTCGAACTGTTCGTGCAGATGGTTGTTGTCTTGTAAACGTCCCCATCTCTTGACTCAGGGATCGAGACGTGGCTGCACGATCCGATACAGTCATGCGTATAAGATGCGTGTCATCTCGACTGCTAGTGATACGAGGCCGTTGGGATCCAGCACGGCGTTCCGTATTACTGTACTGAACCCACCGATTCCATATTCTGCTAACAGTCATTGAATCTCGACCAACGCGAGCTGCAATGTCGCGATTCGATAAACCGCAATCGCGATAGCCTACAATCCGACCTTTATCAAAGTCGGAAACGTGATGGTACGCATTTCTCCTCCTTACACGAGGCATTACAACAACGTTTCGCCAGGCAACGCCGGTCAACTGCTGTTTGTGTTTGAGAAATCGGTTGGAAACTTTCCTCATGTCAGCACGTTGTAGATGTCGCCACCGGCATCAACATTGTGTGAATGCTCTGAAAAGCTAATCATTTGCATATCACAGCATCTTCTTCCTGTCGGTTAAATTTCGCGTCTGTAGCACGTCATCTTCGTGGTGTAGCAACTTTAATGGCAAGTAATGTATATCATTAGTGCAGAACATAACAATTTTAACGCAAAGTTGAGTAAATTGTTTAGTGGGTATTTGTTTTAAATGTGTAATTAAAAATGTAAACGCTAATTTCATGTTTGAGATTGGTACCACAGTACTAAAACTTGTTTTTAGGTGCTCTTTCATAGATTTTAGTTATTAATTTTGTCTATACATTCTAAAAAACGGATGTTCATTCCTTACATTTACTATTGTTTTTGAATGAGGACTCCATCAGCAGCTGCGTGCACCGCGACAACCACACTAATATTAGTAACAACATGAGACATTTAAGGCCGTATGGAAGTTAATTGACAGTCGTTCTACGACGAACAGAAGGACTGTAGGAAATGACGATAGTAACACAGGAGGTACCTTTCGCCACTGCACTGAAACGTGGTTTGCGGCGCATAGGTGGTGATCTAAGTGGAGGAAACAAGTTAACACCCTGATTGTATTGTGAGTTATGTGCTCCTCGTCAGGACTCGTGCTGCAGTGGTTGGGGGCGCAGCAGCTTTGCAGTCTTGGCAACATAACACTTTTTTTTTGTTACGTATCACCTGGTCAGTCGTCGAAATGGTGAGCGGAATGTTGGGATTGGGAACTCAGATAGCCACTATAAAATATACCATGATTTAGATATTTGATCTCCCACATATCCGGACATGGAGCAATATCTCATCCATAATCCATCCATCGCCCTCGACACGACGTAGGCGGCGAACCTAAAGGAACATGTAAATATCATAAGCATACCACATGACATTTCTATTTTATGATGGTACAGGTTGAAATTAACACGGCATTAAGGATTAATGTATTCCAGCATTGAAATTAATATTTTCACACGCACCACGAAATGAAGAGGGGTTGCTGGAAAAAAAAAAGAAAAAAAAAACAAGCAGATGGGACATTTCTAATCGGCACGAAGGAACGCTGCAGTGTCAAAGACGCCTTTCAGCTTGAGTGTCAGTGTAACATTTCAAATGGTCGTTTCTAATTAGGCTGCATAATTTACTTTTAATAGCTTTCCATTCCTTTCAGGTGTGATGTTGATATTTTCCACACCGGGAGCATTGCATTGACTTCACAGCGTCTCTCCAGCCTCTTTCAGTTCGCGACGCTCCCTTAGTCATATTTTACTGAATCATAGAAGTACTAAACGTAGAGCAGGCGGCGCAGGGAGTTTTAAGCGTTGATCGTGGTGTGTTCGTTGAAACCCGGTGCCGTACGGCTTGCACGCAGAGACTTTTCAGAAATATAGGTACGGGTTAAGCAACGAGCTGATAGCGTGGATGTAACGGTGCTGCCCGCTTTTTAATGGATATTACCAATGGCATGTCATGCAACGGCCTTGTACAGTGGAGCGGCCTAAAAAAATTTCCAGTCCTGTAGGCGGCGGGAGGTGAAAAGTAATTTCATCGCTTGAGCAATCGACTGAATAAAATAGCGCTTGCCATTCATTCTGCGAACTGGGCGTAAAATTTAATGTTCGGCTACATACATAGCGAGGCAGAGAAGGGTTAGGAAGGGTGGGAATGGACAACGGCGCATGGACACCTCCCCGTGACGTAGAGGCCGCTAATCCTTTATACATTTCCAACACAAAACAAATTGTTCGCGAAAATTACGATTAGGAAAATATATGAGGAAAATTTTTCACACGGGCAGAAAACTAGATATGCTTGCTCCAGGAGAGTATTCACATTTAACAACTAATGGAAAAGAGATTAGTGAAGAAGGTGACCAAACCAGTGAATGCATAGCCTTGATAAAGTTAAAGTGATTGAATTTCTCTTTCTGGGATGACCGAAGGAGCGATGTGTTTTACTTGCTAAAAATGGTCAACAGCCAAGATCGTATAAATATATCTTTATTTAAAACAACCGGTTTCGACACACTTCGCTGTCATCTTCAAGTTTTAAAAAACCTTTCTGTTATGAAACTCTGGACCTCACGCTCGTGCTTCGTTTTTAAGTGTTTTAGTTACAACAGATCTTATATGATGTCCTGATTTTAATCCTCGTGACACCTTGGTGTGAGGTCCCACATAAGGTAAACACGTTTCATTACAAATGAGATTTTTAAGACCTGACGATGAGCTTCATAAGACCTGTCGAAACCGGCTATTTTAAATAAAGGAATACTTCTGCGATCTTGGCCCCTGAATGTTTTTAGCAAGATTGAAGCGATTATACATAAGTTACATCGTTTTGCTGTCATCTTCAGTCTGAAATACTGTCTGATGTATCTCGCCACACTAGTCCTCCTGTTAAGCGCCTCATACCTGCTAGATACGTGACTTTAGAACTGCACATTGATTTTCGTGCCATCGTGAGTACATTGAGATTATTGGTGGTATGCTTTTAATTTTGAGATTTACATAGAGCACTTGCCATTATTAGTCATGTATTTGTAACTGATTGGTTCGGTAACAGGTATATGCAAAATCACTCGAAAAAACTTTTAATAATAATCCTCGGCGTTTGCTTCGAATTGCAGACTTTAGCCTGGCAGTAAGCATCTCACTGCAACGTACACTGTTCATTGTTGCGCACCATTCCCCATAATGTTCCAGTACTGGACCTTATGCGTCCCAAAAATCTGTAAGCATCAGTTTTCCTACGGAAAACATTTCCTTGCAAAGCGAATTTTGATGTTTCCATTCCATACTCTGACGTTTACTGTCCAGCTCGTAATGATGGTTCCATGTTTCCTCGCCAGCAATGATCCTGTTTGAGAATTTATCCCCTTTGTTACCATAGTGATCCAAATGTTATTTGCAAAAGTACAAGCGCGTTTGTATATAGAACTGTGTGAGTTGTTTTGGAACTCATCTCGCACAAACTTTATGAAACTCAAGTAGGCAGAACCATGATTAATTTGCAGACGATATGCCACTTCGTCAGTTGTTAATCGTCTGTCTAAGAGAATTATTTCACTTGCACGCTCAATGGTTTCATTTGTGACGGTAAACGGTCGTCCGGCTTCTTCATCGTGCGTAACGCTTGTGTGACCAGCTCGAGATTTTTCAGTCCATTCGTAGACACTCCGTTGAGGAAAAACACTGCTCCGTACTGTACAGAAAGTCTCCGATGAATTTCGGCCCCTGATACTTCTTCCGATCACAAAAAAGGATCACTGAACGTTGCTCTTCTTTCGTGCAATTAGCGGAGCAGCCATGATTAACAGCACGGCAGCGATAACGAAATTAACCTTGCAGCTTGAAACTTACAAAGATAAAACAACAGACCAGCAAAGCATGCGTCAGCAGTGTAAAACGACAGTACTACCAAAATAAACAAAAAGTATAACTAAATTGCGGATAATAATTGACTTACCCTCGTAGGCTTGTCAAACGTAAAACCAAATGTAGATAAAAAGCACGATGCGCAAATGAGAAGGTTTATACATGTAGCACTCCATTAAGTCTCCCTAGTTATTTCTGTACAATATATGCAGCAAAAATGCACATTGATATAAATGTTCGCATTTACATAACAGTGTGTTGCAAAAACTAACAAGCCTCAGTGGAGTGCCCGTGTGTGAGGAGATTCCCATCTCCACAAGGCGCATTTTATCTGCTTATGGTTTTATTTTTCACAAACCTAGGATTAATGTGCTATGTTTTATCCAACATAGTGATGACATGACAAGAGTGATAAACTCAAAATCGAACACGATTTATAACCAAAAAGTTTTTGAAAGTCAGAAGATGATGTTTAAGTTCTAATGGACGGTCGTCAACGATATACCACAACTTTAGGAATTTAAAACTCTGCAACGACAAAAGGCAGAGCTAAGCACTATCTGTCGGCGAATTAAGGGAGCTATAAAGTTTCATTTAGGTGTACATTTGTTCGCTTGAGGCGCTGTTGACTAGGCGTCAGCGTCAGTTGATGCTAAGATGGCGACCGCTCAACAGAAAGCTTTTTGTGTTATTGAGTACGGCAGAAGTGAATCAACGATAGTTGTTCAGCGTGCATTTCGAACGAAGTATGGTGTTGAACCTCCTGATAGGTGGTGTATTAAACGTTGGTATAAACAGTTTACAGATAATGGGTGTTCGTGCAAAGGGAAAAGTTCTGGACGGCCGAGAACGAGTGATGAAAATGTAGCACGCATCCAGCAAGCATTTGTTCGCAGCCCAGGAAAATCGACTCGCAGAGCTAGCAGAGAGCTGCAAATTCCACAATCAACTGTATGGAGAGTCCTACGAAAAAGGTTAGTTATGAAACCTTATCGTCTGAAATTGGTTCAAGCACTGTCTGCAGCTGATAAGATTAAAAGAATCGATTTCTGTGATTTTATCCATGCTCAAATGGAAACAGATGAATCTTTCGTTTCAAAGATTGTGTTTAGTGATGAAGCAACTTTCCACACTAACGGGAAAGTCAACCGTCACAATGTCTGTATATGGGGCACTGAGAATCCGCGGGAAACAACTCAGTATGAACGTGACTCGCCTAAGGTGAACGTTTTCTCTGCCATTTCAGCCAATAAAGTTTTTGGTCCCTTTTTCTTCGAAGGTGCTACTGTAACTGGACTACAGTATCTGGAGATGTTAGAGAATTGGCTGTTCCCTCAGCTCGAACAAGAAGCACAACAATTCATATTTCAGCAGGATGGAGCGCCACCACATTGGCACTTATCCGTCCGTAACTACCTGAACGTCAACTACCCGAGGCGATGGATCGGCCGCCAGGCAGCCCGTGACAGAGCACTTCATCACTGGCCTCCAAGAAGCCCTGATCTTACCCCCTGCGATTTTTTCTTATGGGGTATGTTAAGGATATGGTGTTTCGGCCACCTCTCCCAGCCACCATTGATGATTTGAAACGAGAAATAACAGCAGCTATCCAAACTGTTACGCCTGATATGCTACAGAGAGTGTGGAACGAGTTGGAGTGTCGGGTTGATATTGCTCGTGTGTCTGGAGGGGGCCATATTGAACATCTCTGAACTTGTTTTTTAGGGAAAAAAACCTTTTTAAATACTCTTTGTAATGATGTATAACAGAAAGTTATATTATGTTTCTTTCATTAAATACACATTTTTAAAGTTGTGGTATTCTTTTTGAATCACACTGTATATTAATTCATGCGGACTTGGCTATAAAAAGTTTTTCAAATTAAATGTAGATCGCTCCTTCAACTTTTTCAGCATGGGAAATTTTATCAAGTTACCTTCCATTAGGAATGTGTATGCACTCAACGGCAGTGATATGACTTTCAAAATGATGTAGCACAGTTATCACTCGTCCTTTTCTTTCAGGCTTTATTGAAGTAAATCTTGATTTCTTCCAGTGCCGAGCCATTATCAGTGCACTATTTCATAGATCCAGTACATGTCCTAGTACGTCCGTCCCCTATTTCTCGGGCTTCTGTCACAGTTCATTCAAGAATTTAGTTAATTCTGACACGTGTGGAAATTCTTCTGCAATGTCAGTTAGTGTATTAAAGTACAGTTGCCTGCGTAAGGACTGTATCGTCTCTAATAACGTATTTCCGAATATCTGCTACATTTTGTTTTAATTTACATGTGGATTGATTTCTGTAAGTTACAATGTGCTCTATTGGGCTTGTGGGTAACCATTCTGTATAGTCGAGCCACTGTGCGGAAAAGAGATTAGAGGACCTGCAAGAAAGCCACGTCAGGTGGGATAAGGCAAAACGCAGTTCTGGTCGTTCGGATAGTTTCGGGCATTATCTACTGTGCTACCTACAACCGCATTAAACTAACGTCTGTAGCCGAGCATTGCTCTCCCTCTATACGTTTTACGTCCCATGCTTCTTTCGCTTACCAAATTGACGGTTCTGTGATATCTCAGAATGTATCCTATCAACCGACCTGTTCTTTGAGTCAAGTTGCAGCGTGAATTTCTTCTCTCCTCAGTTCGCTCTAGTACATCTTCCGTAGTTATTCCATGTATCCATCTAATCTTCAACATTCCTCTGCAGCTCAAAATGTCGAAAGATTCTATTCCCTTCTTGTTTGACCTGACTATCTCAACGTTCCATTTGATATCATTTAAGAAAAGACATTCTAACAAATTAATTTATGTTCGATGTCAGCGAATGCTTCTCTTTCCAGACACGCCAATACCTTACAATTGCCACATTACGAGGGGGAGACCCTCAGAGATTTCCAGTTCTCTCAGCAGGAAAACGATATGTACAATGTATCGAATGAGCTATGCTGAAACTAACTGATTTACAGAGTGTATCAGAACTACACCAACAAACTTTCCGCGGCTCTTATGAGCATTTTGGTATAAAGGCCATATGGTCTATGGCGGCCCGTTGCAGAATATTAATGTAATTAAGATTTATTGACTTTATTACGCTAGTTACCTTTGTTTTTGAGGAAGTACGTTCAGAACAGTGAAAATGCTCGTAATGTTGAATTAAGCGCCAAAGAAGCTGGTATAAGCATGTGTATTCAGATACAGAGATATGAAAACCCGCGGAATATAACGCTGCGTTCGGCAACGCCTATAAAAGACAACAAGTGTTTGGCGCATTTATTAGATCGTTTATTGTTGCCACAATGACAGCTTATCAAGATTTAAGTGAGCTTGAATGTGGTGCTATAGTCGGCGCACGAGCGATGGGACACAGCAGCTTGAAGGTAGCGATGAAGTAAGAATTTTCCCGTACGACCATTTTACGAGTGTACCGTGAATATCAGGAATCCGGTAAAACATCTAACCGACGCCGCTGGGGCCGGAAAATGATCCTGCAAGAACGGGACCAACGACGACTGAAGAGAATCGTGACAGAAGTGCAACCCCTCCGCAGATTTGCTACACTTTTCAATGCAGCGGCATCAACAAGGGTCAGCGTGACGAACCATTCAAAGGAACATCATCGACACAAAGCTTTATTCATCGCCTGGGCCCTTTCAAACCGACATTGGACAATTGATGACTGGAAACACGTTGCTGGTCGGACGAGTCTCGTTTCAAATTGTATCGAGCGGCTAGACATGCACGAGTAAGGAAAAAACTTCACGAATTCATGGACCCTGCATGTTATCCGGCGACTTTTCAAGCTGATGAAGGCTCTGTAATGGTGTGTGGCGTGTGCAGTAGGAGTGATATGGGACCCCTGATACGTCTAGATACGACTCTGACAGATGACACGTACATAAGCATGCTACCTAATCACCTACATCCGTTTATGTCCATTGAGAATTCAGTCGGCCTTGGGTAATTCCACCAGGTCAATGAGACACCCCAAACGTCCAGAATTGCTACAGAGTGGCTCCAGAAGCACTCTTCTGAGTTTAAACACCTCGGTTTGCCACCCAACTCCCCAGACACGAAGATTACTGGGCATATTTGAGATGCCTTGCGACGTGCTCTTTAGAAGACATCTCCAACCCCTCGTATTCTTGTGGATTTATGGACAGTTCTGCAGGATTCATGGTGTCAGTTCCCTCCAGCACTACTTCAGACATTAGTCGAATCCATGCCAAGTCGTGTGGTGGAACTTCTGTGTACTTCCGGGAGACCTACACGATATTAGCCAGGCTTTTCAGCATATAACCGCGGAAAGGGGCAAGTCAAAATGCAGCATGTGGTATTTTGTTGGCGACTTTGTACCGCCGCTGCAAAGACAGCTGAACTCAGGGCCGTTGTTCCGTTTTTCGCTGCTTTCCGTGAACCTATACGTGGTATACAGAATGAAGAGAAAATTATGTTCTTGGAGGTCGGCATGTGATTCGTCATACAGATTCAAGCTAAAAGTTTGCCTAACAAAAGTCACTTCATTTTGTCACGCAACAATAACCAGTCAGATGATAATGGGATCCATTACACTACATGTATGTGTCCATCAACAGCACAATGCACAACCACAGAGGTCCTGTCAAGTTTCCGATGGAGTACACAAACTATGAATACGTCGATATGCTTTTGGTGCTAGGTGCATCCGATAATCAAGCTGCTGCTGCTTGTACGTAAGCCGCAAGGTACCCACAAAACTGCCAACCAGATACGAAAGTTTTTCGTCGCCTGGTGCAACACTTTTTGATAATCTTTATCCACAAGTAATGAACAGAGGTCGTCCAAGGACTACACGTACACAACAAACAGAGAACAAGATTCTTGAGGACGTTCATCAGTCACCTCGGCGAGGAAGCCTTGATACTGCTAGGCAGTTCCAGGTTTCTCAAAGACGGTTTGTTGAAATGTTACTCTTTGAAGAACTACATCCGTATCATTGCAAATTAGCTCAACACCAGCGGCCAGAAGACCATATTCGACGAGTATAGTTTTGTGAATGGCTTTTGCACCAAATGGAATATAAGTAACATATTATTAATAACGTGATATGTACCGACGAACGTAGCTTCACTCGTGAAGCTAGGTTCTCCACAGCAGCCATTATTCGTCAGAACACAACCTAAATGTCTTCTAAAATGGTACAAATGTTTCAGAGCACTATGGGACTTACCATCTGAGGTCATCAGTCCCCTAGAAATTAGAACTACTTAAACCTAACTAACCTAAGGACATCACACTAATCCATGCCCGAGGCAGGATTCGAACCAGCGACTTTAGCGGTATTTCATACTGTAGCGCCCAGAACCGCTGGCCCACAGCGGCCGGCCCACATGTCTTCGGTTAACGTGGCTTTCAGGCCCCTTTGGCATAACCTGTTGGCCGGGAATGTTGGGAAGGGTGCTTGAGGGCCCATAACTGCTGCCGGACAAGTTGAATCCGCTCCTGTGTCGTACGTTTCTTTGAAATACTTTGCTTGACTCATTATAAAACTCCCCACTTTGTGTTCGGCGACAACTATGGTTTCAGCATGAGGGCGCATCGCGACACTGTGGAATGAAAGTCCGTAACCTTAAATGAAGCTGTTCCAGGGTAATGGCTCGGTCGCACAAGTGCAGTGTTGTGAACTCCCTATTCCCCGGCTCTTAATCCATTTAGATTTTCAATTGTGGACCACTTAAAGGGACAAGTTGGTAGAACCACACTCATAGACGCACGCGACCCAATAGCTCGCATGCATGCGGTTTCAGCTTGGGTGGGTGCAGATGTGTTGCGTAGGGTCCAGCAACGTATGATCCAGAGAGTGGTGAAGTGAATGCAAATGCAGTGCGGTTGCTTTGAACATCTAGTTCGAGTGAACGTCGCTCTTAATTGCACGTACCGGCTGTGTGAAGATAAGCTTAGACGTCAAAAGTACATAATGGAATTATTGTGCGTAGAATAATGTACGCCAGAGACGACCCCACTGCCCTCCCACGTCCGACGCTACGACGGTCAGGGCAGGAATGGACTACATTTGACTCGTAGTGTGTACTCATGGATTGGGGGCCCAGCGTCTGACCACCACTTTGGCTTTGCCAAGCCTGCGTTTTTCGAACGAGCGGTACGAGTTCTACAAAAACATGAAAACACCGCGAGAAATGGGCTACTGTCATCTTTGATCTTCCTTAATAATGTTACTCTCAAGAATCGTGAAACCATAACGAGAGCACAATCCATTTGTAAAACAGAGGTATGGAGTGTGCTATCGTTATGGTTGTACGATTAATGCGCAGTAACATTATTTCCAGAATATACGAAGATGACAGATAGACCAGTAAAAATAGGTCGTTGAGAAACTAAAAGTATTTCAATACGCTATGTTGCAGGCAAAAACTTTTATTTATTTTATTTTAAAGACCAGATCGTACACAGTAACATCCTTAAATGTCACATCCTGTGCTGAGAATTCTGTCTTCGAAGACGAAGGAAGAAAACATAGTGCAGTAAAAATCAGACTCGATTTCAGGATCCTCTGTCGGAAAGTTCTAAAGTAAGAAGAAAGTTACGTCTGCTGTAGTAACTAAATAACAGTGGCCAAAAGAAAGCAATTACTGTGTCACATTTTTATTGCAGTTAAGCGAGACGTGAGACGTCACCGAAAACTGTTAGCGAAAATAATTGCAGTAGATGTGGGTGACGTTAGGAACAAAGAAACAGGCAACGGCGTACTTTTTTGCTCGTAACAGTTGCTCCCGGCCCATATACGGGATAAAAGCTTCACAGGAAAAAATGCCGTTTTGCTTTTGTCTCAACAGGTTTCGCAGCTCGATTGGTAACTGCTGAAAATATTTTTCATTAAACTTTTTTTTAAATGCACGTCAAACGAAAAATCGTTGACGGTTACTCGATGGAAGTGTTTCTATTGTTAGTTGTTATGTTGGGCACGTTTTCCGTACTGACGTCAAGACTGGAATAAAAATGGATGATAGCGTTACCAACTGCCCGTTACGTGCTTTTGATAAGTTAAAAGTTACTTGCATCAGGTAGGAAATGTTGGCATCGGGAATGAAAGAATCGAGCATCTCAAGAATAAACTTAGTATTCATACAGTATTTGCTCATAACATGCAGAAAAGAGCTGTAGCTCACTTTTATTCAGCCTCCAATTCTTCGTGACATCAAGGGTATGAAGCCTTACCAATTACACAGTATTAGAACTATTGAACGAAAGAGAACAGTACAGAGATAAATTTAAAGTCTAATACAGAAAGGCAAATGTATGGAGTAACATTTATTTTTGTTGTTGTCAAGGCATGAAAATGCAAGGTTTCCTAAGAGAGAAACTGACAGTGTGCTTACAAAGACACAAATCTGTAATAGTAATCTAACAAAATTATGAAAAAGGCAATTCAGAATGAATGTTTCACTCTGCAAACTTTCATTGTGGAAACATCCCCCAAGCCGTGGCTAAGCCATGTCTCCGCAATATCCTTTCTTCCAGTAGTGCTAGTCCTGCAAGTTTCGCAGGAGAGCTTTTGTGAAGTTTGGAAGGTAGGAGACGAGGTTCTGGCGGAAGTGAAGTTGTGAGGACAGATCGTGAGTCGTGTTTTGGTAGCTCAGTTGGAAGAGCACTTGCCCGCGAAAGGCAAAGGTCCCGAGTTCGAGTCTCCGCCCAGCACACAGTTTTAATCTGCCAGGAAGTTTCAACAGGGCGATCGATTTACTGCCCGTTTGTGAGTTCATGCGATGGAATACGTATATTGTTGAGCGTTTCTGTACTTGAACAGCGAGGTTCAACGTTTAAAATACTCTTAACAGGCTGTGGCACTCAAAACACCTGATGCAAATTAACGTTTTACTTCTCAGTAAGTTCTGCGAAAGGCCACAGTAAGTTGCCACATGTCGAACCTATGGCACAGTGTTTACTGGTTGATGTGCTACAACATTGTTATTTAAGGATACAAAGAACGAAATTTACATACAATAACGCCCCTTTTTGTTGGATGATCGTACTAACCTGTCGAGAAATGGCACACCAGTGTTTAAAAGTATTATCACGTATTTAAACGCAAAGGAAGTGGAACAAAAAAATGGCTCTGAGCACTATGGGACTCAACATCTTAGGTCATAAGTTCCCTAGTACTTAGAACTACTTAAACCTAACTAACCTAAGGACATCACACACACCCATGCCCGAGGCAGGATTTGAACCTGCGACCGTAGCAGTCCAGCGGTTCCGGACTGCAGTGCCAGAACCGCACGGCCACCGCGGCCGGCTGGAAGTGGAACAGAAATCTCCAACAGTATACCTTCGCTAGGCATGTAAATTACATACTCTGACCCCTTGTTCATGAATGTTGTCACAGCCATTTCAGATTGGGTAAGTTGGAATTTCGACAACTCTCATTTCGACATATAAGGCGTCATTATATCTGTAATGTTTTCAGACTTTCCATGGAAGTCTCATCAGCACAGTTTTGACATTTGTTTAGATATTTTTATGACGTATCCACCACAGGGACCCAAATTCAGGGTGTTCTGCGTTTATGTAAACAAAATATGTGCTCTACTATATCGCTTAAGAGCGCTCACTATCATGGACTGTGCGGCTGGTCCCGGCGGAGGTTCGAGTCCTCCCTCGGGCATGGGTGTGTGTGTTTGATCTTAGGATAATTTAGCTTAAGTAATGTGTAAGTTTAGGGACTGATGACCTTAGCAGCTAAGTCCCATAAGATTTCACACACATTTGAACATTTTTGAGCGCTCACTTACCCAGTCAAAAACGCCCACGCCCCCTGCCCCGCTCCCTCCCTAGCTCCACTCCTTCCTCTCGTACTGCACGCGTTGACGCACTAAGTCCTGTTACAAGAGCACACAAGGGTTGAACTAGCTCCACTCACTATTAGGAATAAGAAAAAATAAATAAATAAAAACAAAGTTGGCAAGCAAAGTAGCCCCTCCACGCCGTGTGCGTGGTCTGCGGGATATTTACGTGTGTTTAAATTGGATTGTTCACCATCGATATGCAGCACGACGAAGAACTAAGTATTCGGGAAGGATAAGGTTATTTACTACTATACAGAGTGCGAAAACAGAGCTGCCACCTCTCGAAACAAGAACGCTTCGAATCCACTTGGTCACCGAATGTAGCGAACCGTGGGTGAGAGATAGAGGTACAGAATAGAAAGAATGTCAGTATCGGTTGAAATGACAGTTGTTTTTTTATTGCATTACATATCCAAATTTCCAACATAGCAGCTATCATCAGTCACACAGGATTAACGAAATTGTGACGGCACTTATTCCAATCTAACTTATCCATATACAAACTTCAGTCCAACTAAAGAGGTATGTTGACAGATAACGCCACAAAGATCTCGAAGATCGGGAGTACTTTCTGGCCTTAACACCGCAGAAATGTAGCCGGTCCTACTAACGGGTGCTGCCAAATTACCGGCTAGGTGAATTAGAAATGACCGTATTGTGTACCCAATGTCACCTTACACATTCACGTCATTGTTGGTCGGGCCGATTTAAGGTCCTAGCCACACAAGTGGCATTTTGAGACGCCAAGCTAATAGGGGCGACAGAGCCCGTATCATAGCTACTAGCGATACCTGAACCCGATTAAAAAATGTTGTAAAAGAAGCAAACACAGGTACGCAAACAAGACGTAACGAGAAAATGGCAAATGCGTGGTTACGAGCCACCACTGACTTCACTGACAAATATTGTTCAATTTAGTACCATATTAATGATAAT
Organism: Schistocerca serialis cubense; assembly: GCF_023864345.2. Taxonomy (NCBI): domain Eukaryota; kingdom Metazoa; phylum Arthropoda; class Insecta; order Orthoptera; family Acrididae; genus Schistocerca; species Schistocerca serialis. Next base: position 533,095,555 of record NC_064641.1, on the reverse strand, counting down.
AAATTTATTTGAAACGCTATGACAAAAATATTCTATCTGATGTGCAAAAAGTATGAGACCGATTAAATACCCTCAGACTTTAGGAAAAGTGTAATAACTCGAATTCCAAAGAAAGCACGTGCTGGTAGGCCTGCTCATTACCGAACTATGTTTAACTAGGCATGTTTGCAAAATGCTAAAACCAATTCTTTACAGAAGATTGGAAAGAAACTGGTAGAAGCAGACCTCAGGGAAGATCGGTTTGGATTCCAGAGAAATGTAGAAATACATGAGGCGATACTGATCTTACGATTTTTCTTAAGAGATAAGTTAAGGAAAGGTAGATCTACGTTTAAAGCATTTCAAGAGTTACAGACGGTTTTTTACGATGTTGAGTGGAATATTCTCTTTGAAATTCTGTATGCAGTTAGCAGGGGTACAATACAGGGAGCGAAAAGCTATTTACAACTTGTGCAGAAGTCATAGACCAATTGTAAGTGTCGTGAGGCATGAAAGGAAAACAGTGTTTCAGAAAGCAGTGTTATGTTATTCAGTCCGTATGCTGAGACACCATTTAAGGAACCAAAGAAAGATTTGCAGTATGAATTAAACTTCAGGAAGAAGAAATAAAAAGTTTGAGATATGCCGATGACGTTGTCTGTCAGCGACAGCAAATGACTGCCAAGAGCAGTTGAACGGATAGGACAGCATCTTAATAGGAGGATACAAGAGTAATATCCACAAAAGCGAAACAAGGTAATCGAATGTAATAGAGTTAAATCAGGTGATGCTGAAGGAACTGTACTACGCAACAGAATTTAAGGATCAGACGATAAACTGTAATCCCCACCCATTGCGACGCGGAAGTTTAAAATTCTTTCCTCTCTCATTTTCAAAAGCGTAATACCTTGTGACGTCAACCACGGACCCAACGACGTTTCAGACAGCTAGCTTTCGGCACATGCGAAAAAAAAGGCCAGAGTTCAGAAGTTCGTGTGATCTGTAATATGGGTTAATGATGTCAAACTGGCATCAAGTCTGACCACTGTTCCGGCAAATATCATCGTAGATGCGTCACACGATGGAAAAGCCGCTAAAGCCCCTCTTATCCACATTCCACGTCTTCTTTCGACGCCTCTGGGATGGAGGCTGGAGCCGCGATAAACCTCGCTGATGTACGTTTGCAGGTGGGGATATCCAGCGACAAATTCATGGTGAATCTTCTGCTGCCCTCTATTTTGTAAAATTCGCTTTGCTACCAGTTTCGGTCAAAAGACCATGATCAAACATAGGCTGGCATAAACGGCTAGAGAGTTAAACGATAATAACAGTAATTCGCTCTTTTGACTCCATTATAGAGTAAAAAGCTTTTTACAGTAAAACTTTGAACATAATTGCTGAGGTTCAGTGACCGTATCAGAATTATATTAGAGCAAATAAGCCCTCGGTCACAAATATTAAGTTAAAATTGACCAGGTTAAAACACATTAATAAAATTAAAGTTTGTACTGACTGGAAAAAGATGCAGTACTTACAAGTCACATATTAAAAGACATCTATGCCGGAAAGGCGACGTCATGAATAGTTGTGAGTAAGAGGGCGAGCCGCTAAGGGCTGCTCGGACTTAAGTGAACAAGGGTTGCATCTTTTTCCAGTCAGTACAAACTTTAATTTTATTAATGTATTATACACGTAATATGTTTTGGAACAGTTGGTCTAATTCTGAAGACGACGCTCATAGTATCGTCGAAACATGGTCAATTTTCACTTAATATTTTGACCGAGGGCTTATTTGTTCTAACATAGCTTTTTACAATAATAACTGTGTACAATAGTTTTCATCAAGAAACAAAATTCGCAATGACAACTAGTAACACACTCATTGCTTTATTATGGTTTCACTTCGGCCAGCTTATAAAGAAACTAGAAAGAAACAGAATTGCACAAAATAAGGACAGCTGAGGGTTTGCCATGAATTTTAACAAACATTGTTTCTTGAGAGTCGCCAAAGAAAACATTTGAGGCACACCGCTGCTCAGAAGTGGCATGGTATAAAGAGCGTTAACGAATCCACCTCTTCCCCTGGGACGTTGATTCTCACACATTTCACGGTTGACAACGACAGTGCGTTATAAGATCAGGAATAGTAATAAGTTCTCCACGGCGTTTGACACTGCTGACAGTCACAGGCGTTTCAGCCTTTCTATAAGGACGTTTTGGGCTTCATCCTCATCGAAAATGTTCGCACCCATGTGCAGCACAGCGCGACCGCAATTTTTGCCCTCGTGTATGGATTGGAAACACTACGGACGGATGAAAACCATTTGACGAAATTTGAAGATGATCCGAAGTAGCAAAGGGTGCTACTGCTTTTTCAGCGTCCGTATTTTCTGTTCTCCTGTGGAGCAATTACAGAGGGGATACGCACATGTGTGAAGCGTGAATGAAGTGGAAAATGATCCCTCTAAGAGACCACCATTCCCCCCTCACCCTCCGCCACTCCACGACCTTTCGGCGAAACCCTTGGTGGAACCTATACACCTTTCTTTTGAATTTTATAAATGCACCTGGACGGACAGAACCCGTTTCTAAGTTCTAGGAGCTTGCAGGCCGGCAACCCCCTCTACACCCTCCCATTCCAGATGGCATAATATCAAGCTTAAGAGCTGCAGCATAGCCTGCCTGCTGGCGCTTAGGACCCTCGTCACTGATTCTGACCGCACAAGTACACTTTCAAGGTGCTCAAAAAAGGCAATTGCGTGGCACTGATGATTTTGGTGAACTGAGGGGATTAAATATCTTCTCCGTTTTATGGACGATTTTGCCAGTGTCGTAAACCTCATCGTGGTCAAGCCACAGGAGGACGCGAAGCACCGTTTGCTACCTAACATCACTTTCAAATTTCGTAGAATGTTGTTGACGGTCTCTAGCAACTCCGACCTGTACATGAGTGCAAAACGGATGTCGCGCTGTGCTCCAAAGGGGTTAGATCAGTCTTAAATGGGATGCGGCTCCACAATGTTCTTAAAGAAGGGTTGAAACTTCTGAGGGCCTGACAAGAAAGGTTGTCGAGAACGGCTTCCTGTTGCTCAATGCACTGCGAATTGTTCTCGACCACGTAATTTGTGGGATACAACGCCGCAGGTTAAGGGGTTGTTTCATTGATGTCCTTTATACCACTTCCTGAGGCCTCCACAAGCCGTTTCTGAGTGGTTGTGTGTCGAAATGTTTTCCGCGGACATTCATAAGAAAGCAACGTGATTTCAACGCTGTGCATCGTTGTTTCGACCTCCAACGGATAGACAACGAAGGGGTGAAATGTGAGTAAGAGGGGCTTTGACGATTTGATAATCATATGACACTTCCACGGTGACGTTGGGTGGAATTTTGGTGAGGTGTGGTGCCAATGTGACGCATTAACCCACCGAATACGTCACATGGACTTCTTAGCTGTGGCCTTTCCTTCGCATGTGTCGACAAAAAATGGTTCAAATGGCTCTGAGCACTATGCCACTTAACTTCTGAGGTCATCAGTCGCCTAGAACTTAGAACTACTTAAACCTAACTAACCTAAGGACATCACACACATCCATGCCCGAGGCAGGATTCGAACCTGCGACCGTAGCGGGCGCTCGGTTCCAGAATGCAGCGCCTAGAGGCGCACGGCCACTCCGGCCGGCATGTGTCGACACCTTGATGTTTAAAATGTCGTCGAGCCCGAACATAACGTCACAACGCGCCACGCTTTCGCATCATTCCAGAGAAAGATTGTCCGTACCTTTGCCCGAATTTCCAAACAAGCTACGCAGTAAGTGAGAATTATGGGGTTTCACAAATTTGATGCCATGGGTCTGTTGCGCAATGTGGATTAGAATACGAGAAGCTAGAAGTAGTAGATGAGTTTTGTAATTTGTGCAGCAAAATACGTGTAATTGATGATGGCGGAAGTAGAAAAGATAAAAAACGTAGACTATCAGTACCAAAAAGTGTTTCTGGAAGAGATAAATTAAGTAAAATTAAATACTGATTTAATTATAGGAAGAATTGTCTGAAAGTATTTGTCTGGCGTGTAGCCACTCATGGACGATAAACAGTTAAACGACGACAGAATAATGGATTTTGAAATGTGGTCTGCAGACGAATGCTAATGATTAGATGGATGAATTACGTAATTGACGAGGAGGTACTGAACAGAAATGGAGAGACGACAAATTTGTGGTAGTACTTGACTAAAAAAGAGATCGGTTGATAAGATTTTGAGACATCAAGGGGTCATCAATTCATTATTACACGAACGTAAGGGGGTAAAAGTCTTAGAGAGGGACGAAGAGATGAATACATTAACCAGACTAATTAGGATGTAGGTTATAGTAGTTATTCGGTACTGAAGAGGCTTGCACAGCCCAGAGTAGCATGAAGAGGTACGTCAAACCAGCATTTGGACTGGAGACCACAATAACATCGTTTCAAATGCAATCTTTTCGATTAAATTGGCATCTGCTGAAGATCAAGTTTCATCCAAGGCGTACCTTAACAAGATATGTGGAGCCAATACGGTACACGTCTCTCCAGCAGTTACAAATTTTTCAGATAGCCCGCACATCAACTCGTAAATCGTTGCAAGACTAAACAAGTCGATAGGATCTGACAGTAGCAAGGTTCTGGTCGAAAATAAAATGAAACCTGAAAGACAATTGTTTATTTACTTACCAAAGACGCAGTTTTTTTATTTACCGATGCAAGTTCATGTCCAAATTTTATCTAAACATTCTCAAATGACAGTTCCTGTAATGCACATGAACTCACAGTTGACACTGGAAAGAATATATTCGTCTGTGACAGAAAGAGTAGACTGTAGCACCAATAAATGCCAAAGACATAGGTTGAAGCATTAATAGTAGTAAATTTAACACATGGCTGTGAATTTTCCAGGGAGAAAGTAATCCCGCCAGTTTGTACAATTATGGAAGGCAGAAAATGTTAAATGTCCATGTCTGTGAAGCATGAAAAGGGAAATACTGTTTACTCATACGCGTTATAACAGAAAACAGGAACTTTAAAATAATGTACACACCTGTGAAGCAGACTGTGGGCTGAAGCCTAGATGACCACAAACATGCAATTAAACACCGCCACGAGGTAAGCCCCCTTCATCAGTAAATAAACTGTTAATATTCGTGTGATTGGCTGTATTTCTTTTCTGAACACACTGACAGAACGTCAGTCTACAACCAAATTCCGCCACACTAACGCACTGAACTCGTTGCAGGTGATACGGATACATAGCACTGTGATGCATTATTCTCCAAACACTACTGTGGCTCCTTCCACGAATTTAAATGCCACGTCTCCTAGTCGAGATTCCTGGTCAGTGTTCGATTGTTTGTAGAGTCACATTTTCAAGCAATAGTGTAAGTTATGCAGGCCCACTCGGTCCCGTAGCATGTGGAAAGCTCCCAGGTTCTCAGAGGCATTGATGATCCTTGTAAACGTTCGTGAAGCAGCCTCCAGAGCATTGCCGTTAGCCCTGCCATACACGAAATACATATCCACATACTACTCGTTTCTGTAATGTTCCATGTTACCATGAACACTCATACAACAGACGCTCCGCAAATAAATGACCGAAGTGGCAATCTGACTGTGTATTCGACTGTCCTATCTACTTTGTTCACAGCCCCTTGTCTCAAAAATGTAGACAATGACCTCATCAGGACCGACATGGTGTGATGATGATAATATTTGGTTTGTGGGGTGTTCAACTGCTTGGTTATCAGCGCCCGTAGAATTTCGCAATCTTTTTACGGTACGGTTTCGCTGCTTTTCCCGAATGATGAAGGAATGATGACAATGACCTAGTCCACGGGTGGAGAAAATTCACTACCTGACCGGGAATCGAATCCTGGATCCCGTGATCCAGACGAAGCAATGCTAACCACTACATCACGAGCTGCGGATATCGACATGCAGTAGTTTACGCAGAATAACGTCAGTTGTGGCTGGTAGCCACAAAGTTTGCGGATTCTTGTTTACTGAGAGTTCTTTGCTTCAGGTATCGTGTACTTCTGTACGCTTCTGACCAAGAATTATGAAACATTTTGTGTTTATGAAATGAGTAAAATCCGAAGGAATGGTATATGTTGCCTGTGAAAAAAAAAATTTCTCGAACCGGTCCTGGTTCTGGCGCCCTTCTGACGATGACGAATGTAATCTGTAAATGTTTGTTCCGTTTGGACCCTCCACCCAGAGATACGTTCATCATATCTTGGGCACCTTTTTTAATTTTACCTTTTTTTCAATTCGCCTTAGCGAAACACTGTTTCTTTCGCTTGACTCAGACATGTATCAACACCTATGTGTCATCTTCTGTGGGCGAAATTCATAATCGGTTATCCATTGTAGGCTTAATAATTATAAATTGTTTTTTGCTTAGTTTTCGACATACATGTTATAATTTCTAGGCATAAAAAAGTAAAAACGATTATAAAATTTGTATTAGACTTTTCAGGAAAAAAATTGACCCACAGAGCACGACAAATAGGTGTCGAAATGTGTGTGGGTGAATTAAAAAATTTGTTTTGCATAAGGCAGATTTGAGAAAAAAAACATTAAAACGTCAAGAGGCGCTTCAAACCCGAACAAGATGTCTCCTTGGACGTGGGGATATTCAACCGCCAAATAATTGTTAAAATTCGTGGTGAAACCTTAAACTGTCATTTATTTAGCAGAATTCACTACTGATTTCGGAGGTCTCCATTCTCAAGCTTAGCTGGCATAAACAGCAGGAAAGTTATACCATAATTACACCATGTTCAACTTACGTTATAGATTTCCTGCCGTTTTGGCCAGCTAAGCTTAATAATGGCTAAGGACAGAAACTAGTAGCGAACCGTGTGAAATAAATGAAGGCTGAAGGTTTCACCATGAATTTTAACTGACCATGATGATTCATCACGTTGTTGTACGTGAACAGACTCTTCTAGAAAGACGACGAGGTATTACTGTTGTACCCAGTGCTGTTACTGGGTGAAACACTGTCAGCGTGCAGACAATCTTGCCGCGTCCAGTGAAGCTACAACGACGGTTTCTGTAAAGACAGTCCATAGTGCTTTAATCATCGTCATATTGTCGGTGTGTACACTTGTGTTAATGCAAACAAGCCTATATTCTGACTAGACAAGTATGTCACGGCTCTACAACATTGTACAAACTAGTGAATAACATGTCTAATATCTCCAGCGCTAGTAACCGTGCAAGGCCACTGAGATTCTGCATGGCATTGGGTGTAGACTTATCGATTCTCCACTTGTATGGCAGGAGTAATATCGGGACTAGCGCGAGCAGCAGTGCCCCGGAACAATAGGCTGCAAGCTCGACAGCCCACGATCCCGCTATCGTCGTCTTCCGACATGTGGAGATAGGCGTTTTACCTTCTTACAATTGGAATAACACGTTCTTCACACAAACAATATTCAAATGTAATACCTGAATGACAAACTCACCACAACATGTGGTGAGTGTTAAGTGTCGCAACTGCGCAGGTCATCGTGTTCAATTGGTGGATTCTTCCTTGGTGGGACGTCTGGAATAGGGAGCAATCAGCCTCATGATGCAAACTGAGGAAGTACTTGACCTAGCGGCAATGGTACCAGGTCTGCTAAATCAACAACGGCCAGGTGTGCTGTGTGCTAACCCTCATAGTACGCAAATGGCGCTATTGGCCGATGATAACATGGCTATCTGTTGATCCTATTTGGTCTGCTTATAGTCAGAAGGGCAGTACTTTCTTATACAAAATTTAGATGACGCTACTCCTACCAATTTGTATGGACGTACTAAAATGCTAATAATTTTCATCGCCAAGCTCGTTCCAGTTTGATGTGCTCACGTTGATGGCAAAGTTATAGAACGTAAGATCACTTACTTTTATTGAGGCAATGATGCTCTAGAGGGTAGAGTGCAAGCTTGTGAGATTACAACGGTGTGCGCAGGTGAGGCGGAGATCGGCCGGCGGCGGCGGTGGGGGCGGCGGCGCCTGGGGGCGGTGGCGGTCTCGCTGGTGACTCTGGCGCTGTGCCTGGCCGCGGGCGGGCTCGTGGCGGGGCCGCTCTTCCAGCAAGAAACGCCGCCCTCCAGCCTGGACTCCAGGGTCGCAGTCGTGCGCAGAATACTCAGCGACGTGCCGCTCATCGACGGGTAAGTCGCTTCCGGCCGCCCGGAATTCACTGCATCGCTTCCTCGTTACAGTTTCACACGTAACCCGACAAGTACGAAAGCTATTTTTTTCATTGTCGGATCGGAAGTGAAATGGAAAACATATTGAAAACCAGAAATGTCTTATTAGAAACATCTAGGTATTCCTTCCAGCTACTTCTCTACCTAGTCGCCACTTAGACAAATGTCGTACCGTAGCAACAGATTTCCGATAACCTGTCTTAGTAGGCAGATGCATGTGCTTTCCGCCAATTGTCTACGATGGTCAGCAGCTCGTTGTCTGAACCAAAATGTCATCCTCATAGCTGCAGTTCAAGTGGGTAACGAGGGAAAAATGAGATGGAGCCACTGCCCATCGAAAACGTTGCAGGAGCTTCTTTGTTGCAGCTGTAGCATGAGGTCGAGAATTGTCATGAAGGAAGACAATGCCTGTTGACAACATTCCTCTTTACTTCTTTCTGTTCTTGCTAAACAAGATCTAAGGTTGACATAGACTTCCTTCCCTGACTGCCACCATCATGAACCTCTGTGCCCCCAGCTTCAAAGTTGCTGCACCACTGCCGCACTTTCCTGTGATGTATGCTTGAAATCAGGAGGAATCCCTCTGCATAGGGAAATTGAATGGCGGCACGGACTTCACACTTGGCGGGAAACAACTATTCTAGGCTTCGTTAAGTATTATATGTGTGCTAAGAACGGGACGCAACACATCTGTGCAAAACTTCATCGGACTCTTACTGCGGCTTTAATTTTGCGACCGATCGGACCGCTAATAAAAGAAAAAAAAATGATAAAAGAAATTGGGCCCTCGGAGTAATCCGTATTCTCCTCGACGGCGACGGTTCGTCGGAGACAAAAGTATCGTCAAGAGCGCCGCGGGGAAGTGTGACTGGAACGCTCTTCTTCTCTACACAATGAGCTGACGAATAGGTGAGCAGCAGTCTGCTACTGTTTGCTCATGACGCTGCAGCATATGAGAAAGTGTTGTATTTCAGTCAATCTATAAGGACACAACATGACTTAAACAGAATATCTATTATGTGTAATGATCAGCAACTTCCTCGGAATGTAGCAAACTAAAACAAATGTTTAAGAAAAACAATCCTGTAATTTTGAAATACTGTATTAGAGTTGTATTGCTTGACATAGTAACGTCAATTAAATATTGAGGCCTAACCTTGCAAGGGGAAGTGAAACAGATCGAGTACGTGAGATCGGTTGTAGGGAACGCTGACGGTCGACATCAGTTTACTGGGAGAATAGTATGAATATGTAGGTATCTTTAGAGGAAAATTGTTACAGAATACCCGCCCAAACCATTCTTGAGGACAGCTGAACCCCTTCGGATCCTCGACAGATCTGATCTTAGGATGAAAGCGAAGCAATTCAAAGATGATCTGATAGATTTGTTAGCTACAGGTTCGAACAACACGCAACTATTAACTGTTACGGAAATGCTTCGCGAACACAAATGTGAATCCCTGGAGCGATGACGGCGTTAATTCCGCGAAACGCTATTGAGAAAGACAAGAATATGGAATTGCGTGACGGGCTTAAACATTTCCATCCTCTTACGATGAAATAGATATTTATTGTAAACCTCTGAATAACCACACGAAGTACATCAAACATTCTGGAATCGTTAACGTATGTAATGATTGAACTCTGCCACGACGCGTCGTAACGCTGGCATACGTGACTTCTTAGGGAGTGGATAGTAAAATGTACTCAGCTCCCCAGTCTTATTATTGACAACAGTTAGTAAATAAAGATATTTTAGAGCAGACAGCTTGTACTTTGCACTTCTAACTAATTTGGAGAAGAGTACGTTCCATTAACGTGTGCTGATGCTTATCTCCGGTAGCGTTGTCTAGAGGATGATTTCTTGTGTTCATCTGCAGTCAATAATGGTACAGTTTTTGTCAGCTGCCTGAATAAAACGCAACCTTCGTTTTGGGCTGATATTCAGTCGAAGAAAAGTTTCTTCGTGACACTGACGATACATCTCTTTTTCACCAGCATAACTGTGAAATCTAACTTATTTCCTTGTAAGCCAAAGAACCAACGGCTGTCTACAGCATAAAAATAACTAGTCCCATATTATAAGCACGCTAATACACTTAGTTCCTCACTCGTCGTTACATATACAATGACTGTCCCAGATTTCCAAAAAAAAAGATACACATGTGCCAAACATCGGTTCCTAAGAATTTCAGTTGGTACTAAAAACTAAACTGTGACACACATTATTGTACATAAATGATAGACGTTTATGCGATATTTCAAAATATGATTTGTGGTATAGTTCCTATTCAAACCAGTTTTGAATCGAATGTGAAGTAGTTGGATAGCTTTTTTTCGAGTTACTGCACTAATGTCTGAAGTAGAATAAATACATATACACATAAATATATAGACACGTAAACTGTAGCTAAGAAACGGGCTTGCAAAAACTGAAGTGAACCGAAATATTGGCTCCTCTGCCGAAATCGCTTAAGGCCACAAAGACAATACCAGAATCTTCACTTCAGGAAACAAGTGTCAAAGGGCCCAATACTGACCATAAACATCAGGCTAGGATCATTAAAATATAAACCTAGGAAACTTCATCAATGGCAGGTTACCTAGATTTTTCGTACACGCAATAAAGTTCCCAAAGAGGTTTTTATGAACTGTAGGACCTTATCCCAGTACCATGAAAGCAAAGAGAGACCAAAAAATGGGAATTACAGTGGGACAGCTGGCCGGGGTGGCCGAGCGATTCTAGGCACTACAGTCTGGAACCGCGTGACCGCTACGGTCGCAGGTTCGAATCCTGCCTCGGGCCTGGATGTGTGTGTTGTCTTTAGGTTAGTTAGGTTTAAGTAGTTCTAAGTTCTAGGGGACTGATGACCTCAGAAGTTATGTCCCATAGTGCTCAGAGCCATTTTACAGTGGGACAGAATTCGACATCGGAGCTTTCCCATAAAAGTCGAAAAATTCAGTAACTCCATTTAAACCGCCACACAAATAAGAATTCATTCTGCATCGAATAGTTTTGCCTATTCACTGGTGTTGCCTAAGGCCACGAAATAGTTACTTTCATCATAAGTGGCGATTATGTGATCCTAAGGTAGAAACACCAGCGCCATGGAAACGACTGAAAAATCAGCAATAAAATTAATTATAGTTCATACCAGAAAATTGGGTGGATCGCTTGATGTGGTTACCCAAACCAATCAGCTGCGTCATTTAGCCAACAGGTGTATCACATTGAAATTCAATACTCCAGATCAGTAAGTTCCTTACGTCCCGAAAACTTGTTGAAAAGTACTTGATCCAAAGAAATATGGCGCTTGCGAGTTGTGGGATATTAATTCTGAGCGACACACTAAGAGGCGACACAGGTACTGAAAGTACCCGATTACAACATAAGGCAATGTTTGTTTCGCCGATTTCATATTGACTGCACAGGAATGACACCTCAAATACAATCAAAAACGTATTCTAACGCGTAATTCATATAGCTGAATGGTTCCCCAACAAAAATAGCCGTTAAAGTTGACTAAAACAAGATGCAGTCATACCAAGGCATATTACAGGGAACAAAGACATACTCACACCTCGGCGGTCAATCCCAGAGTAACTTACAAAAGTGCTTGACAACGGTCGTTGTCGCAAGAATCAGTTTTCATCGATTGGCTTTGATCAGTCCTGTAGCCAACTTGAGGACGAAACTGACACCGAGCGAGGCGACGCATTGGTTAGCACACCGGGCTCGCTTTCGGGAGGAAGACGGTTCAAACCAGCGTCCGGCCATCATGATTTATGTTTTCCTTTACGTTCCTAAATCGCTTCAGGAAAATGCCAGAATGGTTTGTTTGAATGGGCACGGCCGACCTCCTTCCCCATCCTTTCCTAACCCGATAGAATTGATGACCTCGCTGATGGGCCCCTATCCCGAAATCAACCAACAAACCAATGAAAATGACGGGAAAGCTCAGGAGGTAACTATTTTCCCAGTCACCTATGGAGGAACTCCAAAACGTTACCGCTACTCTACCCGAGAGAATCTCTATGTCACACAACCAGCATATTTAAAAATTCAGTTAGTAATAAATTCACACTTACCGTTAAGGGGCTAGGTGAAACAGGGTGACGTAATTGTTTATCAGAAGGAAATAAATATAAGCGCCCTATGAGTATTCCCTTCCCTAGAACTTCATCGAATGGCACCGAAAACATCTGTGTAGCTCATAAAGTAATAACAAGGAATATAAACGGAATAAGATGAAAGAGGGCTCGAATGTACCCATTTAAATTTAGAAACGTACGTCACGGATAACATTTTTTCACTTACCATATTTCGTATAGCTCGTAGGTCATACTCCTCGCCCTGCTAATAGAGACTTGATTTCATCTCATTTCTTTTAATAATTTACTTCCTCAATCTGCTCAAACACAATGATTAAAACAGCTGTACTGTGGGTGCGGCATTAAAAAATAACCAATTAAGATTGTTGAGCTAATAGCCGATATGCGTGAAACCCTGAAAGCATTGCTTTACGAGGCATTAGTAAAGATTGGGGGCTCTGTACACTATCCCTATATCATCACCTCGAAGCGAATCATTGTTAACGAAAAATAGTTCTCAGTTACTATTTACCCCGTTTTCCCACTGTCGTGTTGTTGCTTTATTCCAAATACATGAAAGAATAACTGATGTACAGAGACATTAACGAATCAGTCTTTAAAAAACTTAATTTACAGAAATTCAGTTTCTAATGAAAGACCTCATGAAACAGCATTTCTGATAGTAAGTAAACGAGTAAACGGACAGGAATTTGTCTGTGTCTGAATCACCAAAAACGTGAAATAATAAAAACGAGGACATGGAATCACTACACGGAAGACAGAGAGATACACCGAGGCTACATAAGTCATGGGATACCTCATACTATCGTGTTGTACCTACTTTCTCCCTGCGTAGTGCAGCAGCATGACGTGGCGTGGACTCAACAATTTGTTGGAAGCATGTGCAGAAATAATGAGCCATACTGCCACTGTAGCCCTCCATAACAGCGAAATTGTTGGCTGTACAGGATTTTCAGAACAAACTGACCTCGCGATCATGTCCCATAAAAGCATGATGGGGTTCATGTCAGGTGATCTGGGTGGCCAAATCAGTCATTCGATGTGTTCAGAATGTTCATCAAACCAATCGTGAACAATTATGCCCCAGTATCATGGTGCATTGTCATCCCAAAGAATTACATACTTGTTTGGCCACATTTGGTCCATGAATGGCAGCAAATGATTTCCACGGAGCGGGGCATCACCATTTCCCCTCGATGTAAACACAACCCACACCATTATGGAGCCACCATCAGCTTGCACAGTACCTTGTTGACAGCTTGGGTACTTGGACTCGTGGGGCGCACACTACACTGAAACATTACCACCTCTTCTTACCAACTGAAATCGGGAGTCATCTTACACGGCCACGGTTTTCCAGTCGTCTATGGTCCAACCGATATGTTAACGAACCCAGCAGAGGCGCTGCAAGTGACGTCGTGCTATTAGAAAATACACTCACGTCGGTCGTCTGCTGCCATAGCACATTAATGCCAAATTTCGCCCCACTATCCAAACGGATATATTCATTATACCACCTACATTGATTTCTGTGATTAACTCACGCAGTGTTGCTTGTCTGTTAGCACTGACGACTATTGAAAACGTCGCTGTTCTCGGTCTAAAAGTGTTGGCCACCGGTCACTGCGTTGTCCACGGTAAGAGGTAATGCCTGAAATTTGGTGTTGTCAGCACACTCTTGACACTGTGGATCTCTAAATACAAGTATTGACTTCCCTAACGAAAAGCGACATGAAATGTCCAATAGGTCTAGCTCCAACTACCATTGCACATTCAGAGTCTGTTAATTGCCGTCGTACGGCCATATTCACGTCAAAACCTATTCACACTAGCCACCTGGGTACAAAAGACGGCCCCGCCAATGCACTGCAGTTTTATCCCATGCGCATATCGCTACTGCATGCCTTTTTGACAACAATAGGTGCATTCTTCACCAGAAGGATGCAGCGAAGTGTTAGTTCAATACATTGTTGCCCACTGAAACTGCAACTACACGGTAATATATTCTAGGTATACAGTCTAGAAGGATGAATAGGTGTTTCAATTGTTGGTAATACGGTGACATTTTTTCAATCAGTCTTCTTGCTTGTTTATTCGACCACCAAAACCCTTAATCCCAGAGTACTACTTACACCGTACTTTATTATTTTTCGAATGAATTCCGATCTCTCTCTTTTCCCACAGCTTTTAGCCTCTATAGTTCTCTCTAGTGCCAAGGATGGTGCTCATGAATGTCTTAACACATGTCCTATCATCCTGTACTTTCTTCTTTTGAACGTTTTGCCCGTGTTTATTTCTTCGCGGATTCGGCGAATAGCCTCCTAGTTCCCTACCTTATCTGTTAACCTGATTTTTAACATTCTTCCGTAGTATCCTGTCTCTAACCCTTCGATACTCTTCTGTTCCGGTTTTCCCACAGCCCACGTTTCCATACTACCATACAGTTATGCTCAAAAGCACGTGGTCTGAAATTTATTCCTCAAATTAAGGCCTATATTTGACACCAGTCGACTTCTTTTGGTGAAGAATGGCCTCTTTGCCTCTGATAGTCGACGTTTAATGTCCTCCTTCGTTCGTTCGTCTTCGGTTCTTTTGTTTCCAAGATATCACACTTACTTAGCTTCGTCTACTTCGTGAAAACTAATTTTGGTAAAATTCTAGCTGTTCCCTTTCATCTACCTCATTTTACTTGTGTGTTTTTCCGATTTACTCTCAATCCATATTCCGTGCTCATTAGATTGATCGTTCCTTTCAACAGGTCCTGTAATTCTTCACTTTCACTGAGGTTATCATTTTCATCAACGAATCATATTACAAACAGAGCTGCCATCTCTGGCAGCAACAACTATTCTCGCCCATCAGGGCATGCAGCAGGCCTCAACTTGGATGAGAGTTATGGGAACTTCATCTCTTGCTGCTACAGAACTGTGTCGTATTTTATTAAATCGTAGTGGTGCCGAGTGCTGGCGTGCAGTTCTTTAGAAACTCCTGATAATTTTGTTTATTTGATGAGGATTCTGATGAATGTGCTAGCGTAGGTAATACCCGAGCTGACTCTGTATTTAAATAGGTCTTGAATTTCCTTGTTGAAATGTGATGGAGACTTCGAAGACAGGGCATACCCGTCGATCTCATCTTATCGGATTGCAGCTCAAGCTACATGACATGATAGCCGATTCTACACGACAGAGCGAACATAATGTACACTACTGGCCATTAAAATTGCTCCACCAAGAAGAAATGCAGATGACAAACGGGTATTCATTGGACAAGTATATTATAATACAACTGACATGTGATTACATTTTCACTCAATTTGGGTGTATAGATCCTGAGAAATCAGTACTCAAAACAACCACCTCTGGCAGTAACAATGACCTTGATACACCTGGGCATTGAGTCAGAGCTTGGATGGCGTGTACAGGTACAGCTGCCCATCCAGCTACAACACGATACCACAGTTCATCACGAGTACTAACTGGCGTATTGTGACGAGCCAGTTGCTCGGCCACCATTGACCAGCCGTTTTCAATTGGGTGAGAGATCTGGAGAATGTGCTGGCCAGGGCAGCAGTCGAACACTTTCTGTATCCAGAAAGGCCCGTACAGGACGTGCAACATGCGGTGGTGCATTATCCTTCTAAAATGTAGGGTTTCGCAGAACGGAATGAAGGATAGAGCCACGGGTCGTAACACATCTGAAATGTTACGTCCACTGTTCAAAGTGCCGTCAATGAGAACAAGAAGTGACCGAGACGTGTAACCAATGGCACCCCATACCATCACGCCGGGTGATACGCCAGTATCGCGATGACGAATACACGCTTACAATGTGCGTTCACCGCGATGTCGCCAAACACGGATGCGACCATCATGATGCTGTAGACAGAACCTGGATTCATCCGAAAAAATGACCTTTGGCCATTCTTGCACCCAGGTTCGTCGTTGAGTACACCATCGCAGGCGCTCCTGTCTGTGATGCAGCATCAAGGGTAACCGTAGCGTTATGGTCTCCTAGCTGATAGTCCATGCTGCTGCAAACGTCGTCGAATTGTTCGCAGATGGTAGTTTTCTTGCAAACGTCCCTATCTGTTGACTCAGGGATTGAGACGTGGCTGCACGATCCGTTACAGCCATGCGGATAAGATGTCTGTCATCTCGACTGCTAGTGATACGAGGCCGTTAGGATCCAGCACGGCGTTCTGTATTACCCTTCTGAACCCACCGATTCCATATTCTGGTAACAATCATTGGATCTCGACCAACACGGGCAGCAATGTCGCGATACTATAAACCGCAATCGAGATAGGCTACAATCCGACCTTTACCAAAGTCCGTGATGGTACACATTTCCCCTCGTTACAAGAGGCATCACAAAAACGTTTCACCAGGCAACGCCGATCAACTACTGTTTGTGTATGAGAAATCGGTTGTCAGCACGTTGTAGGTGTAGACGATTGTCCATCTTTTATGAGACATAACGTAACATAACAGTCAACGATCAGACGCCATATTTGAATGAGAAACACTATGTGTGATCTTTCCCTTAAAGAATGTAAATGGCGCTCCACCCATTAAGTGCAGGTTATCTTTTAATGCTACTGATTTTCACATCCAATCGTGTAGAACACATCATTCCAACTTGATGTTTCTTTTTTCACTGTGTAGCAGTTTTAATGGCTAGTTAAATAGTTTCATATGCTATAGCTGCAGAAATCAATTATGAAATACAACAGGCATGTATCCCACCAAAAATATCAAAACAAAGGAAAATTCTATAAAGTAAGTCAGAAAACTCTTATTCGAGAAGAAAAAAATTAGAAAGAAATAGCTAAGAGAAACATTGGAGTAAGGTGACCCAGTAAAATGAGATCCAGTGACGTGTATATGCTTCGATGAACCAAACGACAGCCATTAGCCATATTGTCTTCACTCCTTGTGTGCAGTAGTCTCTACTCATCAAATGACTGTACGGTATATAATGCTTCTATACTGTTCGATACAATCTTTCTTGAAACATTAACACGGCTCCAGCTATCATCCTACACAATTACCTATCACATGAAGATGGTCCAAGTTATTGCAGGACCAACACCTTTCTTCATTGTCCTAAAGTTTCTGTTATTAACATGTCCTTATTCTACCCGATTCCCTAATTAGTGGAATCGATGTCGATATTAGTAACAATTTCTAAATTATTTGATTGAATCGATCTTTACATTATCCTGATATCATTAAACACATTTTAGAATGTCATTTACATAAAAGTTTTGTGTTCCTCAGAAGTCCAGAACATAAGCTAGGATTTATATAGAATACAGATTATTGAAAGCAACACCAATGGTTTCCTGTAGGCTAATAACTAGGTCATAAATTACTTCCTTGCACGTTATTTGTACGTTAGGAGCTGTACAGGGTAGAAACAGTAGTGCAAGACGAAGACGGAGACTGGGATATATCTATCACATAATTGAGGACTTAGGTTTGAAGTGCTGCCCTCAGACGAAAAGAATGGCACAGGAGAGAAATTCATGGCGGGCCACATGTAACCAGTCACAAGATTGATGACCCGGGAAAATATATCTAGAATTATGGTAGTTTCGTGGTCCATAAACGAAATGTATGTTGGAGGCAGCAGTTTCGTCCTGGAGTCAACCTTCAAATGACCGTTCTCTAAATATTCTCAATAGTTTTCCTCCAAAACAACGTCGCTTTCTCTCCAGTGGCTCCCACTTGACTTTCCGAAAAATCTCTGTAATACGTCCGTGTTGTTTGAACCTACCGGCAACAAATCTATCAGCCCTCCTCTGAACTGTTTCGATGTCTTTGTTTAATCCGAACTGGTGCGGATCCCATATACTCGAGCAGTACTCAAGAATAGGTCGCAGTAGCATGCTGTATGCTGTCTCCCTTATATACGAACCATACTTTCCTAAAGTTCTCCCAATAAAGCAAAGCATTCGTCTTTCCTACCATATCGACATATGGTCGTTCGATTTCACATAGCTTTGCGAAGTTACACCCTGATGTTGAAATGACGTGACTGTGCCAATCAGGACACTAACAATACTATATCCGAATATTAATGGTTTGTTTTTCCTACTCATTCATTTTAATTTACATTTTTCTACATTAAGAGCTGGGTGCCACCTATAACTAGATATTTTGTCTAATTCATCTTGTATCATCCCCTTCCCGTACAGTGCAGTATCATTAGCAAACAACCGCCGACTGCTGCCCACCCTGCCTGCTATATGATTTCTATATATAGAAAACGACAAAATTCAATCCGTGTGTGGATCAAGTGTTTTCTCGCGCCAAGCCATACTTAAATTTTTCCAGCGATTTGATGAAGGCCGTAGAGACGTGAGTGATAGTGATCGAGAAGTCCATGTATTCTACCATCCGTCTTGTCGGCAAGCTGAAAGAACACCGTTATGGGGATTGGAGGAAGAAGAGAGAGACATCGTAACATTGAGGGCAGGGCGCTCACGTAGCGGTTTTCCAATGGTTCCGTCGCCAAGGAGTGTATCTCTATCGTTGAGGAATTGAACAATTGGTAGACCGTTCTGACGTTTGTCTCCAGAGACTTGGCGACTATGTTGGAAAATTGTGTCACGCATCCGTGTCGCTTTGAAGTGTAGTGCAGCATCCAATAAAAATTACCCTACCTGTTATGATGTCCGTCTCCGTAGCAGAGTGGCCAGCGCTCCATGCAGGGAAAGGGGGTTCGATTCCCAGTACTCGCAGGGAATTTTCCCTGATGGAAGGATTGATGCACTGTGCACTCTGCCCCGTTAGATGTGATTTACCTCAATCGCTCGAGGCAAATGCCGGGATGGTTCCTTTGAAGGGCACGGCCGATTTCCTTCCTCATCCATGACATAATCCGAGCTTGTGCTACGTATCTAATGACCTCAATGCCGACGGGATGTTAAACACAATCTTCCTCAAAAATGAGCATGAACAGTGCCGCAAGAATTTACTTTTTTTTTTTTTTTTAAGGCTTCCTGATTCGACCTGGTTTAGAGCATCTTCAGACCTCACACCATGATGGTAGAAATGGCTGTGAACGGAGCAGGTGCTACGACTCCACAAATGCTAACTGCAGTCTAAAGCAGACCGAAATCGGTAACGTCATAAAAAATAAATTATTTGTGGTTGTGACTGTTCATGTTCACTTTTAAGTAATAAAAGTCCGCAGTTCTCCAAGAGAAATGTTCTCAAAATTATCAAGTATTCCTTCCTTCCCGTGAAGTCAACTGAGGTACTACGAGAACGATGAGTAACGGTTACAAGATCAAGAAACGAGACAACATATCTCTCCATACCGCATCGAGTGCCAATGATGACGCCAGTGGCAGAGGATAACTCAGCGTTCGGTCGGAACCGATTGGCCCGACAGAGACATAACGCGGAACTCTGCCTTATGTTTACATACCTGCCGTGATAATGCGTAATTTAGTTTTGATAATCCTTTCTCAATATAATCTAAGCGCTGATTGCATTTGTCAAACACGCATAAAAAGGACTGAAGTGATACTAGAATTTGATGAGCAGTTTTTATACTCATTAACTGGAGGTTGTCATCACAGTATGAAGGCAGGCAGCAAACTTACAGTTTTGAACATGCCTGCTATTCAGCAACCGTATGCCAGTTTCAACACAGGATAAAACAGGCAACTGGTCGCACGTGAACGGTAGGTCCATTGATCTAAGTCTCAACACCTATTAGGGGTGTCTTCATCAGAATGAAATGTTGCTAAATCGTAAGATTACATTGCTAAAAAGCAATAGTCACAAATTTGGAGCAGATATGTTAAAGTCAAAAGTGAAATAAAACGTTATGGCGTTTGCCTCGTGCGCCCAGCTGGGAACATCAGGCTAATCCGATTTTGTTGCCAGCGGCACTATCGTGACAAAAGCTACGTTTTTTACTTTAATTTTGAGAGAAGCATATCTGCTACAGGTTTCTGACTACTGCTTTTTAGTAACAGTTCATTCTGATGAAGATAGCAACATTTCGGAACCTAGGAACATGTCGAAACCTAGGTCAATGTACCAACCGTTTATGTGCAATCGGTGGTCTGTTTAAGCCTGTGTTGAAAGTAGACAGCAAACAATTAATGATATCCATCACATTAACCAACATTAGTCACAAACATACACTGCATATGCGAAGTGAATCCGAAAAACTCCTGGAAGTAAAACGGGGCAAGACACTTTATTGAAGTGTGTATATCAGTGGGAATCGAACTTATGCAGGGAGTAAGTCAGTTAGTTCGAAAATGATGTTAATTTTCATCGTCACAACCAGCGAACGATGAGCCAGTTGAATGTTTAACAACTAATAACCCTCGCGGCTTGCGAACATTGTTCTGTAGACTGCTGGTTTCGATCCATCAATATAAATCACCATCGAATCTGTCTTAAGTAAGTAATCTCGTTACAACTGTCAGGTAACGGGCAGAAAAATATTATTATTACAGGACTGTAATGGTAACGTGTCTGACGACAGATTAATGTATAACTCATTGTGTAAACGCTTTGCCGCATAAGGCTCTACCACAAACTAAAATGAAAAGCGGCACGTCACAGAAAAATTACGGCTCGCAAAATCCAGAAATATTACTGCAGCGGGAGTTATCTTGCAGTGGATGCAGCACTCACTTTTGTACAAGTTATAGAGTGAAATTTGCGTGAACAACCTGATAAAATGGTGTCTGGCTTTTACTCGCTTCATACAGGCGCGCGCGCGCGCGCGCGCGCGCGTGCACACACACACACACACACACACACACACACACACACATACACACACACACACACACACACACGCACGCATACAAGCACGCAACACGCAACATAAATACACACACAAACACACGTACACAGACACCCAGACGACAAAACAAACAAACTATGCAATCGATCCCTTGATAGAACAAAGCGAGGTGACGAAGGCGGCTATTCCGCACTGTTGAGTTGGAAGCCCATCTAGTATCGCAAAAGAAGAAAAGAATTTCCTAAAATTCGACATGTTATTAACAGCTAGAAAAATTATTGCTTCCATCGATAAAATACACTCCTGGAAATGGAAAAAAGAACACATTGACACCGGTGTGCCAGACCCACCATACTTGCCCCGGACACTGCGAGAGGGCTGTACAAGCAATGATCACACGCACGGCACAGCGGACACACCAGGAACCGCGGTGTTGACCGTCGAATGGCGCTAGCTGCGCAGCATTTGTGCACCGCCGCCGTCAGTGTCAGCCAGTTTGCCGTGGCATACGGAGCTCCATCGCAGTCTTTAACACTGGTAGCATGCCGCGACAGCGTGGACGTGAACCGTGTGTGCAGTTGACGGACTTTGAGCGAGGGCGTATAGTGGGCATGCAGGAGGCCGGGTGGACGTACCGCCGAATTGCTCAACACGTGGGGCGTGAGGTCTCCACAGTACATCGATGATGTCGCCAGTGGTCGGCGGAAGGTGCACGTGCCCGTCGACCTGGGACCGGACCGCAGCGACGCACGGATGCACGCCAAGACCGTAGGATCCTACGCAGTGCCGTAGGGGACCGCACCGCTACTTCCCAGCAAATTAGGGACACTGTTGCTCCTGGGGTATCGGCGAGGACCATTCGCAACCGTCTCCATGAAGCTGGGCTACGGTCCCGCACACCGTTAGGCCGTCTTCCGCTCACGCCCCAACATCGTGCAGCCCGCCTCCAGTGGTGTCGCGACAGGCGTGAATGGAGGGACGAATGGAGACGTGTCGTCTTCAGCGATGAGAGTCGCTTCTGCCTTGGTGCCAATGATGGTCGTATGCGTGTTTGGCGCCGTGCAGGTGAGCGCCACAATCAGGACTGCATACGACCGAGGCACACAGGGCCAACACCCGGCATCATGGTGTGGGGAGCGATCTCCTACACTGGCCGTACACCACTGGTGATCGTCGAGGGGACACTGAATAGTGCACGGTACATCCAAACCGTCATCGAACCCATCGTTCTACCATTCCTAGACCGGCAAGGGAACTTGCTGTTCCAACAGGACAATGCACGTCCGCATGTATCCCGTGCCACCCAACGTGATCTAGAAGGTGTAAGTCAACTACCCTGGCCAGCAAGATCTCCGGATCTGTCCCCCATTGAGCATGTTTGGGACTGGATGAAGCGTCGTCTCACGCGGTCTGCACGTCCAGCACGAACGCTGTTCCAACTGAGGCGCCAGGTGGAAATGGCATGGCAAGCCGTTCCACAGGACTACATCCAGCATCTCTACGATCGTCTCCATGGGAGAATAGCAGCCTGCATTGCTGCGATAGGTGGATATACACTGTACTAGTGCCGACATTGTGCATGCTCTGTTGCCTGTGTCTATGTGCCTGTGGTTCTGTCAGTGTGATCATGTGATGTATCTGACCCCAGGAATGTGTCAATAAAGTTTCCCCTTCCTGGGACAATGAATTCACGGTGTTCTTATTTCAGTTTCCAGGAGTGTAGTTTACACCCATGCGTATAAAATGGCTCAATGTAACAGACAAGAGATTTCTTATGATAAAAGGCAATGAGCAATAAAGCCGACAAGAGATATGATCTATTTCCTCACCTACATGGATAATCTGCAATGAAACTCAAGTTTCTGGCAGAGGATTCATCTAACCACGTTCACAATAGTTCTCTGTTGTTCCATTCTCGAAAAGCGGGCGCAAAAAAAGGATACCTATATCTTCCTGTGCTATCATTATTTTATAATGATGATCCTTTCTCCCTGTGTAGTGACCGTCAACAATATGTTTCGCATTCGGAGGAGAAATCTGGTACTCGCAATTCTGTGAAAAGATCTCGCTGTAACGAGAAAGGGCTCTGTTTCAATGATGTCAACCCCAAATCCTGCATCAAATCCGTGACTCTCTCTCCCCTATTTCTTGACAGTAAAAAACGTGCTGCCCCTCTTTGAAGTTTCTCGGAGCACTCCGCTGAACCTAACTGGTAAGGATCATACACAGCCTAGTAGAACCCCAAACTATGACGGACAAGCGAAGTCTCTGTAGTAGATCTGTTGCAGCTTCTGAATGTTCTGCCAGTAAAATGCAGTCTTTGGTTCGCATTCCCCATAACACTTCTTTAGGGCATTTAGATTTCTGATGTGATTAGTAGATCATAAATGACAGCATCATCTGCAAACAACCCAAGACAACTGCACAGATTGTCTCCTAAATCGTATATATATATAAGGAACAGCAGAGGGCCTATAAGTCTACTTGTGGATCGCCAGAAATCACTACCGTTTTACTCGAAGACATTTCGTCAGTTACTCGAACTGTGGCCTCTGTGACAGAAAATCACGAATCCCGTCGCGTAACTGAGACGATATCCGACAAGCACGTAATTTCATTACTCCGCTTGTGAGGTACGATGTCAAAAGCCTTCCGGAAATCTAGAAATACGGAATCAATTTGAAGCACTCAACACATCGTGTAAGCGAAGAGCCAGTATTGTTTCACAAGAATAATGGTTGCTAAATCAGTGTTGACTGTATGTCAATAGACCATTGTATTCGAGGTAATTCACAATTTTCGAACGCAATATATGTACCAAAATCATGCTGCATATCGATGTTAACGACGGGGCCATGTAATTTAGTAGGTTACTTGAACCGCCTTTTTTGAATATTGACATTGCGATTAGTATAAATTGTAATGCCTCGCTAACACATCCGCCGTTAGTATCACTGATAACTGTTCAGTACATCTCTCCATATTGCACGGAAATATTGTAGACAGTTTCCAAGAAAACACAGAGTTTATAATTGATGTTTGATTGTAAGCAAGCTACAACAGTTGCTATAAGAACGCTGGCAGATTTCGAACAACACTGTACTCATCGTTACACCTATATTTTTGTCTTACTTGCACTATATTAGCCAACGGATAAATAAAAGACCCTAAGCTATTGTAATATAAGTCTATGTGGAGAAAGTAGAAGAATACTAAAGTTCTCATGTAACTCTCTCTCTCTCTCTCTCCCTCTCTCTCTCTCTCTCTCTCTCTCTCTCTCTCTCTCTCCCCCTCAGTATTTTAAGAAATACTTGTTCAATGTCTGTGATGAACTGGTAGCTAACATGGAGAAAAAGTATTTGAAATTTCTGTTTCATTGATATCTCAATATGTAGTCCAGTTTTTTCGTAAGTTTGAGTATTTATATACAATCTCATTGTCTACACTACTTACATTTTCATGTAGCTACTTAACATGTTTATCTTGTTTACTTAAAGTCGTCTGGAACAAGAAAAACATGTGAAAGCTGTTTTCTTTAAAAAAAAAAAAGGAAGAGGAAAAACAGAACAGCGTCTATGTTACGGCTCGGAGGTCGTTCTTTCAGTTCTTATGACCCGCGCTGCACGGGCTTATTAGTGGCCAGTTCAAGATACACAGCAAACGAACCTCAGTCGGCCGCGCTGTCCGCTTGCTTCTCATGAAATAAAAAATTAAAAAAGAAATACAACAACCAGAAAGAAACACTAATGAAAGAAAATTAAGCTTATTCAAATATTTCGAAATTCAGTTTGTATCAGCTTTGTGATACAGAATACAAAGCGTAGATAAATGTGATACGGAAACTTCGTGGCAAATTAAAACTGTGTACCGGACCGAGATTCAAAGTCGGGACCTTTGCCTTCCGCGGGCAAGTGCTCTAGTGACTTTTTTTTATATACATTGTTTACTGAATTTGTCCATGGCGGACGTCCGATGACAGCCGTCAGGTTGTTCGTTGATCGTTCGCAGAGATTTTTTTATTACAGAGGGTAACTAAAGCCTCTGACCAAACACGCTGAACTACCGTGCCGGCAATTGAGCTACCGAAGCTCGACTGGCGACCCCTCCTTACAGCTTTATATCCGCCAGTACCTCGTCTCCTACCTTCCAAACTTCACAGAGGCTCTCCTGCGAAAGTTGCAGAACTAGCACCCTTGGAAGAAACAATATGGCGGAGACATGGTTTTGCCACGGGCTGGTGCAAAGGTCCCGTGTTCGAGTCTCGGTAAGGAACACAGTTTTAATCCACCGGGAAGTTTTATATCAGAGCACACCCAGCTGCAAAGTGAAAATTTCGTTCTGGAAATGTGATATTATAAGCGACTGCATAAAGTGTCAATAATATACGCCTTATATAGTGAAGATTAGAGATTGTTCAAAGGCACACAATATTTCCCGTCGGTAAAAAAATTTTTTTATAAAATTTGTACTATTTGGTTCGAATGAAATAGCGGATAAAATGTTGAATCCCAAAATATTCAGCTAATGCAGTATTTTACCCGAACACATTGCGTCTACGCTAAACGTCTACGTTTCAATTATGATTTGATACCTATGACCCCTACGCTAATATGTATCGTCCGTTTTGTCTCTGACATTACTTCATAAGTGAAAATATCATTTGTATAACAGAGCACTATATTGCTGAAACCCTCTGTTGTTTAACTGAGGTGAACTGTGGAAACTGAAGAAAGTTTAAGTTAGTTTTCTTGAAGATCATTGGTATTGGGTAATCTCTCCTCGTCTACTGAATTTGTTTGTCAGCCTTACTAACTCTTAGATAAGAAATAGCTTATTTTGAATACCAGAAACATCTTCATTTACATTTGAATTTGTCTTTAATTATGGTTCATATCACGGCTAATTAGATGGACCATCTTTATATTACATTTTTTGGAGCCACTTATAAAAAAACGTATTTCATTGTTATTTCTTAAAATACCTAGTACATGCTTATGACATCAATAAATTAGTGAAAGTGTTTAAGACAGAATTTGGAAGAATGTAACTAAAGGTTATTTGATTAGGAAGCACGAATAACAAATAATGAAAAGAAATAAGAAGTACTAGGAAGAAAGAGGGAAAAGAAACAAAATAAAAAAATAAAACGAAAGACGGAAGGTAAAAATAATGACTATTAGTTCACAGAAGTGAACACGGTACAGTGTCTTACGTAATTTTGAAATGTATTTCGAGTGGAAAACTACTCGCATTATAATGACTCTACTTCTCCTTATCTGTAATGTAATGGACTTGTCTGTTGAAAAATAGCTGCCAAAAAGTTCTATGTAAATTATATTTACAGAACTCGTCTGAAAATTAATACATCATAACAGTAATTCTTGAATGCAAAAGTTGAAATACCGTTTTATTCATATTAATTGCTGTTCGTGGTCTGGCGGTAGCGTTCTCGTTTCCCTCGTACGGGGTCCGAGTTCGATTCCCGGCGATTCTGGGTTTTGCCCTGCCTCGAGATGAGTGGATGTTGTTGTGTCGTCTTCACCATCATCATTCATTCCCATTCCGGTCGGAGGAAGGTAATGGCTAACCACCTCCACTAGGACGTTGCCTAGTTGGCGTTGCGGATCTCCCGCAGCCTCCCGTACGCTCCTCAGGATATTGGACGTCATCATCATCATCATCATCGTCATCATCACACCAGAAGGCAAATGAAACTTACATAATTCGAAAAGTGCTTCGTCACAGATGTGCACTAAGAAAACTTAATGCGTGAACCTAACAGTTAAGAGTGATATAAGGAAACAGACGATTTCATATTCATAGCTTTGATGATACTTTCCTTATAATGCATTAAAATCTCCAATACGTAAACAGCGATAATTGAAGAGCGATCAACTTCTGCTCCGCATACCGATCAGGTGCTAAGGTAGAAATGACACACGAATGTAACGAAGTTTCCTGAAACTGCATTCTACGAACGTCCATATCCACATGGTTCATTTCTGGTGTCACACACATACCGGGCAGCTAGAACGCTACGACCGCTACGTTGCTGATGTCAGCAGAGGAGAACGAAACGTAGTAACGAAGCAACGAAAAGTCGAGGGGCTACAAACTTAGTTTATTAGTGTCGTCCTTTCACTTACTTATGTCTAAGAGTAGACGGAACTAACTCTGGGTTCGTTTGTTGCCCTTGCCACAAAACCCGAAGTGTTCGTATTTTTCAGTTTATTCATTTTTTGTAGCTACGACTGCCCTTATCATATGGAAACTATGTTTCATTTAGGCTATGCCTCGCAGAAAAAGACTAGTGGATTGGACGCAAAGACGAAGAGCTGAAGAGAGACTATTTTTGTGTAGACAAAGCAATTGAGAATAATGTGGATGTTGATAATGAAAATTCTACTATTGTGTTGATGCTTTTAAATGTGTAGTGAATGAAATTCCAAATAATTTAAAGAGTTACAGTTGTGGTTATCCAAGGTAACAGAAGAGATATTGAATTTAACTGGTGGAAGGATAAAATAAAAAAAATGCGGTAAAGGAAACAGGTGAACAGGAATGCTAATGTCTCAAAATTGAGATCAACAGGAAGTGCAAAATGGCTAAGCTAGGTTGGCCAGAGGAGAAATGTGAGGATGAAGAGGCTGTGGGGTAAGATAGATACTGCCTACAGGGAAATTAGAGAGACCTTTTCAGAAGGAAGCAGAAAAAATGGTTCAAATGGCTCTGAGCACTATGGGACTTAACTGCTGAGGTCATCAGTCCCCTAGAACTTAGAACTACTTAAACCTAACCTAAGGACATCGCACACATCCATGGCCGAGGCAGGATTGAAACCTGCGACCGTAGCGGTCGCGCGGTTCCAGACTGTAACGACTAGAACCGCTCGGTCACTCCGGCCGGCAGGAAGAAGAATATAGATGGTCTATACAAGGGCGATGTACTTGAGGGCATTTTTATGGAAAGATGAGGACGTAGATGAAGATGAAATGGGAGATATGATACTGCATGAAGAATTTGACAGAGCACTGAAAGAACTAAGTCAAAAAAAGGCGCCGAGGGTAGACAACACTCCATTATAACTACTGGTAGCTTTGGGAGAGCCAGCCATAACAAAACTCTACCACCTGGTGGACAAAACATATGAGACAGGCGAAATATCCTCAGACTACAAGAAGAATGTAACAATTCCAATCCAAAGAAAGCAGGTCCCGACAGGTGGAAAAATTATCAAACTGTCAGTATAATAAGTCATGGCAGCAAAATACTAACACGAATTCTTACACCGAATGGAAAAAGTAGTAGAAGCTTTCTTCGGAGAAGATCAGTTTTGATTCCGCTGAAATCTTGGAACACGCGAGGCAATACTGACCTTACGACTTATCTTAGAAGAAAGATTAAGGAAAGGCAAACCTACGTTTCTAGCATTTGTAGACATAGAGAAACCTTTTGACAATGTTGACGCGAATACTCTCTTTCAAATTCTGAAGGTGGGAGGGGTTGAATACAGGGAGCGAAAGGCTATTTAAAATTTGTACAGAAACAAGATGGCAGTTATATGAGTCGAGGGCCATGAAAGGGAAGCAGTGGTTGAGAAAGGAGTAAGACAGAGTTGCAGCGTATCTCCGATGTTATTCAATCTGTCTATTGCGCAAGCAGTAGAGGAAACAAAAGAAAAATTTGGAGTAGGAATTAAAATACATGTTGAAGAAATAGTAACATTGAGGTTTGCCAATGACATTGTATTTTTGTCACAGACAGCAAAGAACGTGGTAGAGCAGCTGAACGGAATGGACAGTATCTTGGAAGGAGGATATAAGATAAACATCAACAAAAGCAAAACGAGGATACTGTAATGTAGTCGAATTAAATCAGGTGATACGGAGGGAATCAGATTAGGAAATGAGACACTTAAAGTAGTAGATGAGTTTTGCTATTTGGGTAGCAAAATAATTGATGGTGGTCGAAGTAGAGAGTGTATAAAATGTAGGCTTGCAATGGAAAGGAAAGCGTTTCTCAAGAAGAGAATTTTGTTAACATCGAGTGTAGATTTAAGTGTCACGAAGTCTTTCGTGCAAGTATTTGTATGGTATGTAGCCATGTATTGAAGAGAAACATGGACCATGTATAGTTTAGACAGGAAGAGAATAGAAGCTTTCGAAATGTGATGCTACAAGGGACTGCTAAAGATTAGGTTGATAGATCACGTAACTAGTGAGGAGGCACTGAATAGAACTGGGGAGACAGGTACTTCGTGGCACAACCTGACTAAAAGAAGGGATCGGTTGGTAGGACACGTTCTGAGGCATCAAGGAAATACCAGTTAAGTATTGGAGGGAAGCTTGGAGGATAAAAATCGTAGAGGGAGACCAAGAGATGAATACACTAAGCAGATTCAGAAGGACTTACGTCGCAGTAGTTACTTGGAGATGAAGAAAAAAAAATGGTTCAAATGGCTCTGAGCACTATGGGACTTAACATCTATGGTCACCAGTCCCCTAGAACGTAGAAATACTTAAACCTAACTAACCTAAGGACATCACACAACACCCAGTAATCACGAGGCAGAGAAAATCCCTGACCCCGCCGGGAATCGAAGCTGGGAACCCGGGCGCGGGAAGCGAGAACGCTACCGCACGACCACGAGCTGCGGACAGAGATGAAGAGTCTTGCAGAGGATAGGGTTGCATGCGGAGCGGTATCCAACTAGTCTCTGGACTGAAAACCACGGGAACAACAATTGCGTTTTGATGCATTTCCAGTGCCGATTTGGTAACTGAAATCATTTCGCTTCTAACGTTACTTTAGACAATAGAACGGCATTCAAATTATGTTGTCAGCAGGGAAAAGTTGATGTGCCGCCTTTATCACAAAATTTATTTTCTATGCGCTGTATCAAGGAACCCCTTCAATTGATGAATAGTTAAAGAGATATCAAAGAATATTTTCGAATTGACTTGTAGCTACAAATCAGCATTTGCTGTACTGCAGTTGTGAGACTAGAATTTCAGGCACAGTTTTGCATGGAGTGTATCACATTAAGATACGTTACTTTTCTATCACATAACAGGTCCGTTGATTAAACTGGATGAAATGTGACCACTGACGACACTAGTATTACTCATAATTTCAACAACATCATTAGTACTAAGCAATCTCCATCATACCAATATTGTGTCAGTAATCATACTCGCAGCCTCACAGATATTGTCTCCCTGGAGGTGGGGATTGTTTTACTTCCGACCGCAGAGGGATACACCGAAAGCAGAGTTCTTTTTCTTGCTGGACAAGGCTGCGTTTCTCGCGCGTTCCCTCGAGTGTAGTTTTAGTAGATGAGCAGTGGCACTCGGCGAATATCTGGGAAGAAGGCCGCGGCTGCGATGTTTGAAGTTCTGTAATTACGAGGAAAGATTGAGGGAGCCAGAGTGTGGTAGTGCAAGTGCTCAGCTTCCCCGCTGCCCGCGATGCTCTCATCTCGATGAAAACTCTCTCCAAGGGCGGCGACTGTCAGCAGGCGTGAGCATCCAGCCACCATCCCTCCTCGACTGCCGCTTCTCGTGCTGGGGCCGTGGAGTTCCCTTGCCGCTTTCCGCGTTGCTGGCTGGTCCCGATGTAAGATGGTTATTCAGAAAGTAAGCTCCGATTTTTTCTAAAACATAAGCCATGACAGATTTTTTCAAGAAACTGTAAGTCAATCTTCATATAGATGTATGCGGGACCTCAGCTGTTCGGTAAAAAACGTCGAATTAGAACATCTTTCAGCCGCCGAAATTTGCAATTGTAATTTTATTCGAGCGAACACTTTCGGTGCTACATTATGCCATCTTCAAACACTATCGTGTTGGATGAATCATCCCACCTCTGGTCCAGCCAATATAGGGGCCATCATTCGCTGACTTGCATCCGTAGAGGTTTGACACAGTGATGCCTTCGATCATCACTTACCATCATAGACAACTGGAAACTTAGATGGTGAGAAAGTATTTTGACGCGAGACTACTTTTCAAGAAAATGTTTTTATCTAATTCTGTAATTCCTTAGATTTTTCTCTATTTTTGCAAATAGTTTTCATATTTTTTTAAAAATCTTATTCATAATATTCTACAAGAAGGGGAAAGCTCCTATCGATGGCCAGCTCCTTCGATGGGCTGACTAGATTTCTCTATGAATACTGACAATACGAGCAAACTACAGGTCGTTGAGTTCCCTTCATGTTGCCCAAGATTCACCATGTTCCGCGAAGACACAAAGAAACACTAGAAAAAGGATTTGCACTATGTTCTTGTAACTGATTGGCATTACTTATTGAAACGCCGAGCTGAGATGGTAATAGTGATTAAATTTATGCATTGGAAACTAACACCAATCCACACTGTTTTGTCATATTCTTAGTATTAAGTTACGAGCTTTGGACGATGTAATGTTAAGAGTTGGAGCACGAGTTGCCTTGAATGACCCACCTCGAATGTTGAATAAACTTAGGGCTAAGTAGGCCACTATGAACAACATTCAAGTAATGCTTTGCATTATATGTTTTCTAATGTCATGTAAACAGTTGATGATCAGTCAAATGTGTTTTTCTATTACTTTCGAAGGCGGCATTTCTGCTTATAGTCACCTTGGTTTCGAATACACACTATTCGGTGTAAGGAAACAATAAATACTCCGAAAATAAACAAAAATATGAAATTTATTGATACTTGATAGAGGAAACCAGTCGCCTTGTTTGGGCCGATGAGACATGTTTTTGTTTTCCAAATATTTGATTAACGGCTAATAATTATGACATTAGTGTGTATTATAGTGAAATGTAAAAGATAACCTTCAGTTTATACTGAAAATAAGATATTTGTTACATTATGCGAGGATTTTACTGAAGATTTTCTTTAGGTGATCCAGTGATAGAAACCTTCCCGTAATTTTTACACTTCAGTCATAGACCCCTGTCGCTTGTGAGGATAAACAATCTTTAAGTGCTTCTTACATATTGTCATCAGGTGCGAAGCGCCTGCCGCTGAGAAAACTCCTTCAGGGAGCGGAACAAGTGATAATCACTCGGCGCCGAGTCTGGACAGTCTCTTCCCATCCAAATGATCTGATCAGAATCTGGGTGTGAATGTTGGTCTGGCACTGTCATGCAGCAACAGAACTGAAAACGTCACAAGGATACGTCGCTTATTCTGTGTTACACGTCGAAGATTAGTCAGGGTAGCACAGTAAGTGGCTGCGTTTATTGTGGTCCCTCCATATCCATCCCAAAACACGGTTGCCGTATCGTTCCGTATTGAGATTGTCTGATTGGCCTCGATTTTGGCTAGCGATATCGTGTGACGTTTAGAATCTAGGATTATGTAAGAAACACACGTCTCTTTCCTTGTGACAATGTTCTCTGAAAATTTATTACATTCCTTATGATACAGGGCCAAACAATCAAGATCATAAGCCATTCTTTCTATTTTTGGGCAAGAGTGTGGAAACCCAACATTCGCATAATTTGGAAACTTGCTACTTTTCAGTGATAATTTTGCACAAAGTTGCTCTACCCACATTAGGAAATTAAAATGCTTAAGTTTAAATCGTGAATCGTCGATCCGCACGAATCTTTTCATCCAAGGCGTTGACCAAATCTCCTCAGATCGCTGATGGACGGCCTAATCACGGTTCATCATGGACAACTTTTCCCGTCCGTTCTTGGAAGCTCTCACCCAAATACACAGTTTGCTGTCACTCATCACCCTAGGGCGATACACGTCACATATCAGTCGATGAATTTTGCGCAGTTGCAACGTTCCTTGCTGTCAACAACTGAAACACTGATAGTATTTCACAGACGGTAGGCTAACCAGTTGTTATAACATTTCGAACTGACACTGTTAACAGCACGCTGCCACAATAGCAATGCAAACTGCGTTATTTGAGAAGCCAGGTATTGTGTGAGTCGGTACGCAGGCGCGCTTCAACGTTCGCGTGTTATTCGAATTGATACGGCGATTCGGACCTTACTTTCCGAATAACCTTGTGGCACCTAGAAACTCATTACGATGATGATGCATGGATTTTAAGTGGAGTCGGGTTTGGGCCGAGGACTGTGCAGACACGTGCTCAGCTTTAATAAAAATGTATTTAACGTGCCAAGTGTGTATATACAAAATAGAAACTACTCTGGTGAAACAAATTCTTTTAGCCCAAATAAACTTTAGTAGGGCTCGAATAATAAAATATTCTCTTTAAAATAACAATATCCATCATATCTAATAAACATTCTAGCCTTGCAACAGACAGTTAGTACAGATCAACAAGTAATAGTCCTCGGCCCTTAGTAGTCATGACACTAGCAAGTTCAAATGGTTCAAAGGGCTCTGAGCACTATGGGACTTAACTTCTGTGGTCAACAGTCCCCTAGAACTTAGAACTACTTAAACCTAACTAACCTAAGGACATCACACACATCCATGCCCGAGGCAGGATTGGAACCTGCGACCGTAGCGGTCGCGCGATTCCAGACTGTAGAGCATAGAACCGCTCGGCTTTCCTGGCCGGCCGCTGGCAAATCTTCATTACAGAAAATATTTGCTTATAAAACGTGAAAATTGAATAATGTATCCAGTAACTGCTCCATGATATAACACTATTAATTTCACCCAGTCACCAAGAGACAGTCCGCCCCGATAGCTGAGTCGTCAGCGTGACGTATTGCCGTCCTAGAGGCCCGTGTTCGATTCCCGGCTGGGTCGAGGATTTTCCACGCTGAGGGACTACGTGTTGTGTTGTCTTTATCATCATTTCATCCCCACGTGGCGAGCAGCTCGCCCAATGTGGCGTCGAATGTAATAACACCTGTCCCGCAAGGGGCCTCCCGGCCACTGACGCCATTTACTAAGGACACTAGCTACCAAAACGCTACCCAGCTAGCCACGCTTATGTTTAAATGTTCACTAGTTCAGATACACGTATGATAAACCATTTACATAGGACAATACAACAATTTTGAATACACTAAAGTGAACCACTTTATCGATAACAACCAAATCAAAGCGCAACTAAAAATTAGAGTATACAGAACAGGTTCACTGTTGTAATCGAAATAATTTACAACTCTCATTCTATGGATACTTCAAGAGCACACAGATTTAACAGACTCGCTTACTGACAGAACATTCACTTTCGCGAATCTGGCAGGCGTGTTCCGCAAACAAGCGATTACAGAATGCTCAAAAACCTCCGTTGCACACTGAAGTACAGTTGGCAGGACTTAACCCACCTTCACACAGTTGTACATAAAATCTTACTTCGTCTCTAACCAAAAATCATCAGGATACCAACATTTAAGCCAAAAGCACTCTGATCGTGTAAATTCCGATGACTAGCTAGTGAAGACTTCAGTGTCTGTCAACTATTTTTAGCCCGTAAGCTCGCCCGCCACGAAAAGATTAGGATTCAGCATGGAGGCCCGCCACAAGGTACCAACCACATAATTTACCCAAAGGCTACTGTATTGCCAGCCAAAACATTGTAAGCAGATGTTTCTCTCGAGAAACAACTCTTTAGGAAAATACTATCGATTACTGTCTCAGTGTGAAAAAGTCTCTCACATTTTTTATTACCTTAACAGTATGGACAAGAGAGGACATAAACATTATAAATTTGGCTCTCCAGAAAAATTATAAACATTATATATGTAGACCGAGTACTGCACCTAATTGGAGAAAGGGGCCATTTTTTGATAGAACCTAACTAAAAGAATGGGTACGTTAACAGGACACACCTGAGTCATCAAGAAATAGATAATATAGAGTGAAGTGTGGGGTAAAATATGTACACGGAGGCCAGGAGTTGTGTAGTTTTAAATCGACATCGGAAGCAGTAGCACTACAGATGTGAACAGTCATACTGATGTCCATGGATTGCTCCTCAGTTGCTCTTTCTGTGGTCGTTTGTTTCTATCCAACCGTGCTAATCATGAGAATTAAATGGCAAGAGGTGACCTCATCCCACACCGCACATGTATGATGGTTTACACAAAAAGCTCTACTGGACACCTGCGACAGTATTAGTTTCCGTCAAGGATTGGCGTATTACTCGTCTGTGATGCTGTCCACACGTCTGCACGAGTGCACTCCCTAATGTATAGTAAACTGAAAGCTACTGAACTGTAGCAAGTTAAGTCAGAGGAAACAAAGTGGGAAATACATTTTGTGACCCTCTGGGTGAGTATTAAGTTTCCTGGTGGATTAAGCTGCCAGCAAGGACAATGGCAGAACAAGTGCCTAGATATGTTTTTCTATGGAGGCGTTAGAGTTGATCATGGGCACCGCCGATGCCTCTTGAGATTTCTCTGTGGTTTACTTACTATCCGGATGCTAGGTTGTATGATTATTAATAGTAAATCCAGTCAGATATGTAGATAACTAATGTTACGTCATCATCATGATCTGCGCAGTTTTGGGTTTGCTCTTTGGGCTTACAATGCATGGTCAGGTTTTGCCTCAAAAAGCGTTTCTTGGTGATTATGTTTCCACTTCCTGTTGTGACTGTCGTTCCCTGTATTTAGAAAGAACTGATTTTTCGAATGTCTACGATTCTTGTTCAAAGTGACAAAATTCCTGAATACCTTTGCGATGATCCCGAGGCGGATGCCAGTGTGTTCGTCCACTGTCTCTATGTATTGCGGAGTATTGTTGATAAGTCGAAGAACTTTATCCAAAATGCACACAGACGGAGGAAATCTGTTAGTCGTAGACGTCTGCATTCGCTTATCCTATCGGATAGACTTTCTTGAGCCTCACGTATGCTCTATTGCAACGGCTGTACGCATTTTTTGTGGTCCTCCACAGTACCTTCGGCTACTGCCAATTAGCGAGGTACCTTACTTTATAATGGAAATGTGCTGGTCTCGCGAGTAATGTAATTTGGCCCCAATGTTTATGGTTGAGCATTTATTTCGGCCAGCACGTGAACAAAATCCCCTCTCATGTGTCTAAATTTACTCTTACCCGTCATTTTTCCAGGTAAGGTTCGACAGTGCACTCTGCAGTGGTGAGTTCCTTTTCGATGGCTTACGATCCCTTGCTAGGATAGGTACAGCCTGAGTGTGAATGGCTACCATCGTGACAGTTGTCGTAGGACTATCGTTAATTCAGGGCTTCTAGGTGCTACGTTGGGGTGCTATAGAATGAAGATCGTGTTCTGTCGACTTTTTACCACGAGCATCAGCGTTGAAAGACCTTTTTGTGAAATATGAGCTTATGGAAAATACGAGCCAGTCGGGAAAACCCGAGAGTTAACTACATTACCGCTCCTGCAGCTCTGATGTCCAGCAGCGTATCAATTTTTATTTGTTTATTTACTTTTGTGGCAGCAGTTTTGTGACATACTTGATGCTGCTCGTCATGAATTCCTATCCTGTGCTAACCTCTTCAATTCAGAGCAGCACTTGCATTATAAGTCCTCTATTATTTTTTGGATGTATTCAAACCTCTGCCTTCCTCTACATTTTTATTACGTTCTACTTTTCCCACAGTACCATGGTTGTTATTCCCCGATGTCTTAACCTATTATCTTATCATCTTGTCCCTTCTACTTGTCAGTGTTTTCAGTATGTTCCTTTTGTTCGTCTATTCTGCGTAGATCCTCCTTATTGCTTACTTTATCAGCCCACCTTATTTGCAATATTCTTCTGCACCACCACAACACATGTCCTTCGATTTTCTTCTGTTTCGGTTTCCCCACTACCACAGAACGCTCTGTTCCAAACGTACATGCTCAGAAACTTCTTCCTGGAAGTAAGACTTGATTTTGATCCTAGTACATTTCTCGTGGCCAGGCACGGCCTTTTTTAATATGCTACTCTTTCTTTGTACGTCATGGGCTATCTCGTTTCCTAGGCAGCAGAATGCCTAAACTTTGATTACACCGTGATCACCAATTTTGATGTTAAGCTTATCAGTATTCTAATTTCTGCTACTTCTTATTGCTTTCGTTTTTCTTTGGCTTACTCTCAGTCAATATTCTGTGCACATCAGACTGTTCGTAAAGATCAACAGATCCTACAATTCTTCTTCAGGTTCACTAGGAACAACAATGTCACCAGCCAACCTTATCGATGACACCCGTTCACCCTGAATTTTAATTCCACTCTTGATACGTTCTATTATTTTCGTCATTGCTTCTTCTATGTATAGACTGAACAGTATGAGAAAGGACTGAATCCATGTGTTATAGCCTCTGTAATCCAATCACATCGTTCTTGGTCTTCTAATCTCATTGCTCCCTCTTGATTCAGTTACGTGTTGTATATTACTCGTCTGTCCCTATAGCTCACTTCCATTTTTCTCGGGATTTCGAACATTTTGCAAAATTTTACGTTGTTGAAAACATTTTGCTGGTGGACAGATCATAGCGTTGCTCCCATTATCAACTGCTACGTCAGAATTGCCTCTCTGGTGCCTTTACCTTTCCTAAAGCCAAGCTGATTGTCACCCAACAGATGCTCTGTTTTCTTTTCTATTCTTCTGGATATTATTCATGTTAGAATCTTGGATCCATGAGGTGTTCTATTGACTGTGCGATAGCTCTCGCCCTTATCAGCTCTTTCTTTCTTAGGAAATGTGTGGACGATGTTTTTTTCCGAAAGTCTGATGGTAGGTCGCCGGTGTCATAGATTGTACACACCAACCTGAATTGTCATTTAGATTATACTTCTCTCAATGGATTTAGAATTTCCAGTGGAATGTTGTTTATCCCTTATATCTTATTTGATGTTTAACGTTCCAAAGCTCTTTTAAATTCTAAACGTTCGAAAGCTGATTCCTAACACTGGATCCACTCTCTCTTCCGTATCGACAATAGTTTCTAACTATAAAGCCAGAAAATTCATCGCCCTTCTTTCATGTATTCTACTCACCAACCTTTGTTTTGTTGCGACTACCCCAATGATTTCAGAAATTCCGATGTAATTTTATTTATCCATTATGCCTTTTTTTAAAATCTTCCAAACCTCTTCTAAATTCTGATTATAAAACTGTATGTACGTCTCTTTCCTATCGACTCTCCTTTCTTATTCTAGCACGTCATCAGGTAAGCCCTCCCCCTCATAGATTCCCTCAGTGTATTCTTTTGACGATTCCGCTCTCTCCTCTGCATCTAAAGGTGGAAATCCCATTGCATTCTTAATGTCACTGCCCTTGCTTTCAATTTCACAGAAGTCATTTGAACTTTTTTAGATACTGAGTCAGACCTTATGATAATCACTTCGTTTTCGATTTCTTCAAATTTTTTATGTAGCCAGTTAGCCTTAACTCCCTTGCTCTTCATATTTATTTCATTCCCGAAGGACTTGTATCTCCATATTCCTGAATTTACTAGATCATTTTTGCGTTTCCATCTTTCATCGGTCAACTGTTGCCCCTGGTTTCTCCTCAGTTAGCTTCCTCGTACCCAAGTTTTTCTCTTCAACTTCTATGATTGCCCTCTGTACAGATATCCATCCATCTTCAACTAAGCTGAGTACTAAGCTTTTCATTATTGCTGAATCTATAGTATCAGAGAACTTAAAGCATAACCAATCATTCTGTAGTACTTCCGTATCACAATCTTAAACTTCAACCCACTCTTCATCATTACCAAATTGTGACCTGAGTCTATACCTGTGCCTGGGTAAGCCTTACAATGTAATATCTGATTTTGCAATCTCTTCCTGACCTTGATGTAATCTAATTGAAATCTTCCCGTATCACCCAGCTTTCTTAAAGTATTTGTCCTCCTCTTGTGATTCTTGAACAGAGTATTCACAATTACCATCTGAAATTTATTGTAGATCTCTATCAGTCTTTCTCCTCCCTCATTCCTACTAACCAGCCCATATTCACCGTAGCTCTTTCTTCTGTTTCTTCCTTTACAACCAAATTCTAGTTCTCCATGACTACTAAAGTTTCGTCTCCCCTTAAGTGCTGCACAGCCCGTTCAATATCCTCATATACTTTCTCTGTCTCTTCATCTTCAGCTTGCGATGTCGGTACGTGTACCTGAACTACTGTTATTGGTGTTGGTTTGCTGTCGATTTTGATGAGAACAGCCCTACTGTTCACAGTAACTCATTTTCTGCCCTACCTTCTTATTTGTAATGAATCCTTCTCCAGTTATACCATTTTCTGCAACTGTTGATATTACCCATTACTCGATCACCAGAAATCCTTGTCTTCTTTCCATTTCACTTCACTGTGTCCCACTATATTTAGGTTTAGCCTTAGCATTTCCATTTCCAGATTTTTTAATGTAACTACCACGTTGAAAGTTCCGAAATTCGACGCCCGACTCGAAGTACTTCATCCTTTCGTTGGTTATTCAATCTCTCTCTTATTTTAACGTCCTCCTTGGCAGTCCCCTCCCGGAGATCCGAAAGTGGGACTGTTCCGCAATATTTTGCCAGTGGAGAGATCAACGGGACACTTTTTACAACTACAGGCCACATGTCCTCATATCTGTGAACATTGCTAATTCTTCCGCCTTTAGGTCAGTTTCCTACCCCAAGGTCGCGATAGTGCGCTGAACCCCTATCTGCACCTCCGCACTCTTTGACAAGGCTGTCGGCTCAGTGAGGGTTACATCGTATGCCGGAAGTCTTTGGTCGTCATTGCTGATGACTTTCATTCAAAATTTAAGCAGCGGCTTGGTTCAGACCCAGAACTGAGGACGTGTTGGTTTCTAATCAATGATGTTACCCTTTTCTTTTAATCCATTTAATTGAATAAAATGATAACGAAGTGTTTTGATTACATTCAGAAAAATAAATATTTTCACTGCCTTTGACGAGTTTTGAATCTATTATATTGAAAATCAGATCCACGCCTCCTTGGAACCGCTACCTTAAACATACCATGAAATGGAGATGAAATATCGCTCATCAGGCGTTGCCCAAAACCATTCCGAAAAATTCTCCCAAGGCGATTGGCTCCGAAGGACTCTATCATCTATGCCATTTGCGAATTTCTCTTACATACATTCGTTACCGCGCCTCGCAACCGAGCCGGCCTTTGTGGCCGAATGGTTCTAGGCGCTTCACTTTGGAACCGCGCGACTGCTACGGTCGCAGGTTCGAATCCTGGCTTCGGCATAGATGTGTGTGATGTCCTTAGGTTAGTTAGGTTTAAGTAGTTCTAAGTTCTAGGGGACTGAAGACCTCAGAAGTTAAGTCCCATAGTGCTCAGAGTCATTTTAACCATTTCCTCGCGACCGAAGCGTCATCCTCTGGCGCCATGTAGCGGTAGGCGGTGGTCTTAATTTTATGTCTCATCACTATATCCTACCAACTGCTGCTAACTCTATTTCTAGTTCAGAATTTAAGCAGGGTGTCCTGAGTGGTGTAGATGGAGATCATACCCATGACTCAGAATTATAAATTGTGGCACGCTGAATTAACACTTTTTTATTTCATAACAACATGAAAATTGCGATGTACCATGGCCATAAATGAAATGGAGAATGTGACGTAGAAATGCTTGACAATTACATGGCGATTATTTATAGTATTGGGGTAGAATGTATAGAGAGGCACATTTAAATGTACTGGATGCAAGTTCCTTTCGTTCTGCATACTAGTTCGTTTGTGTATCGCCCGATTAAATCTAATCGTGTCTGCGAATCTATACCATAACGCAAATATGAAGCAAAATAAGTTAAATAGTAAGCCAACCTGTCTCACGCTCAGCTACAGCTAAAGCAAGGAACCTGGACAAATTTTCCAATTAGTACCAGGATAGAGTCAAGACAAGTAGCTTGTAATTATATTTTGACAAGGAAGAGGAGAATAGGTATGCTCTTAATACACTAATAGTCTGCAAGCAACTGCGGATAACGCATGAATGTTGATCGGCAACAGTCTGACATACTCTATGTTAGTATACGTTAACCACCCAGCACATATATGTCTTCTCGCCACATAATCCCAGAAAAAGAGCCCCACTGACGAGAACAGCGTATGGACTGAAAACTGTGACATCGCATGAGGACCCGAATAAAATTAGTCGCTGTCCGAACCACACATCGGTTGAGTCACTTAGAGACATCACTATCGCTACAGTCGTTTACGAGTGATATAAACGTGTTGTCGTCTTCTGAAACATGAATGTTGAATCACAGCAATTTTTTTCAACGTGTAATAAGCGATAAGTCATTTATTTACATACATCTCCAGTTGCGAGTGTATAGATGCGCTGCACGTCGGCGCATTCCGTTTTTGTGTAATGTCGTGAAAATAACGCTGAAAAATGCGTTACCTTCTGTTGGTGCCTTTTATGTCTCTTAGTCGAATTTAGACATGCATTTACAATTTTTCTTGAGCCAATGGCGTTCTTTTCCATGTACAGCTCAGACATCGTATGATAGCAGAATGACTCTCCGATACAGTCCGCAACAATTGGTTCAGTCTTCAGTCTTTCTCGAACTAGACAAAGTGATGAGCGTTGGCGTGATCTGTAGAATCGTGACATGTCAAATCTTGATATACTTTATTCTTCGTGGGAATCACATGTTTTCTTTATATTGTAAATATGAGTTCAGGTCTATAGGAGTAATAATGTGTTGCGGCTCGTTGTTTTAGCTCAACATGCTATACACGGTACATTCTTGACTTATCCTGTACCACTTTTAATTGAATTAATTATCTACATTAATTACAGTACTTACAGAATTTTTTATACGCCTGCCTTATAGATTGACGATGTTCCCGTCCTTGTTGCAGCCACAATGACCTCCCGTGGAACGTGCGCAAGTTCGCGCGGGGGCAGCTGGTCGGCTTCAACCTGACGGCCGACCTCCGCCACGTGGAGCCGTGGTCCCGCAGCGCCTGGTCGCACACCGACCTGCCGCGCATGCGCGCCGGCATGCTCGGCGCACAGGTCAGTAGGCGCCTGCTGCCACTCACCGCTAATTGCCTCGCCGGCTCTGCTGACCTCCTCTGTTATTTATCCGCACGGTCGACGTCGATCGCACAGGTAACTCATCTGCGCAGTTTTCTCAGCAGCCTGCTATACGCGAATAAAATGGAGCAGCTGTGGTTCTTTGTAAATGTAGTAAATGCAGTGACGTATTCACAAAAGCTGTGCATCGTAAATTAATGAATCTGAAACACATCATTCGGCAACCAATAGAAACAACAAATTTAACTTAATTTCTTCGGTAATAATAGGGTGTTTGTTTCATTAAATACCACCTGGTGAACATTTACTTCAGTATCCGTCAAATTTCTTTATAATCACCTATTTTAAGTTGGTCCTAATTCTTCTTTCTTATTAGCCTGAACAAAAAGGTTTTTTTTATTTTTATGTCAGCACCTGCGTATTTCCTTATTTGTAATCTAACTCTGTTCATTTAGAACAAACGTGAACTGTTTGAACAGTAGTGCCAACAGAAAAGAAAGCTGGTGATCCCTGCGTGATCCGATGATGAGTTTGTATCAAGAAAATACTTACATTTCCGCCGCATATATTTGTCTCTAACTGCGAATTGTATCATCCGCTGACTATTGGGGTTCCCCATGCCTCTTAGAGACATGAAGACTCCAAATGTAGTATAAGGTTAAGTAGCTGTCTGTCAAGCAGATGCAAGCTCATTTGAAGAAATTAAGACCACAATTAAGAAATGCACCAAGTTGTCAAAGAGTAAGAACATCCGTCTAATGGTAGCCGGCACGGTAACTCAGCGTGTTCGGTCAGAGGGTTAGCTGTCCTCTGTAATAAAAACACACTGAGTGAATGGATCAACTATGATCTTGAACAAGCGTCATTGGACGGCCGCCTCGAACAAATACAACGACCAGTGATGAACAAAATGAGATTTCAAAAAGGGGAGTTAGCGTCTTTGATTAGAAATCAAAACGACCTCGGTCATGGATTCGAATCCCACCACTGCTTAAATTTTGACTGATAATCAGCCTCAGCGGCTGAAGACTTCCGGCATAAGAAGTCATCCTCATTCTGCCAATGCCCTCGTCAAAGAGGGCGGAGGAACGGACAGAGGTTTAGGGCACTCTCTTGTCCTAGAAGTGGGAGACCACACCTAACGGCATGAAAAATATATCATGACGATCTCTCCATTGGCTAAAGATTCCGGAATAGTCGTCCTTTTGGTTCTCAGGGAGAGGACTGCCAAGGGGGAGGTGACCAGGAGAAAAGGACTGAAAAATTCACGAAAGGATAACATTCTACGAGACAGGGCGTCGCATATCACAAGCTTGAACGTGGTAGGGAAATTAGAAAATATTTAAACGGAAATGGAAAGGCTCAATTCGGATATGGTAGGTGCCAGTGAAGTGAAAGGGAAAGGAGACAAGGATTTCTGGTCAGATGAGTATAGGGTAATAGCAAGCAGCAAAAAATGGTATAACGGGAGTAGAATTCGTTATGAGTAGGAAGGTAGGGAAGAGAGTGCGTTAAGTGGGTTACTGTGAGCAGTTCAGTGATAGGCTTGTTCTTATAGGAATCGACAGCAAACCAACACCGACAACGATAGATCAGGCGTACATGCCAACGTCGAGAGCTGAAGGTGAAGAAGTAGAGAAAGTATATGAGAATATTGAAAGGGTAACACAGTATGTAAAGGGAGATGAAAATCTAGTAGTTATATACAGGGTGTTTCAAAAATGACCGGTATATTTGAAACGGCAATAAAAACTAAACGAGTAGCGATAGAAATACACCGTTTGTTGCAATATGCTTGGGACAACAGTACATTTTCAGGCGGACAAACTTTCGAAATTACAGTAGTTACAATTTTCAACAACAGATGGCGCTGCAAGTGACGTGAAAGATATAGAAGGCAACGCAGTCTGTGGGTGCGCCATTCTGTACGTCGTCTTTCTGCTGTAAGCGTGTGCTGTTCACAACGTGCATGTGTGCTGTAAACAACATGGTTTATTCCTTAGAACAAAGGATTTTTCTGGTGTTGGAATTCCACCGCCTAGAACACAGTGTTGTTGGAACAAGACGAAGTTTCCAACGGAGGTTTAATGTAACCAAAGGACCGAAAAGCGATACAATAAAGGATCTGTTTGAAAAATTTCAACGGACTGGGAACGTGACGGATGAACGTGCTGGAAAGGTAGGGCGACCGCGTACGGCAACCACAGAGGGCAACGCGCAGCTAGTGCAGCAGGTGATCCAAAAGCGGCCTCGGGTTTCCGTTCGCCGTGTTGCAGCTGCGGTCCAAATGACGCCAACGTCCACGTATCGTCTCATG
Organism: Schistocerca serialis cubense; assembly: GCF_023864345.2. NCBI lineage: Eukaryota > Metazoa > Arthropoda > Insecta > Orthoptera > Acrididae > Schistocerca > Schistocerca serialis. The sequence continues at coordinate 533,051,209 of NC_064641.1, read as the reverse complement.
CGCCAGAGTTTACACCTCTATCCATACAAAATTCAAATGCGGCAACCCCTCAGAGCCGCTACCATTGCTGCACGAGAGACATTCGCTAACGATATAGTGCACAGGATTGATGACGGCGATATGCATGTGGGCCAGCATTTGGTTTACTGACGAAGCTTATTTTTACCTGGACGGCTTCGCCAATACACAGAACTGGCGCATATGGGGAACCGAAAAGCCCCACGATGCAGTCCCATCGTCCCTGCATCCTCAAAAAGTACTGGTCTGGGCCGCCATTTCTTCCAAAGGAATCATTGGCCCATTTTTCAGATCCGAAACGATCACTGCATCACGCTATCTAGACATTCTTCGTGAGTTTGTGGCAGTACAAACTGCCTTAGACGACACTGCGAACACCTCGTGGTTTATGCATGATGGTGCCCGGCCACATCGCACGGCCGACGTCCTTAATTTCCTGAATGAATATTTTGATGATCGTGTGTTTGCTTTGGGCTATCCGAAACATACAGGAGGCGGCGTGGATTGGCCTCCCTATTCGCCAGACATGAACCCCTGTGACTTCTTTCTGTGGGACACTTGAAAGACCAGGTGTACCGCCAGAATCCAGAAACAATTGAACAGCTGAAGCAGTACATCTCATCTGCATGTGAAGCCAGTCCGCCAGAAACGTTGTCAAAGGTTTCGGTTAATTTCATTCAGAGACTACGCCATATTATTGCTACGCATGGTGGATATGTGGAAAATATCGTACTATAGAGTTTCCCAGACCGCAGCGCCATCTGTTGTTGAAAATTGTAACTACTGTAATTTCGAAAGTTTGTCTGCCTGAAAATGCACTGTTGTCCCACGAATATCGCAACAAACGGTGTATTTCTATCGCTGCTCATTTAGTTTTTATTGCCGTTTCAATTATACCGGTCATTTTTGAAACACCTTGTAGAAATGGAATGCAGTTGTGGGGGAAGGAGTAGGAAAAAAGATTACAGGAGAATATGGGCTTGAGACAAGGAATGAGAGAGGAGAAACACTAATTGAGTTCTGTAATAAATTTCATCTAGTAATAGGGGATACTCAGTTCTGGAAAAGGCCAGGTGATACGGGAAGAATTCAGTTAGATCACATCATGGTAAGACAGAGATTCCTAAATCAGATACTGGATTGTAAGATGTACCCAGGAGCAGATGTAGACTCAGATCACAATACAATAGTGATGAAGAGTAGATTAGTCAGGAAGACTCAACACGCAAAGAAGTGGGATACGGAAGTACCAAGGAATGACAAGATACACATGAAGTTCTCTAAGGCTACAGATACAGCAGTAAGGAATGGCTCACTAGGCAGTACAGTTGAAGAGGAATGGGCATCTGTAAAAAGGGCAGTCATGGAAGTTAGAAAGAAATTCGTAGGTACAAAGAAGGTAACTGCAAAGAAACCATTGGTAACAAAACAAATACTTCAGTTGATCGATGAAAGGAGGAAGTACACAAATGTTACGGGAAACTCAGGAATAGAGAAATACAAGTCGCTGACGAGTGAAATGAATAGGAAGTGCAGGGAAGCAAAGGCGAATTGGTTGCAGAAAAAATGTGAAGAAATCAAAAAAGAAATAATGGTCAGAAGGACAGACTCTGCACGCAGGAAAGTCAAACCAGCGTTCGGTGGAATTAAAATCAATGGTGGTAACATAAAGAGTGAACGGGAATTCCACTGTTAAATACACAGGAGAAAGCGGATAGGCGGAAAGAATACATTGAAAGAGGAAGATATGTCTGATGTGATAGATGAAGAAACAGAAGTCGATTTAGAGGAAGTAGGGGATCCAGAATTAGAATCAGAATTTAAAAGAGCTTTCGAGGACTTAAGATCATACACTCCTGGAAACGGAAAAAAGAACACATTGACATCGGTGTGTCAGACCCACCATACTTGCTCCGGACACTGCGAGAGGGCTGTACAAGCAATGATCACACGCACGGCACAGCGGACACACCAAGAACCGCGGTGTTGGCCGTCGAATGGCGCTAGCTGCGCAGCATTTGTGCACCGCCACCGTCAGTGTCAGCCAGTTTGCCGTGGCATACGGAGCTCCATCGCAGTCTTTAACACTGGTAGCATGCCGCGACAGCGTGGACGTGAACCGTATGTGCAGTTGACGGACTTTGAGCGAGGGCGTATAGTGGGCATGAGGGAGGCCGGGTGGACGTACCGCCGAATTGCTCAACACGTGGGGCGTGAGGTCTCCACAGTACATCGATGTTGTCGCCAGTGGTCGGCGGAAGGTGCACGTGCCCGTCGACCTGGGACCGGACCGCAGCGACGCACGGATGCACGCCAAGACCGTAGGATCCTACGCAGTGCCGTAGGGGACCGCACCGCCACTTCCCAGCAAATTAGGGACACTGTTGCTCCTGGGGTATCGGCGAGGACCATTCGCAACCGTCTCCATGAAGCTGGGCTACGGTCCCGCACACCGTTAGGCCGTCTTCCGCTCACGCCCCAACATCGTGCAGCCCGCCTCCAGTGGTGTCGCGACAGGCGTGAATGGAGGGACGAATGGAGACGTGTCGTCTTCAGCGATGAGAGTCGCTTCTGCCTTGGTGCCAATGATGGTCGTATGCGTGTTTGGCACCGTGCAGGTGAGCGCCACAATCAGGACTGCATACGACCGAGGCACACAGGGCCAACACCCGGCATCATGGTGTGGGGAGCGATCTCCTACACTGGCCGTACACCACTGGTGATCGTCGAGGGGACACTGAATAGTGCACGGTACATCCAAACTGTCATCGAACCCATCGTTCTACCATTCCTAGACCGGCAAGGGAACTTGCTGTTCCAACAGGACAATGCACGTCCGCATGTATCCCGTGCCACCCAACGTGCTCTAGAAGGTGTAAGTCAACTACCCTGGACAGCAAGATCTCCGGATCTGTCCCCCATTGAGCATGTTTGGGACTGGATGAAGCGTCGTCTCACGCGGTCTGCACATCCAGCACGAACGCTGGTCCAACTGAGGCGCCAGGTGGAAATGGCATGGCAAGCCGTTCCACAGGACTACATCCAGCATCTCTACGATCGTCTCCATGGGAGAATAGCAGCCTGCATTGCTGCGAAAGGTGGATATACACTGTACTAGTGCCGACATTGTGCATGCTCTGTTGCCTGTGTCTATGTGCCTGTGGTTCTGTCAGTGTGATCATGTGATGTATCTGACCCCAGGAATGTGTCAATAAAGTTTCCCCTTCCTGGGACAATGAATTCACGATGTTCTTATTTCAATTTCCAGGAGTGTATAAAGCAGAAGGGATGTACATTCCATCAGAATTTATAAAATCATTGGGAGAGGTGCCAACAAAATGGCGACGTACCATCTGACATTCGGAAAAATATCATACACACAACTGCGAAGACTGTGAGAGATGACAAGTGCTAGAATTATTGCACAATCAGCTTAACAAATGGTTCGAATGGCTCTGAGCACTATGGGACTTAACATCTGAGGTCATCAGTCCCCTAGAGCTTAGAACTACTTAAACCTAACTAACCTAAGGACATCACACACAGCCATGCCCGAGGCAGGATTCGAACCTGCGACCGTAGCGGTCGCGTGGTTCCAGACTGAAGCGCCTAGAACCGCTCGGCCACACAGGCCGGCAATCAGCTTAACAGCTCATGCATCCAAGTTACTGACAAGAATAATGTGCAGAAGAATGGAAAAGAAACTCGAGGACGTGCTGTATGACGATCAGTTTGGGTTTAGGAAAGGTAAATGCACGAGACAGGCAATTCTGACGTTTAGGTTGATAATGGAAGCAAAACAAAAGAAAAATCAAGATACGTTCACACTATTTGTCAATGTGCAAAAAGCGTTCGACGGTGTAAAATGGTGCAAGAGGTTCGAAATTCTGAGAGAAATAGGCGTGAGGGATGGGAAAAATACAATATGTACAAGAGCCTAGAGGGAATAATAAGAGTGGACGACGAAGAAAGAGGTGCTCGTATTAATAAGTGTGTAAGACAGGGTTGGAGTCTTTCGCCCCTACTGTTCAATCTTTTAATCGAAGAAGCAATGATGGAAATAAAAGGAACGGTCAGGAGTGGAATTAAAATTCAAGATCAAAGGATATAAATGGTACGTTTCACTGATAACATTACTGTCTTGAGGGAAAGTGAAGAGGAATTACTTCATCTACTGTAGAGAATGAACAATCTAATGGGTACAGAACATGGATTGAGGGTAAATCGAAGAAAGACGAAAGCAATGAGAAGTAGCAGGAATTAGAACAACGAGAAACCTAAATTAGGATTGATGGTACGAAGTAGAGGAAGTTAAGGAATTCCGCTACCTAGACAGTAAAATAAACACTGTCGGACGGAGCAAGGAGGATATCAAAAACAGACAGCAGTGGCAAAAAGGACATTCATTGCCAAGAAAAGCCTACTAGTATCAAACATAGGTCTTAATTAGATGAAGAAATCTCTGAGAATGTAAGTGTCGAGAACAGCATTGTATGGTACCGAAACATGGACTGCAGGAAAACCTGAACAGGCGAGATTCGAAACATTTGAAAACTGGTGCTACACACGAATGTTGAAAATTAGGTTGACTGATAAGGTAAGGAATGAGGAATTTCTGTTCAGAATAGGAAAGAAATATGTGGAAAACACTGACAAGGAGAAGGCACAGAATGATAGGACATCTGTTAAGACATGAGCGAATGACTTCCATGGTACTAGAGGGAGCTGAAGAGGACTAAAACTGTAGAGGAAGACAGAGATTGGAATACATCCAGCAAAAAACTGAGGACGTAGATTGCCATAGCTACTCTCACAGATGAAGAGGTTGGCATAGGAGAGGAACTCGTGGCGGACCTCATCAAAACAGTCAGAAAACTGATGTCACCCCCCCCCCCAAAAAAAAAACAAAGAACAGAATATTTGTACGTCTTGGTGGCGTACATTAACCGCTATAACGACACGCACCCCATCTTAGAAAGCAGATATAAAATGTTTTACACTGTTGTGAATAGATAAAGAGTGCATTGTTGATTGACACAGTTGGACCTGTTTTAATTTGGAATAGAGACCCGTTCGTTCAAAATGTTAGTGTTCGACAGAAGATAACTATTAGCATTACAAGATACAAGTAAGTGTCCTTTCATATAGCCGATACAACCAATGGTGACAAAAGGCAAGCGGATGGTCCCGACGGAGGTTCAAGTCCTCCATCGGGCATGGCTGTGTATGTGTTTGTCCTTAGGATAATTTAGGTTAAGTAGTGTGTAAGCTTAGGGTCTGATGACCTTAGCAGTTAAATCCCATAAGATTTCACACACATTTTGAACAAAAGGCAACGCTGAAGCTAAGAGGGCTAGGGCGTAATACGTTGGTTAATATTTTGTGAACCACTTTGTAACAGTTGACCATTCTTATATTTAGTCTTTGCTCTTTTGTGCTCCTTCCTTTTTGGATTATAAGAACGTTGGTACATGGGTATATCATTTTAAGATAAACCATCGTGGTAGCAGCAACACAGAAGTCTTTAAAGTAGTAACTCAACAAAATTGTCTCAAGAGCCGATAACTATATCTCCTGAGACAAACAAGTGTCAAACATAAAAATACGTACATTTTCCTACTGAATAATTCTAATGCATCACAAAGAAATGACAGTAAAATCAGAAAGCGAGGAAGACCACAAATTTACACTTTATACTTCACTAGAAAATGTAATTCCCCAAAAGGTTTCTCTTCTTGATCAATCTCCTGACTGGTCTGAGGCGTCAGACACGAGATCCTCTCCTGAGCCAAACTTTTCATCTCAGAGTAGTACTTGCACCCAGCGTCCTCCATTATTTGCTGAATGTGTTCCAGTATCTGTCTTCCTCTACAGTCCCAGTGTCCTTATACGAGGATACGTCCTATCGTATGGTCCATTCTTCTTGTCAGTCATCCACATGCTTCTTTTCTCGACTAGTCTGTGGAGTCTCATCTCGTTTGCCGCACGGGGTAGCCGCGCTATCTCGGGCGCCCTGTCACGGTTCGCGCGGCTCCCCCGTCGGAGGTTCGAGTCCTCCCTCGGGCATGGGTGTGTGTGTTGTCCTTAGCGTAAGTTAGTTGAAGTTATATGAAGTAGTGCGTAAGCTTAGGGACCGGTGACCTCAGCAGTTGGTCCCATAAGATCTCACCACAAATTTCCAAATTTTCTCGCCTCGTTTCGTATCTTTTCAGCCCATCTAATTTTCAACGTCCTTCTATAGTACTGCATTCCTGTTTCCTCACAGTAGACGACTAACTTCCATACAGAGTTGTGCTCTACACTGTATTCTCAAAAGCTAATACCAGTATTTGATATTAGCAGAATTCATTTGGCCAGAAATGCCCTCCTCACCTCTCCTTATCTGACTTTCATGTGCTCCATACTTCTTTATTCATTTGTTGCGTGGCTTCCAGACGCACAACTCCTCCATCTACGTGGAGGGCCAAAATTCCGACGTTTTGTTTCGTTTGTCACTAGTCTCATTTCTGTTACTCCACATTACTTTTGTCTATAGTTGGTTTACTCTCAATCAACATTCTTTTCTTGGTAGACTATCGTTGTATTCTTCCTTACTTTTTCAGATGATATAAATGTTGTCAGAAAAACTTTTCGTCAAAAACCTTTCATACCGAATTTTATTTCCACCCGTGATACTATTTTTCATTCCCGTCGTCATTTCTGAAATGTAGAGATTGAACGGTAGTGAATAAATACTGCATTCCTGTCTTGCACCCTTTTTAATCAGAGCTGTGTTCTTGATATTCTACTCTTCTAATTTGTCTTTCCATATAGCTTCTATGTTATACCACTTTTCCTGGCAATTTCAACGTCTTGCAACTGTTTACAATGTCGTATGTTTATTTTATTTTACTTTATTTTTTATTTATATATTTCTTACCGACAAATTCTGTGAATGAGTCTTGATTTTGTTTAAACCTTGCTTCCATTATCAAGTACAATGTCCAAATAGTCTCTCTTGCGCCTTTTCCCTTCGTGAACAAAAACTGATCGCCATCTAAGAGATATTCAGCTTTATTTTCCAATCGTCTGTATATTATTACTGCCAGCAAGTTAGATGCACGATCTGCTAAGCAATTTGCACGATAATTCTCTCTCTAATACCCCTTTCGTATCTTCTGAATTCTTCTCACCTTTCCTTGTCATTATCTGAATTAATGGATGCTAAATTTGCATCTCAGATGACTATTTCCTTTCTGATTTCAGAATCCTTTCTTTCCCCGAAGAGCTCTGCACTTCCTTCTTTCACAGATTAACTGGCGTATTTCTTCGGTGACCCATGGTTTCTTCCTTGTACCTATATTTCTCTGTCCAAGGTTTCTGATTTCCGTTTTTAGAGACGCCTGTTTCTCTTCATCTGAATTGCCTACTATGGTATTCAGTCTCAGAGAACATAAAACGCACAGAATCTTTCATCAGTACTTCAGTACCCTACTTCTTTCAAAATTGATTCTTCTGGATAGTTCTTTTAAGCTACATTCCTCTCCTAAATTGTAAGCCTTACAGTTGCTGCTCGGTATGCCCTAAAATCTATTATCTAACCTATGATCCTCTTGCTGATCATGTTGTTATCCGTCTGGCGTCTTCTTCTGTCTACTGTTCTTTTCCAAGTGCACTTCTTCCTATTACGATTTTTGACCATTATATTTGTTACGACAAGCTAAAATTGGTTGCGGGGCTCAATTAGTCATTCCCCTCTGTCAGTCCTACTACCGAGTCCTTTTCCTCTCTAATTTTGTTATGTATTCGCTCTTTATCCCAACATTGTCATCTCCACTCACATGCCGAGAAACTCATCCATGGCTCTCTACCTTTTAATTTTCTGCTTGTTATGTCGGCACGTATACTTCAGTTATTGTTGTTGGCTCCGGTTTTGCTGATGATACTGTTAAGAACAATGTATCACTGCATTCTTCGCAGTAGCTCACTCTCTCACCTTCCCATCATAGCGAACCATAATACCATTACTCTCTCTTCCGCTTCTGTTGATATTACCTTATATTTATGTGAGCAGAAAGCCTTTTCTCTCCATTTCTCATCACCGATGCCCACTACATGAAAACTGAGTTTTTACCATTCCTTTTTTCGGATTTTCTAGCTTTCTTACCATTTTAAACCGTCTGACATTTCACACTCTGACGCATTGTGTTGTACATTTTCGTTAGTTATTCAACGTTTTCCTCATCGTCATCTCCCTCTTGGCTATCCTCTCCTGGAGATCCGAATGGGGCACTAATCCTGAATCATTTGTCATCTTAGATAATATACACTCCTGGAAATTGAAATAAGAACACCGTGAATTCATTGTCCCAGGAAGGGGAAACTTTATTGACACATTCCTGGGGTCAGATACATCACATGATCACACTGACAGAACCACAGGCACATAGACACAGGCAACAGAGCATGCACAATGTCGGCACTAGTACAGTGTATATCCACCTTTCGCAGCAATGCAGGCTGCTATTCTCCCATGGAGACGATCGTAGAGATGCTGGATGTAGTCCTGTGGAACGGCTTGCCATGCCATTTCCATCTGGCGCCTCAGTTGGACCAGCGTTCGTGCTGGACGTGCAGACCGCGTGAGACGATGCTTCATCCAGTCCCAAACATGCTCAATGGGGGACAGATCCGGAGATCTTGCTGGCCAGGGTAGTTGACTTACACCTTCTGGAGCACGTTGGGTGGCACGGGATACATGCGGACGTGCATTGTCCTGTTGGAACAGCAAGTTCCCTTGCCGGTCTAGGAATGGTAGAACGATGGGTTCGATGACGGTTTGGATGTACCGTGCACTATTCAGTGTCCCCTCGACGATCACCAGTGGTGTACGGCCAGTGTAGGAGATCGCTCCCCACACCATGATGCCGGGTGTTGGCCCTGTGTTCCTCGGTCGTATGCAGTCCTGATTGTGGCGCTTACCTGCACGGCGCCAAACACGCATACGACCATCATTGGCACCAAGACAGAAGCGACTCTCATCGCTGAAGACGACACGTCTCCATTCGTCCCTCCATTCACGCCTGTCGCGACACCACTGGAGGCGGGCTGCACGATGTTGGGGCGTGAGCGGAAGACGGCCTAACGGTGTGCGGGACCGTAGCCCAGCTTCATGGAGACTGTTGCGAATGGTCCTCGCCGATACTCCAGGAGCAACAGTGTCCCTAATTTGCTGGGAAGTGGCGGTGCGGTCCCCTACGGCACTGCGTAGGATCCTACGGTCTTGGCGTGCATCCGTGCGTCGCTGCGGTCCGGTCCCAGGTCGACGGGCACGTGCACCTTCCGCCGACCACTGGCGACAACATCGATGTACTGTGGAGACCTCACGCCCCACGTGTTGAGCAATTCGGCGGTACGTCCACCCGCCCTCCCGCATGCCCACTATACGCCCTCGCTCAAAGTCCGTCAACTGCACATACGGTTCACGTCCACGCTGTCGCGGCATGCTACCAGTGTTAAAGACTGCGATGGAGCTCCGTATGCCACGGCAAACTGGCTGACACTGACGGCGGCGGTGCACAAATGCTGCGCAGCTAGCGCCATTCGACGGCCAACACCGCGGTTCCTGGTGTGTCCGCTGTGCCGTGCGTGTGATCATTGCTTGTACAGCCCTCTCGCAGTGTCCGGAGCAAGTATGGTGGGTCTGACACACCGGTGTCAATGTGTTCTTTTTTCCATTTCCAGGAGTGTAGTTACACATTTTCAGCTACAGGTCTTTAATACACACCCGAGTCCTTGGCGCTGGGCCTCCTCAGGCCGCTGATAACCGCTGAACGTTCGCCTTTCAGGGCAGTTTTCCAACGAAAGTGCAAGAGGCTGCCGTGAAACTCTCCGGTCCCCTATTGAAAGGACGAGGGTGACTTCTTATGTCGCAAGTCCCCGGCAACAATTGGTGATGATTTATATTCAAAATTTGTGCAGTGTCTGGGATCGAATTCGGAACCAAATATGCTTCACTTAGTAACCAAAGATACTTCCCTCTTTTCTCAATTTACAATTAGTATTTTATTGCGACAACTTTAATAGACAACGGCTTTGTAATTATTGACATTGAAATATCTGGACAGACCTGGTTGGATACTGAACGTCCTGTCACACAGTACAACAAACAACAACAACAACAACGATTCAGACAAATGCAGCTTGACATTCGCATCACGTTGCATATTTTTCTTTGGTCAAGTACTTCACTGTTTCGGCAGAGGAGCCGACTTCCACTTTTTCAGACTGTCACTGTAAGTTTTCCGCTCTAGTAACGTAGCTGTATGAAGATCTGTTTGTAGTCTCATATCCAGCCTGTTGCAACTGCACACGATGCTGTTTTATTCCAAACGAGCATAATACTTTCGTAAAACCGGACGGAAACCACAACACCACGAGCACCACGTTTTTCTTCTCTAACAATAAACGGTGGTCCCACCATGGGAAGTACTTGCTTCTCCCAACGATGTGAAACAATTCCCTTCCTCGTTTGGAAACCCGCTTTTCAGCAATGCGAATTGCCTTGTCCATACCTTTCTATACATTTACAACGTCATTACTTGAAAAAATCATGTCTCCCTTCGATATTACTTTTCAGTCATGACTTGGGTACTCTGCATTTAAATTTTATTAATACAAAGGATTCTACAGCAAAACGTTAAACAAAAGACTAGCGCTCCTTGATCACGGAGATACTTATGGTAATGAGCTTGTAACCTAAGAAAATATAGCATTAAATGATGACTAACTATAACCAAATACATCCGATTTTAATGTTACATAGACTGAAGTGAAGTGTAGAATCCTATTTCGCATGTAAGAGCTCCCATGTGGCTGTCCTGTTATGGCCGGAGCTTTATTTGTAACCAAAGAACTGATAGTTTTGGATTCATAGGGATTTATCTGGCGAGACCCCGTTGCAAAAATAAAGTTGGAACGTTCACACATTTCTTCAACTCAGTAATAAATTTAGAAAGGGGGTTCCTTACAGCATCCACTAAGTCATTAGAATGAAAAAAAATTGTCTCTATATATAAATAATAAGAGTCCCATTCAGGGACGACAGAGGAATCTTTATCAGCTTCTGCTATAACTAACGTACTTTTAAGCAATTTTGAATTCAAATTTTTGTACAATAGCGGAGAGAAAATTTGAGAATGAGACAGTAGGAACAGGTTTACAGAGCGCCTTCCCAGCAGACATAGCAATCTTGACCTGTAAAAGCTGTGGGTCCTTAAAAGACTCTCACATATGGCGTTTACTTCCGCCACAGCTCTTTTAGTACCATTACAGTCTACCATGCTGGGAATATAGAAATTTAGCTCCTCCTGCAACAAAGAATCTTCATCATGAGAAAGATTCATGCCCATAAGATTAACAATTCCATCAGCGACCGAATGGGTGTTAGTAGTGACATCAAAAGTGTTAATCGGGGTCTGCTGGGTCACAAGGGTCCACAGTTTGGGGACATACCTACTGGCAATAAAATGCATGCATCTCCGAGGGAACATAGGTACTGCAATATCGTATTTATCCGCTGATTCCAGGCAGGGAACTTTCAGTTGATTTTCGCCTGTATGGGAATTATGCTATATGTTTACATTATGCGCTGTGACGCAGGAACGACAAAATACTTCATTTTGAAGTGCTGTAATAGCTCAGCTGTTGGTGAGAATGCCACACAGTCAGGTATCAAGATTCATCTGAGTTCTGCATACGGCACGAAACGGTAATAATGTAGTCTACCAGATAGCGGAAAATCATGTAATGCTAAATATGAAGGGCTTTCCACATTGATTTACACTTTATTTTTTCCCATCTTCATCGACGGCCATTTAGTTAATCATTACAGCTGCAAATATGTAGTACTTTGGTGTGACCATAGTTGGCAGAACACTCGGCTGTAGCGTAATCCTTACACAGAACAGCCAAATTCCCCGACGTGCAGTCTTTATGCCAGCGGACACGGACACAGTGTTTGACCATCAAGGAAACCGCTGAACGACGTGGTTTCTGCGGAAGGAGGACACTGTTGATATCCACAGGCGATTTGTGTCAATGTGTGGAGAGTGTGCACCGTCACGAAAAGTGCTCTTGGAACATGAATACAGTCGACCCCACACGAGTGGGAGAAACCATGGCTGCCATCGCTGAGACGAGGTGCCAGGTACTGGAACACCCATCGTAGTCGCCTGAATCGGACACCAACATCTGCATGCCCTCCTTGAACTGCATTTCTGAAGGCTGTCACACCCTCCGTAGGACAGCTGCCCGCAGTTCAAAGAAGTGTGCGAAACCATGTCCTCACAGAGATTTCTTCATAACTCCACATAGGTTGTAATCAGAAGGAGACTACCACTTGCGGTTAGAACGTAGTACTGCAACTGCACACCACGGATGATGGGAAGAAATAAAGTGTAAATCAATATAGAGTGCAGCACACTTCAGAAATTCGAAGCACTAGATGCTACAATTCGCCTCCATGCTAACATGATAAGCCGCTGTTAGATGTGAGCAAACAGATGTGGCAAATTTTTTGTAGTACATAACAGGCTACCGTTAGTTCATAAATTAAATTGCTCTCTTGTAGTTACATAGCTAAATAAGATAAAATGTTTGTGATGTAACTCAAATGCAGATGTGTTCTAACGACAATGGCTGCCAAGGCACCTTTCAAATTGTTTTCTGTTCACAGCAGACCAGTTACGGCATTAAGGGGTAAAATTAACAGCAGTAGCATCAGACTGGCACTACCGTAGCTCGACATATGCGAGCAGCACATAGTGGCTTGCATTCTATGTATTCTGATTTAAAATTTTATGACTAAAACTTTATCCCTCCATTTTTAGTTTAATACGTGACATGCCAATTTGAATGATTTATTCAAGATGAAGGCACTCATAGCAGTGCCGAAACCTGCGTCAAATGACTACTTTTCTGCGACCGAGGGCTGCTACTGCTGTTTTTGTTTTTTACTTTGTAAACTGTCGCTGACCAAGCAGCCGTGTTCAAAACTTTTAACATTAAGGGGCCATTGATTACTGAGAGTACGGGAGTCCATTGGAGTAGTAAGGTGGCTGCAACTACTCATGTGGTTCGCATGTAAACAGTTTGCTGTTACGACATTCGGAGGATGCGTGCCTCTGTCTGGTAGCGCAGAGTGGCGTCGATCCACGACGTCTGTGTACCGCGAGTTTGGGCTGGCGTCGATCTCCAGCCCAAGGCGGCGCACAAGCGTCGTCAGACGGCAGTAGTTGCTTCGATCAGCGCGTCCCGATTGCGAAGCGACCTCGCAGCGGCGCCGGGTCGTATGCTGCTACGGCCGACTGTTGTTGTTCCGCTCCCAGCACCACGCTGGCAGTGTACAGGACGCAGACTGCGTGCAGAATAACGTGCTCGCTAGATGAGCAGTGGGCAGAATTCTTGGCTAGGGTTGCCATGCTTTAGATTTTCTGCTCTCAATCTCGGATCTGATAGACTGAGAATACATTACTGGCCATTAAAGCTGCTAAACCAAGAAGAAATGCAGATGATAAACGGGTATTACGAGGGCAGTTCAATAAGTAACGCAACACATTTTTTTTCTCGGCCAATTTTGGTTGAAAAAACCGGAAATTTCTTGTGGAATATTTTCAAACATTCCCACTTCGTCTCGTACAGTTTCATTGACTTCCGAAAGGTGGCAGCGCTGTACGGAGCTGTTAAAATGGCGTCTGTAACGGATGTGCGTTGCAAACAACGGGCGGTGATCGAGTTTCTTTTGGCGGAAAACCAGGGCATCTCAGATATTCATAGGCGCTTGCAGAATGTCTACGGTGATCTGGCAGTGGACAAAAGCACGGTGAGTCGTTGGGCAAAGCGTGTGTCATCATCGCCGCAAGGTCAAGCAAGACTGTCTGATCTCCCGCGTGCGGGCCGGCCGTGCACAGCTGTGACTCCTGCAATGGCGGAGCGTGCGAACACACTCGTTCGTGATGATCGACGGATCACCATCAAACAACTCAGTGCTCAACTTGACATCTCTGTTGGTAGTGCTGTCACAATTGTTCACCAGTTGGGATATTCAAAGGTTTGTTCCCGCTGGGTCCCTCGTTGTCTAACCGAACACCATAAAGAGCAAAGGAGAACCATCTGTGCGGAATTGCTTGCTCGTCATGTGACTGAGGGTGACAATTTCTTGTCAAAGATTGTTACAGGAGATGAAACATGGGTTCATCACTTCGAACCTGAAACAAAACGGCAATCAATGGAGTGACGCCACACCCACTCACCTACCAAGAAAAAGTTTAAAGACATACCCTCAGCCGGTAAAGTCATGGTTACAGTCTTCTGGGAAGCTGAAGGGGTTATTCTGTTCGATGTCCTTCCCCATGGTCAAACGATCAACTCTGAAGCGTATTGTGCTACTCTTCAGAAATTGAAGAAACGACTTCAGCGTGTTCGTAGGCACAAAAATCTGAACGAACTTCTCCTTCTTCATGACAACGCAAGACCTCACACAAGTCTTCGCACCCGAGAGGAGCTCACAAAACTTCAGTCGACTGTTCTTCCTCATGCACCCTACAGCCCCGATCTCGCACCGTCGGATTTCCATATGTTTGGCCCAATGAAGGACGCAATCCGTGGGAGGCACTACGCGGATGATGCAGAAGTTATTGATGCAGTACGACGTTGGCTCCGACATCGACCAGTGGAATGGTACCGTGCAGGCATACAGGCCCTCATTTCAAGGTGGCGTAAGGCCGTAGCATTGAATGGAGATTACGTTGAAAAATAGTGTTGTGTAGCTAAAAGATTGGGGAATAACCTGGTGTACTTCAATGCTGAATAAACAACCCCTGTTTCAGAAAAAAAATGTGTTGCATTACTTATTGAACTGCCCTCGTAATTGAACAAATATATTTTACTAGCACTGATATGTGATTACACTTTCACGCAGTTTGGGTGCATAGATCTAGAGAAATCAGTACCCACAACAACCACCTCTGGCCACAATAACACCCTTGATACGTCTGGGCATTGAGTCAAACAGAGATTGGATGGCCTGTACAGGTACAGCTGCCCATGCAGCTTCAACACGATATCACAGTTCATCAAGAGTAGTGACTGACGTATTGTGACAAGCCACTTGCTCGGCCACCATTGACCAGATGTTTACTGGTGGTGGAGATCTGGAGAATGTGCAGGCCAGGGCAGCAGTCGAACGTTTTCTGTATCCAGAAAGGTTCGTACAGGACCTGCAACATGCGGTCGCGCATTACCCTGCTGAAATGTAGGGTTTCGCAGGGATCGAATGAGGGGTAGAACCACGGGTCGTACCACATCTGAAGTGTAACGTCCACTGTTCAAAGTGCCGTCAATGCGAACAAGAGGTGACCGAGACGTGTAACCAATGGCACCCCATACCGTCACGCCGGGTGATACGCCAGTATGGTGATGACGAATATACGCTTCCAATGTGCGTTCACCGCGATGTCGCCAAACACGGATGCGACCATCATGATGCTGTAAACAGAACCTGGATTCATCCGAAAAAATGACGTTTTGCCATTCGTCCACCCAGGTTCGTCGTTGAGGACACCATCGCAGGCGCTCCTGTCTGTGATGCAGCGTCAAGGGTAACCGCAGCCATGGTCTCCGAGCTGATAGTCCATGCTGCTGCAAACGTCGTCGAACTGTTCATGCAGATGGTTGTTGTCTTCCAAACGTCCCCATCTGTTGACTCAGGGATCGAGACGTGGCTGCACGATCCGTTACAGCCATGCGGATAAGATGCCTGTCACCTCGACTGCTAGTGATACGAAGCCGTTGGGATCCAGCACGGCGTTGCGTACTACCCTCCTGAACTCACTGATTCCATATTCTGCTAACAGTCATTGGATCTCGACCAACGCGAACAGCAAAGTCGCGATACGATAAACTGCAATCGCGATAGCCTACAATCCGACCTTCATCGAAGTCGGAAACGTGATGGTATGCATTTCTCCTCCTTACACGAAGCATCACAACAACGTTTCACCAGGCAACACCGGTCAACTGCCTTTTGTGTATGAGAAATCGGTTGGAAACTTTCCTCATGTCAGCACGTTGTAGGTGTCGGCACCGGCGCCAACCTTGTGTGAATGCTCTGAAAAGCTAATGATGTGCATATCACAGCATCTTCTTCCTGACGGTTAAATTTCGCGTGTGTAGCACGTCGTCTTCATTGTGTAGCAATTTTAATGGTCACTAGTGTAGTTTGAGGCATAGACACAATTGTAATTAGAGTCTGTTATCATGTCCTACAATTTCGCAGTCTATTACCTATAGGACTGATCAGTCCGGTGTTGCGTGATGGAAAATTTATACCATGCAACAACAATGTGTATTTTACTCTCTTAAAATTTGTCTAATCTTGCAGTTATGACCTCTTAGGGATAGGTTTGGGGCTGACTAAGGGGAAACAATTTCGCTAGAAAGCGGAAGGTGTACACTGCAACACATGAGATAAAAAAATACACGACTTTAGTCACCTATGATTTTGCAAGCTGCGAAAAGTTGACACAGCTGTGTTGTGTATTCTTTCCATGTTTCCGTCGTCTCATCGAACTGTCCAATGAGCGGAGACGGCAGGTAATTTCCTTTTTAGCTTCTGGAGACATCTACTGTTGCGTTGCTGGTACGAGGCAAGAAACTGCTGCCAGTGGCTGTGTTGTTTGTTGTCTCTTAACCTGAACAAGGGGTATTAGATGCTGCTCAGCACTTAGATGTTACTCTCCCTAGTTTTCCATGATTCACTAAATGTCTCCACTTAAGCATTTCAGCCAATGTATTTAAGCTTAGTATAAGCACACTCACACATAAAAAGAATTCAATATAAAGACAATAATGGTCCTGATCTGGCGTTCAAAGCTCCTTGTACCACTTCTCTTTTCTCGTTGTCTATCTATTATGATTTCCTTGCGCGCTGTGTGGTCCTTCAATTGATACAGGAGCGAGGAAAAGATGACGTTCACGAACAGAGAATTCAAATATTAATTTATTCCACATCTAATATCGAATAGTACGCATAATATGTAAACTTGGTGCCGTAGTTGCACAGTCAGTTGGTAACAGTAAATTTGAAAGCAGAAATATATGCAGATGTAAAAGAAATATTAATTTATTCCACATATAATAACAAACAGTACACATAATACGTAAACTTGGTGCCGTAGATGCGCTGTCAGTTAGTAACAGTAAATGTGAAAGCAGAAATATATGTCGATATAAAAGAGTAACACAGAGTAACAAATGTGTCACACTTCAGGTTCGAATCCTGCCTCGGGCATGGATGTGTGTGATGCCCTTAGGTTACTTAGGTTTAAGTAGTTGTAGGGGACTGATGACCTCAGATGTTAAGTCCCATAGTGCTCAGAGCCATTTGAACCATTTTTTGACTGTTGTAGGAAACGTGGCTGCGTAATTGGCAGCGAGCGATTTTGAAAGTGCTGCCGTCCGGATATCGGTCGACACCGCAGATATTCTTCATCCATCGTCAGTTTTCGACGGATTCAATTTTTCTGCCTGTAACAACCTCAAAATTAAGGATTCGGTTGTTATCCCTAGTTTATAGAGTGGAAAAAAAAGACATGTGAATCAAATTTACCTTCTCTTCCAAGGGACTCTGCGCATGTAATTCTTCAGGCATTCCCTGAAATCTATTGAGGTGTTCAAGTGTGGGGTATTCTGCTGGGTTCCAGCGCCGTTCGTACATAATATTTCGACAATGTGACTCGCTATCTTCATTAGGTGCTACCGGAGATAACGCTGTCTTTCACCTTCTAGTAAAGTCGTTACAAAGTAAGACGCAAAATGATTAATAAAAAATACCTGTGTGGTGCGATAAATGTCAGTTGTCACGCCACACGGTGACAGGTACGTTATCGTCTCAGCAATGCCACACCGATTCTTATGTAAAGCGTTTACTGCCAGCCTACAACTGCCAGCACTGTTATTAAACCGCGTAAGTGCTAAGAACAGTCCGTTAAATTTCGGTTGCATGACAAGTCAAACGAATCTATGGACTCTCATTTTAACTAAGTACCTACAGATTAATTACGAAGAACTTAAAGTGGAACGACCACATAGAAAATATTGGGCGGAAGGCGAATCAAAGACTGCGCCTTATTGAGAGAACACCTAGAAGATACAACAGAACCTCAGACTTTTCGCAGATGATGCAGTAATCTATAACGAGTACAGTCTGAACGAAGTTGTACAAATATTTAGCCACACCATGATTATATTTTAGCAAGTTGCAGTCATTAACAGCCTGCTTTAAATCCTTAAAAATAAATTGAACAGGTCATAGTACTTACATACAGACATAATGCTCTTTGAATAGAACGTTAGTGAGTCGCAGTTGAACTCATTCAAATACTTGGATGTGACATTTAGTAGAGATATGAAGTGAAACGAACCCATAGGCATAGTCGTGAGTAAAGAAGGTAGTAGACTTCGCCTTATTGATACAATATTTGGGAAATGAAAACAGTCTACAGGAGACATTACTTAAGGATCACTCGTGCCACATCCTAGAATAGCGCTCAAGAGTGTGATACACTGAACGTGTATAGAAAAGGGCAGCTGGAAACGTCGCAGGTTTGTTTGACCTGCAAGAGATTTCCACTGAAGTACTGAAAGAACAGAACCAGCAGACTCTTGACGGTATACGAAGACTAACACGAAAACGTCAACTAAGTTTAAAAAAATCATCTTTAAATGATGACTCTAGGAATATACTACAACCCGCCACATCCGCTTCCTTAGGGATCCTGGGGCTAATATTTAGATTAATGACAGCACCCCCAGAAGCATTTAAACAATCAGTTTTCCCGAGCTTCGTAAGTGAATGGAATGGAGAAAAGCACTAACAAGTGAGACATAGCCTCTGCCATGCATTTCATAGTGGTTCGCCGAGTATGGATGGAGATGTAGATCTGTTAAGGAGAATGTCCTCATTACCGTGTAAATAGTGGACCAGTTGCACTCGACAAGCTGCCTGGGCTCGGACTTGATGAAGGTAACGAGTCCCATTAAAGAAACATTGTGCATGAACGACTTCAAGATGTCGACGTTATTGATGTTTTCTCCTTACATGGGGCTGCAACTATGTTGTGGTTCCTCCAGTTTTTAACCTTTTAAAGGAAATGACGCATTGTACTTCACTGCTGCTACACTTCGGAAAATACTTCCACACAAGATATGGCACCATACTTAAATACAACACAGGTCATAGGACAACAGCGAAAACTTCCTTAAAGGCTAAGTGGTTGGTACGTATTGCACTCTGCAAGTGTCGTTAAAAGCTCACGTGTCACGGCAACAGGCACGTTATTGTCTCAACAATGTTGTACATATTCTCATGCAATGCGTTTATTGCCAGTATGCAACTGCCAGCATTGTTATTAAAATAGCACAGATCACTTTTCCTATGTTCTGTAATAGCCCTATGATCTAGTGGCTAGCGTTGCTGTATCTGATCACGGGGTCCCGGGATTGATTCCGGGCGAGTTGGGGATTTTCTCTGCCTGGGGACTGTGTGATTGTGTTGTCCTCATCATTTCATCATAATTATCATCATTCGTGACAGTTGCTAGATTGGACTGAATTAACATTGGACTGTGTAAAAATTGGGACTTTGTACGGATGCTGATGATCGAGCAGTTGAGCACCCCACAAACCAAACATCATAATCATAATCTATAATAATCCAATATTTTCAAGCACTGGAAATTTTACTACTGAAAAGTATACTTTCGTTAAAAATGTTTTATACAAAAACCAAAAGTTTTAACTCTATTGCTATGGCAAAACGATTAACCTGGGCCGGCCGGAGTGGCCGAGCGGTTCTAGGCGCTACACTCTGGAACCGCGCGACAGGTACGGTAGTTCTAAGTTCTAGGGGACTGATGACCTCAGAAGTTAAATCCCATAGTGCTCAGAGCCATTTGAACCATTTTGATTAACTTGGTTATTAGTAAAAAAAAAAAAAAAAAAAAAAACTGGGCAACGTGCTCGCAGGACTCGCCTACCATTGGCTTAGTACAAAATTATTTATATGGGTAGTCCATCCATCATGGAATCGAGGATGTTGACGATTTTTGCCTGTTGTCGACATCGACACTGCGTAGGTTTCGGTTCTGGGAATAGAAGACCGTATCAAAATCTGTACAGTTGCTCGTGAGACTATCCCAGACATACAAATAGAAGCGAGCAGGGAAGCTCAGTTTATATATGTAGAGAGAGATGATATAATGAAAATTTGTTAATTTACGTACTAAGATACGACTACAATTTACATGTCACATTTGCCTGAGGTAATATTTATCTATTATGCTTTCGACCGATGATGAATGCAATGTAAGTTCTCATGGCAAAATAATTTTCATATGCTATGAATACGAATTAATAATTTTCGGACTTATTCCTTTTATTTGTACTGCGAAACCATGATCCTGGCAAACATTATGATTCTGGATGCATGAGTTTGCAAGTATCGAAAGTTTGGAAATTTGTGGTAAGTTCCTATGGGACGAAACTGCTCAGGTCATCGGTCCCTAAGCTTACACACCACTCAATCTAACTTAAACTAACTTTCGCTAAGGACAAAACACACACACACAAACACACACACACACACACACACACGTTGGGGAGAACTCGAACCTCCGAGGAGAGAGCTGCGCGAACCGTGGCAAGGCGCAGCACAACGCGCGCCTACCCGCATGGCGAGTATCGAAATATGAGACATAAATGACTTTATATTTTGAATACATTGACTTAGAAGCTTAAAAATCTTACATCGCCAAGGAACCGTGGAGTTTAGTACGTCCGCTTTATATGTCCTCTCGTTACTGAGAGAAAGAGGTTTTAATCTGCCAGGAAGTTTCATATCAGCGCACACTCCGCTGCAGAGTGAAAATCTCCTTCTGGAAACATGCCCCCCCCCCCCCCTGTGGGTAAGCCATGTCTTTGCAATATCCTTTCTTTCAGGAGTGCTAGTTCTGCAAGGTTCGCAGGAGAGCTTCTGTAAAGTTTGGAAGGTAGGAGACAAGATACTGCCAAAGGAGAGTTGTGAGGACGGGGCGTGAGTCGTGCTTGGTAGAGCACTTGCCAGTGAAAGGCAAAGGTCCCGAGTTCGAGTCCCGGTCCTGCACACAGTTTTAATCTGCCAGGAAGTTTCAGGGATTTTATCAGTTGGATAGACAGACGGACGGACGGACAACAGAGGAATCCTGTATGGGTTCCTTTTTTATTGATTGAGAAACGGGACCCTAAAAATTAAAAAAAGGGATTATTATAATCGAGACCAAAATTTTTTTTAAATATACCCGATATTCAGAACCAAATGACCTGCATCAGTTTAAACCGGCCGGCTTATTAGATCTCTGTCCAAAGGCGACGCTCGTTGGCAGTCGGGTCGTTGTGGGGCAACGGAGGGCCCCTTTACCAACACCGCTGGCGGCATCTCGACGTGAGGGTAGGCGGAAGCCGACAAGCCGATGACTGACGATTCGATCACCGACCGTTTTCTCCGATGTACCCCAGTGGCCCAATGGTCAGTAGCGATACACGCGAAAGTGCGTCTGTTTTGGCACTGACGCTGTTGAGGTCACGATTGCCGCCTGACGAAGTTCCATTGGTTTCGGTAAGCGCTGGGGCACATCCTCGCAGGCGGACTGTGATTCCTTGTCGCCACACTGAGTCTTAGTACTGGCGCAAGTGGCCTAAATTAAGGCCGAAGCACATCTAACCCGACCTGTGTCTCATCACTACAAGTTGCGGGACAACACTAGTCTCCGAATATGGAGAAACTATCAGCTTCTGACGGTTCTTTTGACTCCGCTGAACACTCGTTGTCCTGGACAGCGTACTGCGTTCCATTACTATAACGGTGGAGCTAGTCACATACTTGACAGCCTATTCAGTTGACAGTCTGCAGTGAGGCACAATATAAAACACTTCGTGGAAATTTAGAAACACGGAATCTTTCCGTTGCTCATCGTGCATGGTTCGCATGATATCGTATGAGAAAAGGGCCGGTTTCCCACCATCTATGCTTTCTAATACCGTGTTGATTTGTGAATTTCTCTCCGAAGGAAATTTATTGTATCCGAACTAAAATATGATCGTGAATTCTGCAGCTAACAGAATTTAACGATATCAGTCTGTAATTCAGCAGGTACATTTTTTTTTACTCTTCTCATGTGCGGCAATCACCTTCTCTTATTTTTCAGTCGCTTGTCATTTTCTGTTGAGCGAGTGACTTGCGATAAATGCAAGCTAAGTAGGCGTCCAGTATCGAAGAGTATTCACTGTAAAACCGGTCTTCGATTCCTTCTTGACTTGGCCTTTTCTTTGTTTTCCACTCTTTTTTTCAACGCCAGGGATGACTATTTCGAAATCCTCCATACGACATTTGTGCGGCACTTAAACTGTTTGTACGACCAACCTGCATGTATAACGTTTTTAGCACCAAATTTTAAATGCCATCTTCCATTTTGCAATCTGCTATTCCATATTAGTCAGCGAATGACTCGATGGAATCTCTCGATTCACTTAGAGAGTTTACGTAGCACCAGAATTTTCTAAAATTCTAAGACAGCTCTTTGTCTAGTACGACGACGGAAGTTGTTGCATGCTACGCGCATACATCTCTCTATAGACACAGGAATTTCTACAATCTTTTGCCTGTCGATAGTCCTGTTTTCTTTTTTCAAACGTTAGTGTATCTGTCTCTGTTTACTCGAAGTTTTCAGCTTCATTATTAAACGGCGGTGACATCTGTTCCGTCCCTAATCCGCTTACTCGTGAGTTACTTATTCAGAGTACGATTTACAATCAGTTCAAATATTGGCCATATCTGATATTTCCACCACGAAAACTATTGTTTTTTTATCTTTAATAACCATCGCGGCATTCTTAATATCATGATCGCTAACACCTGTCTCTATATTTACATTGTCTATGAGGTTGTATCTCTTTTAAATTACGAGGTCTAAAATTTTCATTTACATGTTCATGTCAGTTTTCGGACAGCGTATTCAGAATTTCTTCGTAAGAATGTTTGTCAGTAGCACACGCAACGGATACAGAGACACCGTAGTCTAAAACGGTATGTTACAGTTGCTTCGAACTAATACTGTATGATGAGGGTGCTTCCACGCTGTTAAACACAGGCCTTCTTTGGATGATTCTGCAACGGTTACTGCATAATCGGGTGGACTATAGAAACATCCGACGATTAAAATAAGTTCATTACGTCTGTTACTCGTGTTACTGCAGTAGAGGAGTCACTTAGGACTTATGGGAGCGCAACATATCAAAATCTTCCGAAACGAAATACACATAGTAACGTCAGAGCTGAAATACTTTGTTTCTTATGTCCAATGTTGCTCAACAAGAATTTGTAGTAATATCATTGACAGGAATTTCGGGAAATGGAATAGAATCACCTGTTTAACTTCTCGTTTGTGTCGAAATTATCAGAGAAATATCAAGAAGTAAAAGCTTTTATATCGGATACCCCAAGCATTCACCTACAATGATGGAGTTTAAGTGCTTCTTTGCAGGGGGTTGGAGCTCTGACATTCAGAAAGCCAAGAATCTGATTCTGGTAACGACGATTGTGACATTTTATCAGTGTTCACAATGAAAAAAGCTCCTCCGTCCACGGTGTCATATGAATAAACTGTGGTATTCGTAGACTTTACCACATTTTAAAGTACTTACGATGTTAACAGTTACGGCTGCACAGCAGTCATTGCAACTGTAAAGTGAAAAGGAGTGTAGTGAAATTTGAAAATTTATCTAAAATGAACATGAATATACTAAATAGACAAGTGGTACCCTACTGAAGTGATCAACAAATTACAAACTACTCAAACATCCAATAATAGTTACAAATTTTTACGCAAAATGCACATGTGGAATTTGCGATGACTAATCTTTTGTGAGCAATGTTTACTAAGAGTAATTAAAAATGTGGTCAAAAGTGATGTTCATCGATTTACCACTTATTTTTAATCATAAAATTACAAAACGACATTAGGAAATGTATTCAAAGCATCTTCAGTTAATACTCTATGATCAGTTACAGGTCTACAAACTTTAATTACTCCTCCCGCTTCATCGTACCAATTTTCGGTTTACAATGGATGTAAGTAACGTTATCGGGTCTCGCCGTGACGTACTACAAACCACACAGTAAAGATGTTGGCTCGATCTCCGAAGAGCAAGAAACCCGTCGTGATCGCCAAATTACTTTGTAACTGCCGCGAAAGTGCCTACTTGTATCCCTGTACTCTACCCTCGCCTCTCCCCTGCTGCCCTCAGCAAGAACCCTTACGTCGTCTCCGTAATGGACCCTTTACAGTAACTAAGTGCCCGTTCCAAACTCCATAGATAGCAAGAGCTGGTAGCGGGTAGTTTTCCGTTAATCGCTTAGATTGCTCGCAGAGCACAGCTGCACAACGCTGAATTGCAGTTATATTGCCTCGTTCGGATCGTTTCAACAATTTACGCTCGCTAGGAATGGTTCTTACCCCGACGAAGCACGTTTCACAGTGGTAACGATTTTCGCCGCTCCGCATTGGCTGGACATTCCAATAGAACTTCAACATTCGTATTAATATATAAACTTGTCGTCAGAATATGATATAATGCCCATTACATTAGGTATATTCCACATGTCTTCTTTCTTTTAAATAACACACTTGTGGAGACAATTCATGTAAATCCACTCGTATGATCAGTCTCCTTCACTGGACATTAATACTTCAAAGATAAATAATATAGGCACTAAAGATGTTGGCTTGAAGCTGCGTCCTTCCGTTAAGAGAAATTAAAGATTAATGTCCTGTAGCAGTATCAGGATATTATTGACCGGTTTACTCGTATTCTGTATGGAACCATAACAAATTCCATCATATCAACATTGATGCAACTTATTTCCCCACTTCGATCATTGACTGGCAAAAATAAGTTGATAGAAATACGCTGTATGTGCAGGATAAGGCTTCTGAACAATTCGATCACCTAAATTCTTCTTTAACTATCTCAAACATTTCTGTCACTAAATTCACTAATTGCAAAAATATGGTATTGCTTTGACAAACGCAATGTGCAAAATTTGCGTTAAATAACTACCTGAGTGCATAAAAATCCAAAACATCAATATAAATGGAGACAGTGACTTGTGAGTTGCTGGAGATTTTAGAAGACCCCGCACCCATTCCGGACAAAGATGACTGAAATCCTCCTTAAATCCACCAAATTAAATGTTCCTTCAACCTGAAAACTGAAGGGAACAGAGCAATGATTTCCCCAACATTGTGCACATAAACGCATGAACATTTGATTGGTACCGGCTCTGCATGGTCTTTTACTACTTGGGAGGGAGGGAGGGGGGGGGGGGTGGGTAGCACAAAGTGTAGTAGGAGGAGCAGCACCAGGAATTCGGTGAACAGAAATTCTTCTAGACACCTATGCTGAATAAATTCATGTCACATATAAAGTGGCTTAGGCACCTCTGTGGGCACATTTATGGATTTGCGGCAGGAAGACACTAAATTATAACTCGGTGAGGGGTTCCTATGCTCCTCTCAAGACTGCCAGCCATGTTTTGAGGAATGCTTTTCTCCTGCAATTCGACAGTAAATAAGGATTGTTCAGAATACGCTTCCTTGCATAGGGACCTTTCAGCTATATTCAAAAGATTGTAATGCCCACTCTTATTTGTGAAATAAATGTAGCTGCAGTGATACCACATCATGAAGTGATGTGTACCTGTCGCGTATATTCCGAACATAGTGCAAAATCTGATGTTTCCAATAGGGTCGCCTACGTTAGTCTTGGTTTTGGAATGCTCAATGAAATAAAATGATGTGGAAAGAGCGCACAAAATATCGGCTACGAGATATTCATACCACAGTTTCGACACATAAGCTAAAACTGTTCTATACACGTTTTGTAAAGAGAGAAGACCGACGTCTACGCTCTTATGTCCATTTGTGCCTACATACACCATAAACCAAAGCTCGAGTGTCAGTCTTTACTTTACAGTGGCTACTCATCTTTCAGCTTCAACAACTAGCAGTTTGAAAGAAAGAAAAGAAAAAGAAGCTGAAAGAACTGTTTTTCAGCACAATTTATCTCAGACTCTGACAGAAGGCCACGTTTCAGGGAAATACATCCAGTGCTTGAAAAGAGTCTCGACAGCACACAGTATACTCAGATGAACTCATACGTTTAGCCTCGAAACTGGATACAAGAGTATCTCTACTTACAAGGTAATCGAAAATTATCTCGGTATGTACTGGAGATGCAACATTGGTCAACATTCTTAAAAAGCGTGTCTCTTCATACAATGACTTTCTCACCGGGCTACCATAAAAGAAATAAATGTTGACAAAAACATGTACTATTCGCAATCCGAACATGCAAACAATTGTTTTAGAAATAAGCGCTTTCTAAAAAAAAAAAAAAAAAAGGCAGAGTAAGAGAGGTACACAGGAGAATGGGTGATACAATAAGTAGTAGCTTAGAACCCACTGCTTCGTTTGCGTAGACTGTATAGCCTGTAGAGATTTTTTTTAATTTAATCGAATTTTTATGTTGTTACAAATTGCCACATCTTCTAACCTTTTCACGGTACTTAGACCATATAAGTATGGGCTTTTCCGAAAGTATGGTAGGTAGACTCC
Source organism: Schistocerca serialis cubense (assembly GCF_023864345.2). Lineage (NCBI taxonomy): Eukaryota > Metazoa > Arthropoda > Insecta > Orthoptera > Acrididae > Schistocerca > Schistocerca serialis. The sequence goes on along the minus strand of NC_064641.1, from coordinate 533,024,444 downwards.
AAAACTTTTTTACATGTATTTTGTGTTCTTGTGGAAACATTTCCGTAGCTACTTTCACGCTCTAAAAAATATTTCTATACATCTAACAGAGAACTGAAATACCAAATTTAATATATTTAGCTTTAAAAATTTTTAAATATAAAGAAATATTGTCTTCACAAATTTTGTCTGCTATTGCACTCCGTTAGAGGTTGAATTTCCAGAAACACATATTTTAGTATTTCGAAACGAGAAGTCAAATAACAAAAGTCACAGGTGTAGCCAAAAAATTATTTAGTAGTTCTTCATTAATGATTGATTTTCAAAGAAACTTTCACCGAGTATTTCACCTCCTTAGTTGTTGAATTTCCAAAAATACTTAAACACTTATTTTTTATTTTCTGACTGAGAAACCAAATTCCAGTTTTATTACTCTTAGCCTGAAAATTCCCTTGACAGTCACTTTCTTTCAAAAAGACATTTTTCCCCTATTTCACAGCCTTAGGAGTAGAATTCCGGACAATCCCTTATGTAACGATGCTTACAGTATAAGATCCACACCCTCTACAAATTTCAAGAGTCAACCAGCGTTTTCCGCAGGGCGAGGATGAGTCGGTGTCTCAGTCTGACCCTATTTTACTCCATAAAACGTTGAATTTCCAAACACAGTGGAACACTTAGTTTTTAATCTCTAACAGAGAAGCCAAACATCACTTTCAAAGATTCAGCTTTAAAAATGCTATCGTAATGAAAAGTTTTCATAAAATGTATCACCCCCTTTGGGGCTGAATTTCCGAAAATAGTTACACGCGTGTGTTTTATTCCGAATAGAGAAGCAAAATAGAAATTTACATAGATTTAACTTATGAAATGCTTACACAATGAAATACTTCCATAAAAAGTTCCAACCCCGTTTCACCGACATGGGGGCTAAATTTCCAGAAATAGTGAAACATGTAAATTTTATTTCTAACTGAGAAGACTAATTTAAATTTTCATGGCGTTAGCTTTAAAAATATTTTGGCAAAAAATATCATCCCCTATTTCACCCCATTATGGGCTCAGTTTCCAAAGACATTGAAGAAAGTATTTTATAATTTTTAAGCAAGAAGTCAAATATCAGTGTTCATATATGCAGCTTTAAAAATACTTCAGTAGTTCCTTAATAATGTTATATTGTCAAAAAACGTTTTCATCCACTATTTCACCCCCATAGTTTTAAATTTCCAAAAATTTCTTATCTCTGACCGAGAAACCAGATACCATATTTCATAAGCCTAGCTTCAAAGTTTCCTTGATAGCAACATAGTTTCTAAATGCCTTCAGCCTCTGATATATCCCCTTAGGAGTGCTATTTCGAAAAGTCCCTTCTTAAACCTTGCCTACAATATAAGATGCACACCTGTTCGAAATTTCAAGTTTCCATCATGAGCTGTTTGGGCTGGGTGATGATGAGTCAGTCAGTCAGTCAATCAGGACAGTACCTTTTATACGTAGACAAGATTTACGCGAAGATCGCCTAACTACTACAAACCGTCAGCTTAATAGCTTGTACCGCCTGAAGGTATAATACACATTTTGTTGACACATTTTATACCATTTACAATTATGTTCAATATGCATGAAATTTGAAATTATGCATTTGGATGAAACTATTTGGGTATTTTCAGCCTATATGAAAATAACATTAGTAGGCCGTAATGTGAATGTTCGTAGCAGTTACGTAATCTCAACACAATAAATTATTGTATGATCATTTAAAAAGTTAAATGCTTCAATTTTAAATACGCCAAGCCAAAAAAACTGGTAAATGGTTACTTCAAGTGGAAGAAGTGAATAAACGCTCTAAAAATGAGGTTACTAGAGCTGATACAGTCAGTATAACAAAGCTCCATTATGCTGAGCAGAAACCAGCATTATTTGTTTCTGCAAAATAAGTGGTCTCTCCTTTCACGTTCAATAACAGACGTTACTGCAGGGGTGCTTGCTACGAAGCAAGCTAGTTAGAATCCTCTTGGCGGAAAGGGTACAAGCAGAAATGTAGTGCTCAAATATTGTGCCACAAAAGTGTGTGTCATTGTTCCAGGTTGAATCCTGAATCCTTAATCATTGTCTCACGTAGCTGCGACATGTAACATCAGTGATGAGAATCTGAATGAATATGTAGCCTAAAAGCATAGCAATGGTGAAGTTGTTGATTATAATGTCGTTGACAATATCTTCTTTTTTACTTATGTTCGAAATGCATATTCATTGGTAATTGGAAATATTTATTCATAACAACAGAACCATATTTTTATTCAAAATAACACGTTTGAATTTTTATTTACTAATGTCATGAAAATGAGAAATATTTCATGAGTGTCTTAATGAGAAACGCTTAGCTTTTAGAAACAAGAAACTGTTTTGTTTAACATATTTCGTATTTTCATAAGAAATTTTCAATTGTTATGAGTCCTTATATTTTCATGCAATAGGCGTTTCAAAAGGTTAAAAATAAAATACGTTCTTTTTACGAAAAATTATGAGTGATTATTCGTTGGTAAATATCTGTATTCGTTAATAAATATTGAATTTAAGTCAGAATAAGAGAAAGTTGCTACCACTGCTATTCCAAGAAACAATTTCAAACTACTACCCTTATACACATTGCACCTACTTTTCTTCCATTTTTTTAATAAATATGTTTACTTCACTTTACTTAAAGTACACACAAAAGTTAATTTGTTTGGATACAAAGATAATAACAATTACAAATATAAAGTAGACATATGTCACATATGTCGTAAACACGAAGAAAATGTTAAATAAAGTTGTTAGCAACAGTATTAAACACATGATAAAAAATTTTCTACTAACCAATCTGTATAAAGTAGCAAATTTTTTCAGGTATTAGCAAGTATATTGATAAGATATTAATTGCTTGGTGTTAACAGCAGTTGACATTCTAATTTTCAAACGCAATGTTTCATGATTCTTTCTTTAACCTTCAAATTCTTTGACCATGAGCAGTATCGAAGATGACAGCACAGTGTCTAGGGTACCCTTCTTAGAGTAATTCCTTACAGCCTCCCTACACTCAAGAAAGGTCGCTCTTCATAAACATTCTTACGACTAATAACCAACACAGTGTGGCCTTCCGACAGCAATTCTAGTTAAATCACCCTATAGAACATGTAACCATCCAAGTTATCACTCCAATCGACTACTAATCAAAAGATCCTGGGTTCCGAGTTAAAACCTCGCCACTGCTTAAATTCGGAATAAAAATTATTAGCAATGGCTGCCGAAGACTTGTGGCATAAGAAGCAACACTCGCTATGCCAACGTCCTTGTCAAAGAGGACGGAGGAGTTGACAGAGTTTCAGGAAACTCCCTTACTACTGGGGTGGGAAACAGCACGTAAAAGGCGGAATAATCAGCAATGATCAAAGACAAGAGGATGCAGAAGGCAATGGAAATCACTGCATTAAAGACACATAATGCATTTCCACGGGACAAGTGGCCTGTATGTGTCCTGTATAGCAAAAAAGTCATAAAGATCTCTCCATTGGCCAAAGATTCCGGACTACATCGCACTCGGACCTCCGGGATGGGACTGCAAAGGCGGAGGTGACCATAAGAAAAAGTTTGAATAAATAGTGAAATTAGATTTCTATGAATCGGAGCGTGGAATGTCAAAAGTAGGTAGGGGAGCCAAGAAATCTAAATAAGGAAATGCTAAGGCTCCATCTAGGTTTAGTGGCGGTCATTGAAGTAAATTGGAAATTCTAGTGAGGCGAGTAACGTGTAATATCAACAGTACCAGAAAATGGCAGGATTCGTTATGAATAGGACGGCAGGGCAGAGAGGTAGTTAGTGTGAACAGTTTAGTGATCGGATTGTTCTCATCAGAATTGATATCAAACCAACACTAACAGCAGTAGATCAGGTGTAAATACCAATGTCGGAAGCAGAAGATAAAGAAACAAAGAAGGTGTATAAGGATCTTATCACCATTTGAGATGTGCTGCTACAAAGGAATGTTGAAACTTAGATGGACTGATAAGGTGAGAAATGAGAAGGTTCTCTGAAGAATCGCAGAAGAAAGGACTATACCAAAAACACTAACAAGAATAATGGACTGGATGACAGAACATCTGTTGAGACATCAGGCAATACTAGAGGGAGTAGGGCGTAAAGTTGTAGATGAAGACTAGGGTAAAATACGAGATAACAAATTTAATTGACCAAAGAAGGACTTTAATAATGCAGCAAACGAAGCAGGAAAAAGGCAATGGACACATCTACATATGAGAGTAACAGGAAAAATGGTTAAGCAAGTATGACTAGAGGAAAAACTTCAGACTATAGAACCATGTACGACTTTGGGATGGATAGTATCCGTCTAAAGGAAAATTAATTAGTCCTTAGAAGAAAAGAGTCGCTCCAGAAAATACAACGCCCATGGTGTAGACGATATTCCCTCAGAATCATCTTTGGGAGATCCAGTAAGGAGAAAACAGTTCCACGTGATTTATTAGTTTAATAATTAGTGGTTGTGAAATACGACATGAATTATTTACAGAAGAATGGAGAAACTGGTACTGGCTTACCTCGGCCAATGTTATGAGGAAATGAATGAGTAGACGAGGCAATACTGATCCTACGGCTTAACCAAGACGATGCGTTGAGTAAAGAGAAACCTACGTTTATAGCATTTGTAGATTTAAAGAAAAACGCTGAATCTGAATGATTCTGAAGGTAGCAGAGATAAAATACAGGAAGCCAATAGCTATTTTCAACTTGTACAGTAACCATACCAGTTACAGAAGTTGAAACACATGAAAGGGAAGCAACAGATGAGAAGAGAGCGAGACAATGTAATAATTCATCACCGATATTATTCAGCCTGTAAACTGGCCCAACACTAAGTGCAACCAAGGAGAAATACCTAAAGGGAACTAAAATTCATGGAAAATAAATAAAAACTTTGGGGTTTGCAGATGACAATTTCTTCTCCCAGAAACAGCAGAGGGCAGAGGAGCAGTTGAACTGAATGATTAGTGCCTTGGGAAAGGGCTAAAAATGAACTACAGCAACACTAAAAGAAGAGTAATGGACTGTGGTCGAGTTAAATTAGGGGTTGTGTATGAATTTTACTAGAAACTGAGACGAAAGTAGTTAATGAGTTTTGCTAAGTACACATAGTAAATAGGCGTTGACGGCCGATTTAGAAAGGATATAAAATGTATACTGACTATAGGAAGAAAAGCATTTCTGAAAAGAGGAATTTGTTATCAGTAAATATAAATTTGAGCATCTTTAAGTGTTTTCATGAAAGTATCAGTCTGGAGCGTAGCCCTTACGGAAGTGAAACGTGAACGATAAACACTTCACATGAGGATAATAAAAGCCTTCGAAATGTAGTACTATGGAGGACTGCTGAAGGGGGTTTGATGAGTAGATCGAATGTCTAATGAGGAAGTACTGAATTTCGTGGCGAAAATTAACTAAGGGAAGGGATTAGCTAATTATTAATTTAGTAATGGAGGGAACAATGAGAGAAGACGAGTGTAACCGTCCCTTTTGTCTGACCACCGGACAAATGAGAAAAAAGGGTTAGCGATTATATCTACATACATAAGTGGTTGTTGAATTTTTCCATGTGCCTGAAACTAACCTACACACTGCTTCCTAATCTCATTTTGAACTACATTTTTAAAATGATAAAATCCGCTTCATGGAGAGAACATTCATTAATTCTTCGGACAAGACAATTGTCCCAAATCCGTCTCTTACCCAAGTACTGAAACCTTCCGGGAGACCAGCGATATGATAACCAAAAGAAGCAGGTGTTGATAACTGACTACTTAGTAAAGGTGTCGACACTGGTACCTTACACTATGTAAAAGTTGAAGAGGGAGACTAAAGTTTGAATACAGCAAACACATTCAAATGGATGGGAGTTCCAGTAGTCAAGCAGAGATGAAAAGGCTTGCACATGACAGAGAAGCGTGGATAGCTACATCAAACCAGTGTTGGACGGAAGGCAACAACAACGACAATAACGCAGCTCTAATCATGGGAAACTTCTCAGTTATTTCTCCGTTTTACTGCCATCAATCCAGATTTTCTTACATGATGTTACGTCATTTCGTTTCTTCTTTTTCTTTTCTTTCATACAAAGTATTTCATTACAATATAGTTTGTGGTTTTCAAAAACTTTACATTTAATCTAGTCACAGAAACTTGGTTTGACATACTATCAGATTCCACGTGTTTCTATAGTATTTTGAGCGATTTTCTCGATAGTTGTCACGGTTCGCGCGGCTAGCCCCGTCGGAGTTTCGAGTCCTGCCTTGGGCATGGTTGTGTGTGTTGTTCTTAGCGTAGGTTATTTTAAGTTAGATTAAGTAGTATGTAAGCTTAGGGACCGACGACCTCAGCTGTTTGGTCCCATAGAACTTACCAGAAATTTCTAATTTTATAATTGTATTGGGTATGAAACGTCAAGAAGATTATAAAAAGTACAAGATCTTTCATAATAGGGTGAACTCGGGTATTCGAAAAAAAGGAGGCTTGTTAGGAGCGATATACAAAACATGGGGAGAGAGATCTTTATGCATCGTGAAAGAAAGTGTGGTCGACCCTCCCAAATCAAAAGAAGGATGTTAAAGAAGACATTTAGATGCACGATGTAAGCAAAATTCCATGAATTAGTGGTGTTTGTTCTTTCGGACTTCTGAAAGAAAGGACAACATCCGGAATCCGCAGCTGTGATACAGATTTTGTAAACTGCAGGTGGAGCGGGAAAGGAAAGGGAAGTAACTGATGATATCAGTTGCGTCGGAACTTTATGCGGAAGCATCAGCGACGAGCGAAAAAGCGCACAGTACCGGAACTCGAACCTCGGATCTCCTGTTCACTAGACAACTGCGTTAATGACTGCACCACACGGACACAGTGTTTTACACAAATGTACGGCCCTTATCGGCAAGCCTCCCCCGCTGACTCACACCTCCACCCGATGTCACGTATTCGCAGGATCCGTCCATGTTCTCCATGGTTGCCAATTTTAGATTCTCGCCGGAGACCGAACGATAATGTGGATCCACACATGAGCTATGAATCCATAACTTTTAGTGCGGGTGCACATTATCGTTCGCCGTCCGGCGGAAATCTAAAATTAGCGAGCAAGGACAACATTGAAGGGGCCAGCGGACAGGTGGCGCTAGGTGGAGATATGAGTCAGCCCTGGAAGGCGCCGAGGAAGGCCGTACATTTACGATAAACACTGTAGCCGCGTGGCTCACTGGTTACCGTAACAGCCTAGTAAGCAGCAGTCTGCCTTCAACAGGGCAGCGGATCGGATGTCGCGTTCGTCCCTGCCGCGTTAACCAGCGCACGGTATTATTGTGACTTACAGCAGTCTCCGTGAAGTTTACTTCCTTCGACGCACCATGATATTTTAACAACGGAAGTCGACACTGAAGTTCAGTCATGCACCCTACTTATGCTGAATCAATAACAGCGGAAACTGAGCAGTTTTTACTCGTGAGCAGCGTGATCTACTTGAAACTGGTGGATGACGAGGGTTTTGAAAGCATTCTAAAAAAAAGTAATGAAGCAACCTTGAACTTAGACATTCGGATGGACACTTGTCCCGTTTAAAGTGGAACATGATTGTCTCGGCCAGATGACGATCAGTGTGTTCGAGTTGGCAGTTGATCTGCCAGCAGAGAAGGTGATCACAGCGTTGATATCCCACGGCACTGTGATAAGTCGCACAGAGGAATGATGGGGACATTTCACCACGTACCCAGATATGAATGGGGTGCGCTAGGTGCACATAGAAATTACTAAACATATCCCATCCTAGTATGCCATGCCATCCTAATTTAAGACGACCAGCCAAAAACTGTTGGGGATGTTGTCAAGAGCGACATCTCAGCACGCAACTGCCGACGGACGACGACTAGACAACGCCCGATCGGACGGTGCCCCCGTTGACATTCATGGGAGTCCTTCAGTGCCGTTCGATCATTGACTCTCGACAGAACCATCGCCCTCAGTCGACAATGTGCAGCAATGACCCTCCCCCACCCCTCTCCCCCCCCCCCCCTGGTCGTCGGATACGATGTCACATAAGAACGGGCTCTAAAGAGACTACCCTGTAACACACTGTCAAAAGAAGACGAAGAGTTTTGACGTCGAGGAGGATATGATCGTCTCTTCCCCTGCCAGGATTCGATTGGAAACGGAGCTGCAACCTTAGGCGCCCCTTTAACTCCGAGTCACGATCGCATCACAAGCCTGACTGCGTAGACCGTCTACGTCGAGGAAGTGACGTCTGCTGCAGTAGCTTAAGCTGTTGCTGTTGCTTCACATCACGACAGTTAGGAGATGACCCGTTGTTGGCAGCGGCACTATCTTCAGGTCTCGCATTTCCTCCTTCCCCAACAGGTACCAAGAATACTGCTTCCCCGTGCCAGGCCCAGTAAATTTAAACTATAAACCTCAATACCAGCAGTTCCGAGGTCAAGCTGCTGATGTTTCGTGACATTTTGCGGTCTGCAGACCTCGACTTCGCTCTCCTCGAGGAAGTGCGCCTCGACCAGTTCCCATCTATTCAGGGATACGATGGTTTTAGGCGCTGTGCGCAGATAATGGCAGTGGTACTGCCATTCTCGTGAAGGAAGGCTTCTTTATCTCCCGTCGGTACGAGGATTGCTGTCACATATCAGGGCGTCAGGATTGTGAATGTGTAGCCCCACGGACAAGAGGAGAGACCTTCCAAGATTTTATGTCGCGGAGGCCGCGCCATTAGCCAAAGAAACGCTACGATCATTTTATCACAGGGTGTGACTTCAGTTGTGTCCAGACACCGCGGGATGAAATACCATACTTTAGCATGTACAGAGAACTCTAACGCCTCGTGCAAACCTTCGCCTCGTCGGTACCTGGTGGAGTATTCACGCCAGCAGACAGGGACACACTACATTACCGGAGTAAAGCGAGTCGCCTTGGTGGGGTCTGTCTCCAGGGGCTTTACCGATCATGATACCTACCTCTGCACCATCTCCCTCCCACGACGGAGGGTACGAAGCAGCAGGAGAACATGAAAAATGAATTTAGCGCTCCTCGGGGATCCAGAGTGTAAGTAGGAACTGTGAGAGGTAGCATCCGACGTTTCCTTCCACTATTCAATGTGTCTCGATTGCGCAAAACTTGTACTGTGTACTGCGACACGTGATGATGAACTGTGGTCGAGAGACTATATTGGCAACGGCACACTGTAGAACATCATTTTATGCTACTGTGGGAAATAAGCTCCCGAACACCGTCGCTAGGACGTCAGACTCAGGTTCGGCGATTGCAAGCAAAGATCACTACGCTTACTCGACGGCAAGCTTGTGCGCCCGCATAGTTTACGCAGGATCGGGAGTGAAGGGCCGGCCATGCATCACACTACCCGCGAACGTCGCAGATATCGAAGGACATAGATCACCAAGTAGGATATCTCGGATTACCGGTGCCTGAAGGCCCAAAAGAATACCGCCAACGCCTTTTTGGGTCATTAAAAGCGGTTTTACGCTACAGAAGACCAAGATGCTACAGAGACGAAGTCCTCCACTTGCTACCTAGGACCCTCAATGGAGACACGATGGTGACCCTCACGGACGTCATAGCGGCGGTGTCCATCGCCTACGCCGTCCGAAAAGGGCAACTAACAAATTGGTGGGGCCAGATGGTCTTGTGACACGGTTTTATCGTATAATCTATTATGCTCCCCCGAAGGGTCACGATGTACCAAGGACTGATGACCGCTGTAGTGCAGCTGCCACTGCCTCTGTCGTTGCCATCCTTCCGTCGGACAGATGTGTGTCACATGTGCGGAGACTGTGACCACTACTTTGAGAAGGTCCTTCATAAACAACGTCATGCGCCTTCTGTGTGGATTGACTTTACCAGCTATGGTCAATGAATATATAGCGGTATAGCGGGCAAGATCACTATTGCCCTCTCTGTGAGGCAAGGTTTCCCCATGTCGGTGATTATGTGGGCCGTTGCCATGGAGCCGACGTTGCACGGACTACGATGCTAGCTGTACGGAGGTACGTTGAGAGACCATACCTTCGTCTTCCGTGCGTATGTGGACGATCTGGTGTTTTTAGTGTGCTTGCCAGAGAAAGTCCGAGGATCACTGTTCTGCTGGACTGCCAAATGCGGCGCCATAACCGGAAGCCACTTGAACTCGAAGGATGGTCATCGGGAGCGTCCTCGCAAAAGGGAGCTGGACCCTATACCCACGGCCAAATGCTTGACGATTGTCTTTACATGTGACAGTCGATGGATGTCACACCTCACCTATACTCGTTTCCTAAAAGGCAAACCTATTGATATCTATAGCTACGTGTTATCTTTCAACAAGTCCAGTGCGTTGTTCTCTTTCAACAATGTCCAGTGGGTTGCTTATGTTAATATCTATCTGGCGTGCTGGATATCACATCAGGCCATGGTCCTCCCGATGTCGAAGACGATAGCACGCAGTTTACAGGCAGTTCAAAAAAATGGCTCTGAGCACTATGGGACTCAACTGCTGTGGTCATCGGTCCCCTAGAATTTAGAACAACTTAAACCTAACTAACCTAAGGACATCACACACACCCATGCCCGAGGCAGGATTCGAACCTGCGACCGTAGCAGCAGCGCGGCTCCGGACTGGAACGCCTAGAACCGCACGGCCACCGCGGCCGGCTTTACAGGCAGTGTTTGGTTATTTCGCCAGGGCGTGAATGATCTACAAATGGCGATACGACACTGAAATGTGGTTTCGCAGGACAGAGCGGATCAGGTTGTGGAAAGGGGTAAGATCAGTTACTGTTAATTAAACAAAAACACACAACTTTATTCCTCGGAAACCAGTGCACAGTTTTCTCTGTAAAACAACTAAAACAACAAGTATCAATTCACGGCTGAGGGCCCAAGTAACTTCTCAGTAATAAAGTTTAAATAATATCGTTTAAAATACAAGGATTTAGAGAAACGGCTGAAGGCCTTACTTAAGTAAAATTAAAATATCCTTGAATAATTCCTTTTAAGGCAATAGAATTTAGACGAACGGTTGAAGGCCTTACTTAAGTAAAATTAAAATGTCTTCTCGGTTAATGGACCAAATAATATTTCAGATCAGCAAAGGAAATTCTTTAAAAGGCAAGCATTTACAAATCTCGGCTAAAATCCATATTAAGGAAAATTTGAACTAATTTCTCTGCTGAAAGCCCAATAAATTTTCAAGATGATAAAAGGCAACCTTTAAAGACAAGCATTTACACAGTACAACAAAAAACCATATTGACAAAACTTGAAATATCTTGACGGCTGAAGGCCCAAACAATTATTGAAAATAATTAAAGACAAAACTTAAGGTAAGCATTTACACAGTATGGGTGAAAGCCATTTTAAAAATTCAAGATAATTAAAGAGAAACCTTACAGACAGAAATTTCACATTATGGCTGCAAGACACAGATTTTAAAGCGAACACACACGATTGAAGGCCTATAAACAGAGCAAACAAAATTTTTAAATAAAACACGGCTGAGGGCCTAATCTTTAAATACTTCACATATACTGAACATAGAACAGGCAAAATTAATACATAGCTAAAGGCCTGGCACAGTACTTGTGACAATGGAAATCACAAAGAACAGAACAGTGGTGCTGAGAAGTGTTTCGGCCTGGGGAGGAAATTCTAACAAAAGTTTGGGTGAGACAGGCAGCCAAGCGTAACACTAAATAATCTGGTAGTAGCACGACCTAGGGATGGCTGAAGAAGCAACCAATAACCTAATCAATTCCTTTTCAGCCAACCAACGGGACGACAACCACAAATTTCAGTGAGGACGAGGACCGCAGCAGGACTATGTCTTAATAATTGGCATCTAAGCACAGCCATGGCACAATAACCACTCAAAGAAAAAGGGAGAACAACATCAAGCTGTCGATATACACTCCGCGCCGGACAGCATCAACACGGCGAGGAAAACACACTGCCGGAAAACTATGCTAACGACCAGGGCAGGTAACCGGAACGTTAACGGCCACAAGGCAGAAGATACCGCTGGTGCACTTCACTAATAAATAATAATCATTTCAAAAGTTAAACACCAGACAGAAAGATGGCTGCAAAATATTGCCGACTCCAGCACACGATCACATTGCTGCTTGCAGGAACAACGCAGGAAGCAACAACCAGCAATCAACGAAGAGATGTCAGAGCAATTGAGGTTTCATAACGGGTTCACTGATTACTCAACTCAAGCATGCAAGTTTGGTGGGCGACTAACTTTGCAGCTCTCGCAGCTAGTGCCACGCAACTGAGACCGTGCGTGCGCCCCGCCAATGGCCCTGGCCTGACCTCACGCTGCGGAGACTTCCTCGCTGCTCTGTCGCAACCGACCAACTGCCTCTCACACACCACGACACGGAAATATAGCCGCCAACCCAAGAAGGTACAGCAGTACTAGTATCGATAAACGCTGCTGCTGCCACTGACGGAGGCAAGTGAGCAACTCGTTCAGATAGTAACTGAGGGAGCAATAAGACACCACTCTATGGTGACAAAACGCCAAAAAAGAAAAACGGTATCAGGGCGAGGCGACGACGGCTTAGACACACACTCACAAAGACGATCTTGGAATGGTCAATGTCGAGATTAGTGCAGCTGCTTTATGTATGACCACGATGATCAACATCAACATGTGGACTCCCTGCCATCACAGATTCATGGGAATTCTGAGTGAAGAACTGGCACCCGCCTTTTACGAGCCACCAGTTGCAGTGTCGTATATTTTGTCGACACTATTTCACATTAATGAATTTCTTGTTGGCTTCACTTATTCGTCTGCCGAAGTGGCCGTGCGGTTCTAGGCACTGCAGTCTGGAACCACGAGAGCGCTACGGTCGCAGGTTCGAATCCTGCCTCGGGCACGAATGTGTGTGATGCCCTTAGGTTAGTTAGGTTTAACTAGTTCTAAGTTTTAGGGGACTAATGACCTCCGAAGTTGAGGCCCTTAGTGCTCAGAGCCATTTGAACCATTTTTTCACTTATTCAGCACTGACCTGCCGACTGACCGACTACATACGGTCCTAGACGTTTATCGCCACATGATGCAAGGCCATCCTCGAAATTCGTTTGAAACCCTTCTACCCTCGGTTACTTAGTCGGTGGTCCGACGTTCAGTGCATGACGCTCTTATCGATTTCGATGTTAGGGTGGTTTGTTATTTGGTGGTCATCCACAAATACATGAGTCGCCAAAGACTCCATTCCATACATGTGACAGAATTTCTGTTATGCCTACCCCCCCCCCCCCCCCGCCCCCCACAGTGCCGTCTATCTGATACAGATTAACACCGTCTGCCTTGGGGGTGCCGAAGTTGGCGAGACTGATGTTGGCCCTCATTCAGCGAACGACCCCTACAGCAGTCAGTCCGACATCCCTTCTTACCCCTGATATGACGTTTTATCCACTTACTAAGATGTATTCAGTGATGTGGATCAAAGGTTTGACCACATTTTATCTGAACCGTGATGCTGGCAATTAATTTCCCCATTTACGGACCTTCCTGTTGGAACGATCCACTCATCTACGACGCCATCCGCGCTACCGTCAGTACTTTTCAAATTATCTCGGTAGTGTATTGTTGGATCCTCAAAATACTTGGAGAGTGCTGGGTGTGATAAGTTAACCTTATGTGCATGTCAGTTGTACGAAACGAACGATAACAAGTGACAGAACCTATAAACCCTTTCTTCGCGAATATGTACTCAGCCCTAATGGTGGGTTAGAAGGGTAGATGGACATGTTGATCGGAAGTAGCAGTAGGTGTAGTGTCTAATGTTGGTTGCGCCGAAAGGGCAGCATTTAAGTACTATTTATATTTAATTTTGTTTTTTGTTGTTTACTTAAATTCTTTACCCCTTGGAGGACACAATGACATGAACAAAGATTTTCAATTTAATCTGTCTTTCTGCTCTACACACAAAAAAAAGAAAAATTGAGGCGGTGGTTCAGGGACGGAAAGGGGGAGGCATCGCAGCCATACGTCGAGTTTTGAACCTTGCACACCCTGCTTGCACTAACCTGCTCTACTTCCGCAATGAAAAAAAAAACATTTATGGTATAAAGACGATGACAGAGCACCTGCCAAAAAAAGTAGACAGGAGTTCCTCAGTTCGAGTTCCGGTCTGTCACGCTATTTTTCCCTCGTCCCTGCTTCCGCATAAAGTCCCGATGCAGCTGATTTCATCAGTTCTTTCCCTTTCCCTTACTCTCTTCGCCCTTCACTTTCAACTTATATAATAAGCAAAACTCAGTGGGAAAATTATTTTAAATTACACTATACAGAATGTTACAAAGTGGAAATTCAAGCTAGCCACCAAAGTACAGAAAATGACACGAAAATAATTTCTCCATGCAGGAAATATGCAGTGTAATAAAATGACTTAAATATAGAAAATCTTCAGGGCTAAGTGGTATATATGATAAATTAATAAAATATGGGGATCAAGTATTGTAGGATCAAGTGTTGTATCAACAACGTCATATTTTATTTAACTGTGTCACGAAGGAAGGTAGGATACCAAGAAAATTGAAAGAAAGTATTAAAAGTTTCGTGTATAAAAAAAGGAGGTAAACAAAGGGGGGGGGGGGGGACCAAACCGGGTAATAAACCTGCCTGATACAACCTTAAAACTGTTAACATCAGTAATGAGAGACGTATTGGAGAATTGTAGAGAAACAACAAAAGAACAGCAAGGATTCATGAATATCAGTAGCACAATACGAGTACATGCTATTTCGGTTTGAGACGGATTGTGGAGAAATCCATAGACTTTAATACACCAGTATACCTGTGCTTCGTTGACTTGTGAAAAGCCTTTTAAAAGTATTAGACGAAAGTATATAATTCAAACCTTGATCGACAAGAGAGTACCAATCGTTTTAGTGAAAATCGTAGATGAAATATAGACGCATACTAAAACGACAATTAAAACACACGTAGTATTCAAAAATAAAATTATACTAGATGAACGAATTGGACTCATTAAATCCACTCCGGCTAAGCTTAATAATTGTCCACATCACTGATGCTGTAGGAGAGAAACTGAGCTGTAAAATGCCAGATAAAGTGGTGAATATTATACGTTATGCTGATGACGCTCTAATGATAGTAAATAATTAGGCTAATTTACTTCACTAATTTAATAAAACATCCAAACAATATAATTTGGAAATATCATGTAAAAACTATGGGTATGCTAATATCAAAAACACCTACAGGATGTAAACTGGAAGTAAATGGTGAGTCAACTTAACGAGTGATGAGCCTTAATTATCTAGGGATTGTTATCACCAGATATTAAGATTCAACCATGGAAACGAAAAATCTTGTGGCAAAGGCGATAAGGGTAGCTGGATGCCTGCAAAATACTCTACGGTGAAACATAATTATGACAACTGAGGGAGTAAAAATATGTAAAACAATGATGTGTCCTGTAATGACATGTGCAGCAAAAACTAGAGGAAGATAAAAAAAAATACATTAAGGTACTAAGACAGATCCAGGGAGCAACCTAGTGGGAGAAAGAAGAACTGTATCGATAAGGGAACAGTGTTGAATACAAGATGTGAATAAATGGACGAAGACAAGAAAAAGAAATTGGAAGGATTATGTGGGAATGATGGACTCCACAAGACCATCTAAACTTTGTAAACTTGGACTACCGCAAGGGAAGCGACCACCCGGACGGCCACCCAAGAAATGCGACAACAGTTAGTCTGGTACAGCCGCGAAATGGGGCAGACCATGAGGTTCAACTGTAGGCAGCAGCAACAGAAGCAAAAGAAGAAGTAGAAAAAGAAGAAAAAGAAACATTTGCTGTTTACTATAGGCAGAAAATGAAGAGTAATAGAATTAGAACAGACACTGGACCGTTATCTCAGTTTCATGCAGCATTGTATTTGGCGAAGAATTAATTTTAAGCATTTTGAGCTATAATTGATCATTTACGACTGACATAGTAGTCATTTGCAGACGACCTGAAACTAACGTCCGTACCAGCCGAGTGATATTCTCTGTTTATTACCCCATTCCTAAGAAACGGTCAGCAGCACATAAAACATACTGATGATATTCGTGAAATAAAATCTGATATGGTTATTGTTATGATACACGCCCTGCGCTTAAAATAGTGTTTTAAAGTAACATTTTGATTTCACGTTTTTATCTTTTCGTGCTTTGGGCATGAAATTAGGGCATAGTAATAATGTTAATTTTTGTTGGATTTTGTCTCATCAAGATTTACCAAGAACTGAACCGAGTTTATTATTTCTCATATGACCATTTTAATTTCTTGACCTACAATTACTTTATCAACACTAAACATCCTACCATTTCAAGCACTTAAGTTTCTCCGTAAACGGGTCTGCGTTCGGTAGATTTCAGTGAAGAAAAGGGTTCAAATGGAGTAATTAAAAAATTCTGGAGATGAGTTTAGAAGACGTTCGATGTACGTCGGCAACGATAGCGGGAAGAGGCCCCTTTACGACCGCTATACCGGAAAAACTGCCGCGTAAATGTGAGCCGGGAAGGAGAGAAAAGTGCAAATTGGATATTGGCCGGGGGGGAGGGGTGTTACGGAAGAAGGAAAGGGCGTTAAGTGCTTCCGCTGCGAACCGGGGACGCGAGCCCATAATGAAGGGCTGGATCCCTCGTCCTGGCTGGCTCATCGCGTGGCGCAGCACGGGGGAACGACGGAGAGGGTGGCGGAAACCTGAATTGCGATAGCGAGGCTAAGAGCGCCGGCGGGACCGCGGGACAGCACTCCTTACTCCATTGCAAATTAGAGGCGCTGTCTGAACCTCCACATCGGCGGCGAGTATCAGAAATCTGGGGCCCTTGAGGTCGTAATGATTCACGGCGGCGCCCGTCCCCACCACGCTGCGCCCCGGGCGGAATCCTTTAATTGCGTTATTTAATTACTACGGCCCTCCGCTTTATAAACCGGAACAAGTGCGCCCCGCCTTGGTGGTATCCAGCACGGAGGCGGGCGGGCAGGTAAGCGGGCGACTCGCAACGAGCCATTTAAAGAAGCTGGGCGCACAGTTTGCTACTGGGGCGGCGCCGCCGACACCGGTGGTGTTGTTGCTAAAATGTTTACGCTGTAATTTAGGCTGCCTCGGCGGCACCGCTGCAGTCTACCCGACACCGCTGAACGGTTTGACGGCCAAGTTTCTCAGAATACGCCGTAACCAGTGCCGTGCGCTCGGGTGCACTGCAGCTCGTCTTTCCGTCGCAAGTTGCGAATAATGAAGCAATTAAGGCTGCTGGTGAGTACGAAGTTCAAGGTCATTATCCGTTCGCAACGTATACAACGCGAGTCAGGACAAAAGGTACATGCTCTTAAAGCTGGTAGCACTAGTGATTCTGAACAGAAACCTTCAAACGGACTTACGTCCTGTACCAAATGGTTTGCAAGGCAGAACACATTTAATATACATGACTATTTATTTTCTGCATTATTCAAACATCGTCATCGTTTGAAATTTACCACAGTAATGTACAGAGAGTTGAGACGAAAAGTTTGACATGGGACACTTGTGGTCTATCAAGAAAACTACCTCAGGCTGGCCAACAAAAACAGCCTATCACACAGTCCATACACATCGTGTGAGATTTTCGAAATTTTTACGCTCTCTTCGAACAAACTCTTAGTCATAGAAAAACACTCTACAGGACCTTTTTCTCGGAAATGTAACGTAGTTAACATTCCTACCACCGCGAAACGTTTTCCCTGGAGCGTGCAGATTTCGAGTTCATCGAGAAAAACGAAGAAAAAGATATGAAATATGTTCTGCCTTTGAAAGTATTCGGAATACGGCATATGTACGTCTGAAGTTTGCTCTTCAGAATCATTAATAATGTGTCCCCTGATGGCGTGTACTTTTCCTCCTGACTCACCCTTTATCTGTTCTACTGTATTACATAAACTTCAAATTTCCCAGATTGGCTCAGGAGCAACTGGATCCGCTTATTATTCTTTCACTCTGAAAATAGACAGAAACTTTCAATCATACAGATTTCTTGTGCGGTATTTGTTTGGATTACATTAGTTTACAGAACTTCAGAAAGTGGACTAAGGCGTATTTCTGTGCACAACGTTTTCTTGCCTTCTGCAGGAGACACCCACGGACGCAATGGAGACGTTGCTAATTTTTAACATAACCTTGTTTCGCTTCCCGAAATTTTCATATGTTAAAGTTTCTCGTAACTACAGCGGACTGCTGTTGAACATACATAATGTGAAAAGTTATTTTAGGAGATTGGCATGTTATGACCAAAACTAGAATAAATACGACCTATTTCTCACTCTTGTGGGCAACTTTATCATTAATGTAAAATAGTGATAGTTCGACATTTTCGACCAACTAAACAAGTATACGTCTTCGTAAGGTCTCGCACAGGAAGAGATGAAATAACTCCCCCCCCCCCCCCCCAGTAAAAGCATTAGACCACCGCATCATGTCCATAATATCAACATCACCAAAAAGAGCCATTCCTTGGTTCCTTTAATTTTCATTGCTACAGAGTCAAAGTTTCAGTTTATATCTAATTGGGCTAATGCTTGTGTTCACCGAATCCCCATTTATAAATGAATGTCCCAACGAATTTGAAGAACGATTGACTATCTGTGGTGTAAGATGTGATTTGGAATAGAACAACCATGTGACTCTTACTGGAAACATGATCTCTCTCTCTCTCTCTCTCTCTCTCTCTCTGTCTCTTTCTCTTTCTTACACCGAGCTACATCAGTCGTGCAAACGACAGACTAAAGAGCCGCTTCTTTCAATAGTTCACTTACTCCTCGCATTATGGTCATCTGTGCCAGATCAGTTGTGAAGTATTAAGCTCAGTTATATCTTTTGATGTTATTCACTAAGATCGTTTAACGCAAAGCACTCATTAAGGAAAAAAAATTTAATAATTAGTCACTAGCACACTGCGAAAGCACAGTGACATTTGAAAACAATAAATGACCCTTTCTTAATCGTATTCACTAAAGGCACTGTTCTAACATACGAGATATACTGTCATGTATCAAACACACATGCTTACCTGTCCAGATCTGTTGCGATATAATTGCTCTGTTTTGGTTTCAGTGTATTTACACCTGGACACCATTCGCTTCTTTAAACTGTCAATACTGAAATGTGATCCTGTATGTTGAAAGGTTGTTGACGAATAGAAAACTAACAATTTTACCTTGGGCTTAGAAAACATGGACCTCTGCTGTTGAAGTAATTACACACGATATGAAGTGTTCTCCTAAGAATAGTGTTGCAGTCCGCATCTCGTGGTCGTGCGGTAGCGTTCTCGCTTCCCACGCCCGGGTTCCCGGGTTCGATTTCCGGAGGCATCAGGGATTTTCTCTGCCTCGTGATGACTGGGTGTTGTGTGATGTCCTTAGGTTAGTTAGGTTTAAGTAGTTCTAAGTTCTAGGGGACTGATGACCATAGATGTTAAGTCCCATAGTGCTCAGAGCCATTTGAACCAATAGTGTGGCAGATTCCAAAGTCGTCACTAACGACATATAACTTGATACGTGTCGCCATTAAATGACGTTTATTGTAAATCTCTAGAGCAGAAGCAAAGAGAAGTCATAATGTAAGAGATCCACAAAAAATCATGATCAAGGCGAAAACATATCCCCTAAAAACTGTTCTACCAACATTATGACACGTAGCTGTGATATGGGCACAAGTTCCATCGGGAAACCGACCAGAAGCAGTGGGTGGCACTTACCATGTAAGATGACACATCATGGAAGGCATACAAAAATTTTACTAGTGCGGCTCCCTTTTCTAGAGAAAAGCAGTGGGTGGCACTTACCATGTAAGATGACACATCATGGAAGGCATACCAAAATTTTTCTAGTGCGGCTCCCTTTTCTAGAGAAAAGCAGTGGGTGGCACTTACCATGTAAGATGACACATCATGGAAGCCATACCAAAATTTTTCTAGTGCGGCTCGCTTTTCTAGAGAAAATGGTCCAACAAATTGGGGGACTTCATTAACTCCGACTAGCTGATCACATTCCATCTACATTTTATGTTAGTGATGTATGTATGTAATTTAATTTTGGCTTCAGATGAAATATAAACGAGTGGAAAAAGTCCCGTTACACATAGAATTGCGAGGCATTATCACTCGCACAAAGGGCACTAGGAACGTTTTGAAATACGACGCAAGAATAAGTCACAGGAGGCAGTTTGTTGCTCTTTCCTGAGAATACTTCACACTTGCACTGAATGTGCTGTGCCAAGTCTTGGCGCGGCCGTTCACTAGCAGGGTTAGTCTGAATTGCCTGCTACGCCACCGTGGTCACGAAGTGAGATTCGGGCAGTACCGCAACTTCGCGCATGGTTTAAACATAGAGCAGTGACTTGAAGAAATGACTCTCACACTCAGTGATGCGTATCCACATCATATTCAGGTGATACAGAGAATTACAAAGAGGAAATTTCACTCTGGTGGACAATGAGAGGACAGGGAGGCCACGAAAGTTATTTACGGAGGAAAACAATGATGCTGTAAGGAAGCTAGATAGAGACAGTGACCTATAAGCAGGTAGAGGATACCTTAGAGCTAAATGCAGCAGCAATTTGTTCGATTCTACATTATCATTTGCAAGTAAAGAAACTTTGTTCTTTCTGGGAGCCACGTAGACGTAGGATGGAGAGCAGATGACACCAATTGTGACTTATGCCGTGAGATGATATAGATGTTGTCTAAGGGACAATTTCAGTATGTGAATAACATCGTGATAGGCAACGAGACTTGGCTGTACTATTGAGACGTGCCGACTAAGACTCAAAACAAAGTTTGGGTCTTTGAAGGTGACGACACACCATTAGCTATCAGAAAATCCCCATCGATGAAGAGGAAAGTAATAGATACTTTTTTTCAAATCGAGTGGAATTGTGGAGCGTCTTGTCTTGGACACTCAGGAGACAGTCATAGCTAAGTGGTACACTGAGCACTGCCTGCCAAAAGTAATTTAATCTTCGAAGAACCTGTGACGGAAGTCAAGAATGGACACTTGGCTCCTCCATTACGACGACGCTCCAGCTCACTGCGCCATAGCATGAACCGAATATTTGTGGGGTCCAGGACTAAAACTTCTTGAGCCCCTCCTTGCTGTCCATATCTTTCTCCATGTGACTTTGCACTATTTTCGGACGTAAAAATGCAGTTTTCAAGTGATAAGGACCTTCTGAAGACCTGTGTCACCGAGTGTGCCTTACTCCCTACATAAACTTGGGAGAACTGTTTTAGGAATTAGTTCCGGAGGATGGAGAGTTGTATTCAATGTGTCGGACGTAACTTCGAAGAAATTAAATAAATATAGCTGTAGTGCAAAACCTTCCTTACATAAAGCTCGGTTTCAGCACGTCTCATAAACATGTAGAAAAGAACAAACTATAATTATAAATCAGAATCGCAGAATGATATCTTTGGCTTGCCAATGATTAGAGTCGATTAAAGGCCTACTACAATGTTAGTGCAACATAGTGTGACATCTTATAAGTAGGCTGTTCAAATGGTCAAACGGCTCTGAGGACTAAAGGACTTAACTTCTGAGGTCATCAGTCCCGTAGAACTTAGAACTACTTAAACCTAACTAACCTAAGGACATCACACACATCCATGCCCGAGGCAGGATTCGAACCAGCGACCGTAGCGGTCGCGCGGTTCCAGACTGTAGCGCCTAGAACCGCTCGGCCACTCCGGCAGGGAAGTAGGCTGTAAATTTGTAATAACTTAAGAGATTTCATGGTTGTTAAGGCAGTGAACGGATATGGTGTTGGGATGACACGATGCACGTTATCATATATAGCGGTGTAGATCCGTTCATCGGCAGTTCTCCGCTGACGCTCTGGCTCATGTGCCGGCTTACCGTACCCCTTCAATTACAACCAGGTAGAGCCACTGGACCATGACTTCGGACCTCTCCATCACCCCACTTCCTTGCCGTAGGCAACTTCATTGTATTAGTCTCTATGTCCCGTCATCTTAATTCACTTTGTCTTATTCGAGGCTTACGCCTGATGGAACATTAAGAGATTTTTGTATTAATTTTTGCGGGAACAAGTTTTTGCTGTGACAGTGTCCTGTGGGTTTCTTGATACACCTTTCTCTTGTCTATGTGGAACGTGTCGCCATTAGCCATCTCACTACCTCAGATATAGGACATGTGGCATATGGGCGGCGGAAAGTAGAGCGAGAGTAATTGTCAACTCTGAGGCGATGGTGGTTTTCACAGCCACGGCTTCTGCCCTGGAACAACAGACCTTTTCGTAACACTTGCCAGGCAGGCAAGGCAGAACACAGAAAACCTAACAAGGCTGCATATGTTTCAGTCATTTCAACCAAACTTGGGTGTTTCAAGAAATTAGGTAGAGGTTCGATAACATCAGGGGGAAGAAACACTGAGAGATAAAATCAAAAAAATGTCCCCGAGAAATCAGTATATAAGTGCCTAGCACACGCGGCAAAGTCAATCACATCGGAGTCAGTACCAAGAAACAGAAGAAGCAGTACTACAGCAGAGCGTAGGAATCACTGTAGTGACTGCTAGATGCTGCTGCAGTAAACTATGAGAAGAGGCACACATTCGTGGGAAGACAACTGAGAGTCCGATAAGTATCCGGCGACAGCTAATCTTCAGTTTTCTGCTCGTTATTAAAGAACAGGCTCTGTAGAGTTGGTCACTGGTGGTAACAACAAGTAACAGTTGATATTTTTTGGGTATCAAGATATGAAAGAACAAGACCTTTCTCGCACAAGTCTTCGCCTGTGAGTGATTTTGTAAGACACAACAAAGAATAGCTACTATTTCCTGTGTGTCAGAATATACAGAGGAACAAGAGTTGCCATGCACCGAAAGTTAAAGGGAGAACTCATGAACTGCGATTTGCTGAAATTGACTAACATACTGCGATCACAGGTTCGAATCCTGCCTCGGGCATGGATTTGTGTGATGTCCTTAAGTTAGTAAGGTTTAATTAGTTCTATGTTCTAGGCGACTGATGACCTCAGAAGTTAAGTCGCATAGTGCTCAGAGCCATTTGAACCATTGTTTTTGACTAACGTACCAAGTGGTAGAGTACAACAGTTGACTTGTAAAGACATAAGGAATCTCTAACACACCTCTCCAAATAAGTTTGAATTATTGGAAATAAATTGTTCTTAAAATGTATCCCTAAATGTTTGCACCCGTATTAATTTCTTACAAGTCCACCAACTTGTACTCTCCGCTCCAAATTTACATGTGCTAAGTATCCAATGAAACACACTCCCTCTCAGTCCGGTAAAGGTACCTTTTTTATACTTGGGACCACATTATCATCAACATAATTATTAAGCTCGTGGTTGTACGTGTATAGGGACGCGAAGACTCCGCTGAGAGAGGGAGACGGGGAGGAGAAAGTACTTATTGGAATGTTGTCATGAAGGAGATACTTCTTGCGAACACAACTGTCACAATCAAAGGCATCTGAGGAAGGTTAATTTCTTAGTCAAGATCGCTTGCAAACAACCGTCATTGTTGGTTACCAGTGTGTGTAGCCATGGTTAACATCTCTAGATCTGTGAATTCATTCTTACATAGTGAAATCATATACATACGTAATATTAAGTATAATAGCGGGTGTATGATAACGGCAAAATCGTGTTACATCATTCCTCGATAACAGGTTACTGCGTGTCTCTTACACCAGCTGTACAGGCATCCTTTCTAAAACATTGCCAGATATGCGCCATTAAATTTCGGGAATGCAGCCGCATAAATTCTGCTTCTTCGTCTAATATTTCGGCTGTATATCTTTCAGCCATCTTCAGAGAGAGCCGTACGACTGACGCTCCAGCGCTCAGTCCATCCTTTTAAACTCGCGGACCGCGCCACTGCGCATGCGGCCACAGATGAACAAGGCGCCAGTGATGTTGATCGGCGGCAAAGACGTAACATATGCATGAGTTACGTCTGTGGCTGCGCATTCGATCCATGCTGGGAGATCGATGTATTACTGGGAGCTGAACTGTAGCGACGTCTTTGTTAGTTCAATACTGAAAGTGCCGGATTCCATGATTTATCTAATGTGAAACCGCTGTCTCTATTAATTAAATTCTTAGCCAAGCGGATTTCAATGGCCTCTTTTACTACGGAGTCCCAGAAAGATGAAACACAAGTCAGAATTTCGACATTTTCATGTACCATAGAGTGACCAGAATCAATACAATGCTTTGCCACAGCCGATTTACTGGGTTGTAAGAGCCGAGTGTACCTGCGATGTTCCGTACACCTCTCTTGGACTGTACGATTCGTTTGTCCGATATATGAAAGGCCACATTCACATGGTATCTTGTAAACTCCAGGTTTGCGGAGTAGTAAGTCATCTTTAACGGAACCCAGGAGTGCAGCCGTCTTCGCCGGTGGACGAAAAATCACTTTTACTTTATGTTTAGTGAGGATCCGTCCTATTTTGGATGAAAGGCTTCCCACATACGGCAGGACAGCCATGGATTTAAATGTTTCCTCGTCATCTTCTGCATTCCTTACGGACACCTTAGGTTTTATTTGTAGTGCCTTACGTATCTGTTGTGGAGAATACCCGTTGTCCTCAAAAACTCTCTTCAAATGTAAAAGTTCGTCTTTTAAACTACTTTCATCAGATATGACGTGTGCTCGGTGTACCAAAGTTCTTAGAACACTACTCGTCT
The DNA here is from genome assembly GCF_023864345.2 of Schistocerca serialis cubense. Taxonomy (NCBI): domain Eukaryota; kingdom Metazoa; phylum Arthropoda; class Insecta; order Orthoptera; family Acrididae; genus Schistocerca; species Schistocerca serialis. The sequence goes on along the minus strand of NC_064641.1, from coordinate 532,999,636 downwards.
GCGAAGGATGGTGACAGCTATTTGCATGTAAATATAAGTCCGTATGGGTCGGTTTCCGATATACTGCATGACCCAGAGTGCCATCTTCTTTACGCCGAACCAAGACATCCAAAAATGGAAGACATCCCTCGTTTTCCACTTCCATTGTAAACTGAATTTGTCCATGGATGGAATTCAGATGGTTTAAGAAGTCCTGCAATTTGTCCTCGCCATGGGGCCATACTACAAAGGTGTCGTCAACGTACCTCCAAAAAACTGTAGGCTTCAAACTAGCAGACTCCAGGGCCTTCTCCTCGAAATCCTCCATAAATAAAATGGCCACCAAGGGTGACAAAGGACTACCCATGGCAACACCGTCAGTCTGTTCAAAAAAGTCATTATTAAATAAAAAGTATGTGGAGGTCATCACATGGTGAAACAAAGCTAAAATCTCGCTATCAAAACTTTTTCCAATGAGATCTAAAGATTCAGAGAGAGGTACCTTAGTACACTCGGCTCTTACAACCCAGTAAATCGGCTGTGGCAGAGCATTGTATTGATTCTGGTCACTCTATGGTATATGAAAATGTCGAAATTCTAACTTCTGTTTCATCTTTCTGGGACTCCGTAGTAAAAGAGGCCATTGAATTCCGCTTGGAGAAGAATTTAATTAATAGAGACAGCGGTTTCACATTAGATAAATCATGGAGTCCGGCACTTTCAATATTGAACTTACAAAGACGTCGCTACAGTTCAGCTCCCAGTAATACATCGATCTCCCAGCATGGATCGAATGCGCAGCCACAGACGTAACTCATGCATATGTTACGTCTTTGCCGCCGATCAACATCACTGGCGCCTTATTCATCTGTGGCCGCATGCGCAGTGGCGCGGTCCGCGAGTTTAAAAGGATGGAGTGAGCGCTGGAGCGTCAGTCGTACGGCTCTCTCTGAAGATGGCTGAAAGATATACAGCCGAAATATTAGAAGAAGAAGCAGAATTTATGCGGCTGCATTCCCGAAATTTAATGGCGCAGTCTTTGCGCAGCGAAAACCTGAAGATTCACATTGCCAGATATGTTGGGGACGAGATGGACGATCCATTGGCAAGTGAAACTTAAAGCCTCAAAATACAGAGTAATGAAACAGGAGTCGATAGGGAAGAGACAAAGGCTACAGTTCTAGAGTCAGAATTAAAAAAAAAAAAAGCTGTGGAGGATATAACATGAAATAAGGTAGAAGGGACAAATAACAATCCATCGCTATTTCTAAATACAATGGGCGAAGTGTCAACAAAACGACTATGTAACAATGTACGAGACTGGAGCGACACCATCACATTTCCTAAAAACATCATCCACATGGTTCAGGACGACCAAGTGTGTGAACATTGCAAAGAAATTATGTATCTGTTAGATGACGAACAGTTTGGCCTTAGGAAAGATAAAGGAACCATAGATTCACTTCTGACGCTGCGGCTGTTAAGGGAAGAACGAATGAAAAGAAAATCAAGATACGGTTCACAGGATTTTCGACCCTGAGAAACGCTCGACAGTATAAAATGGTGCAAGATCTTTGAAATTCTGAGAAAAGTGTGGGTAAGCTGCAGGTAAAGGTGGTTAATATATGATATTTACAAGCACCGAGAGAATACAACCAGAGTTAGGGACCAAGAAAGAAGTCAGGGGATTGAAAACGATATACGACAGGTATTCTGGTCACCCGTGGCCTGGGGTAATGTCTTTGATTAGCAATGAAACTTAAGCGGTAGATTCAAGACACACCATTGCCCTTGGGGTGGGAAACTACCCCTAGAGGCGGATGATTCAGCAATGATCGACGACATGAGGTTGCACGAGGTAATGGAAACCACTGCATTGAAGATACATATGTGTGTCAACAGGACACGTCGTCTGTAATTGAAAAAGTGTCATGATGATCTCTCTATTGGCAAAAGATTCCAGAATGGCCCTCCATTCGGATATCCTGGGGAAGACCGTGAGAAAAAGATACAATAACCAAAGAAAAGATCTACGAGTCGGGATAAGGAACGTCCGAAATTTGGACATGATAATGTAATATCGTAAGCAACTGAAAATGTATAACCTCATTACAGTTAGTTAGGAACAGGAAGGTGAGAAAGAGAATGAGTTACTGAAAAGGTTGTACTCTGTAGAATCTACAGCAAATAGTCGCCACCAGCCGTAGTCCCTGTATACATGCGCACGTCGCAAGCGGATGATGAAGAGATTGAGAGAGTATATGAAGATACTGAACGAATAATTCAGTACATAACAGGAGTTATACACTCAAGCCACTCAAGCGCCAAAGAAACTGGTATACGCATGCATATTCAAATACAGTGTTATGTAACCAGGAAGAATACGGCGCTGCGGTCGGCAACGCCTATATAAGACAACAGGTGTCTAGCGCAGTTGTTAGATGGGTTACTGCTACTACAACGGCAGATTGTCATTATTGAAATGAGGTTGAACGTGGTGTTACAGTCATTGCACGAGCCTTGGGACAGAGCATGTCCGAGGTAGCGATGAAGTGGTGATTTTTTCGTACGACCGTGAATAACGAGAACCCGGTAAAACATCAAATCTCCTACATCTCGGCAGCCGGGAAAAGATCCTGCAAGATCGGGGCCAACGGCGACCGAAGAGAATCGTTCAACATGACTGAAGTGCAACCATACCGGAAATTGCTGCAGATTTCAATGCTGGGCCATCAACAAGTGTCAGCGCATTCTACGAAATATCGTCCATATGGACTTTCGGACCGGAAGGCTCACTCGTGTTCCCTCGATGACTGCACGACGCAAAGTTTTATGTCTCGCCCGGGCCCTTCAACAATGACATTGGACTGTTGATGACTAGAAAAATGTTGCCTGGTTGGACAAGTCTCTCTTCAAATTGTATCAAGCGGATGGACGTGTACGGGTATGTAGACAACCTCATCAGCCGGTGAACCCTGCCTGTCAGTTGGGACTGTTCAAGCTGGCTGTTGTAGTGCTACCGGACACATGATATACGACTCTGACAGGTGACACGTACGTAAGTATCCTGTCTGATCACCTCCTCCATTCATGTCCATTGTACATTCCGCCGGACTTGGGCAATTCCAGCAGGAGAAAGCGACACCCCACGCGTCCAGAATTGCAACAGAGTGACTCCAAGAACTCTCTAATGATTTTAAAAACTTCCGTGGGCCACCAAACTCCCCAGACATAAACGTTATTGAAAAACCTGGTAACTTGCAACATGCTGTTCAGAAGAGATCTCCATTCCCTCCAATTGTTACGCATTTATGGACATCCCTGAAGGATCGATAGTGTCAGTTCCCTACAGCACTACTTCAGACATTATTCGACTCCATGACACGTTACGTTGCGGCACTTCTGTTTGCTCGAAGGGGCTGAAATGCCTGGGCTAGCAGGACAGAGCGAATTAGGTTGCGAAAAGGGGACAAAATAAGTTGCTGTTAGTTGCACTCAACATACAAACTTTATTTATCAACACACGGTATCACAACAACGATGCAAAACATTCAAAACTTTAATCTACCTCCTTTGATTAACTAAAAGCCACACTCAAAATCCAAGACACAAAGCCTAGCAAGAAATTGAAATACAAGATTCTACTGGAGGTTTCACCCAAAAATACTTTCTAAATCTTCAGTCAAAAGAGGCTAAAGGCCTTAGCAATTTAATTTTAATGGAACTTGGCTGGAGGCCGCATATTAAGCAATAAGAAGAATTTCAATCAAAAGGCAGAAGGCCTTATCTTAAAACATTTCATGCAAAATTCGGCTGAAGTCCCCATACAAAAGCGTAACAATCTTATGCCTTATGGACAAGACAAGAACATTAATTTAAGAATATTGAAACTCGGATGAAGGCCGCACATCAGCAAATAATTTAACGGCTTAAGCCCTAGAAAGAAGAGTTTCAGTTTAAAAGGCAGGCCTTATCTTAAAACAAAAAAATGGTTCAAATGGCTCTGAGTACTATGGGACTTAATATCTGAGGTCATCAGTCCCCTAGAACTTAGAACTACTTAAACCTAACTAACCTAAGGACATCACACATCCATGCCCGAGGCATGATTCGAGCCTGTGACCGTCGCTTTCGCGCGGTTCCAGACTGTAGCGCCTAGAACCGCTCGGCCACTCCGGCTGGCTATCTTAAAACATCTCATGTAAAATTCGACTGAAGGCCCCATGTAAAAGAATAACAATCTCATGCCTTCAGGACAAGACAAGAACATTAATTCAAGATACTCAGCTGAAAGCCACACATCAACCAAATAATTAAAACCCAAATGGGGAAGTTAATATGAAACACACAAGGAACGGCACTCAGAAGTTTCCAAGGGTCGGTCTGAGAGTGTAACACTAACTCTCATTTATGTGAGGCAGGCAGCCTGTGCAACGACTTCTTAATCTGAAGGCAACCCAACTGACAGACAGCCAACCGACCAATCAACAAAATCAATTACGCTCCACGCACCTGCAATACAACAACACACAGAATATTGGCGCCCACAACGCCCAACAACACCTCAGCTGTCGAACTGCACACCGCGCTGGACAGCAACAACACGATGAGGAAAATGCACTGCCGAAAATTACGTCAACGACCAGAGCACGTAACCAGAACATCAACGGCCACAAGCAGAAGATACCGCTGGTCAACTTCAATAACAGGGAATAAATTAAGTTTAACTCCACAAGAAGACGGCTGGTATCTTAGCCGACTTGAATACACACACGTTGTTGCTCGAGGGAATGTCCCAAAAGCGACAACCAGGATCAAACGAGGAAATATAAACAATTGAGGCTCGATCATAGGTTAAGTAAGGACTCAACTTTCATGTCCAAGATCGGTGGGTGGCGAACTTCGTTGGTCCCGCAAGCAGCACCTCACACTCCAACCGCACGTGCACACTGCCAGCGGCCCCAGTCAGCGTATAAGCGACGGAAACTTCCTTGTTGCTTCACGCCAACTGACCGACTGGTCGCACATGGCCCAGCAGAAAAATATATCCGCCACACCAATGATAGTTCAGCAATATTAGTATCGATACACGCTGCTGCTGTCACTCACAGAGAGGACAGCAACATTATCGCGATGACCGCAGGAGAAATAAAACCACAGGACAGGAACCAGGGCTTAACCCAAGAATAGCATGACTCGAGCCAGCCACGGCTCAGGAGTCTTACGTGATGTTAGGCAGGTGTACCAGCTACGTAGGCTCTTCACTGTAATACAAATAGTCATGCGTGACTCGAATGAGTTTGTAGAGGAAGAATTAGTAGAATGGTTACGAGAGAATTTAGAGTTGCTACTAGGATTGAGAAAGGAGACTGACTACTTGAATTCTGCAATAAATTTCAGCCAGTAACAGCGAACATTCTGCTTAAGAATCAAAACAGGAGGAAGTATCCGTATAATTGGTAAATGCCTGAAGATGCCAGAAGATTTCTGTTTGGTTACATGATGGTAGGGCAGAGATTGTAAGGCGTACACAGGTCAGATAAGAACTCATATCACAATTTGTAATGATGAATAGTAGGCTGAAGATTAAGAGACTAGTTATCAAGTATCAAAGCGCAAAGAAGTGCGATACTGAAGTACGAAGATATGAAGAGATATGCTGGAAGTTCTTTGAAGCTATAGATACTGCGTTAAGTAATACCTCAGTAAGCAGTTCAGCTGAAGAGGGATGGACATCTGTAAAAAAGGCAGTCAGATATGTTGGAAAGAAAAACGTAGGTTTAAAGACCCTAACAGCGAAGAATTGATGGGTAACAGAAGATATACTTTAGCTGACCGAAGAAAGAAGGAGGTTCAAAATGTTCAGGGATATTATCGAATACAGAAATAAATGTCAAGTTGGAATAAAATAAAAATGAAGTGCATGGAAGCTAAAGCAAAATCGTTGCATGAAAAAATGTTAAAAAATCGAAAAAGAAATCATTGTCGGAAGCACTGATGCAGGATGCGGAAACGTCAAAACAGCTTTGTGTGAAATTAAAAGCAATGGCGATAAAATTAGGTGTTCAATGGGAATCCCACTGTTATGTTAATTGCATAGAGGACAGTGGAAAAGTGGAAAGAGAACATTGAAGGCTTCTAAAAGGAGTAGTGCTGTGTGATGGTGTCGTACAAGGAGAAAATGGAGGTGAAACAGAAGAGATAGGGCCGCCAGTACTGTAATCAACGTATCAAAGAGCTTTGGAAGACTTAAGATCGAATGATGCAGAAGGGAGAGATAACATTCTATCGACGTTTCTAAAATCATTGGACGGAAGTAGTAACAAAGCAATTGTTAACGTAAGTGTGGAGAATGTAGGAGTCTGGCTATATACCACCAGACTTTCGCAACAACATCATCCACACAATTCTGAAGAGTACAAGATCCAACAAGTGCAGGAACTAACACACAATCAGGTCAACAACTTACGCATCCAAGTTCCTGAATAGAATGACACACAGAAGATTGGAAAAGAAAATTATGTATTAGTTGACGATCAGTTTGGTTTTAGGAAAGATAAAGTCATCAGAAAGGCAATTGTGTCGTTGCGGTTGATACTACAAGCAAGACGAAAGAAAAAGCAAGACACGTTTCTGGATTTGTTGACGTGGAAAATTCGTTCCACAGGGTAAAATGGGGCAATGTGTTCGAAATTATGAGAAAAATCAGAATTTCACTCTGCAGCAGTGTGTGCGCTGATATGTAACTTCCTGACAGATTAAAACTGTGTGCTGGACTGAGATTCGAACTCGGGACCTTTGCCTTTCGCGGACAACTGAAATACCCAAGCACGACTCACGACACGTCCCCACAGCTGTAATTCCACCAGTACTATGTACGATGTTGGGTCCTATGCTCGTAACCAGCTGTTCACTGTAGCTGACATTTCATGATTAGTGTCAAAGTGCTTACCTGAAAGCTCACCTTTGTGTTGTGGGGACATGTGAAAATCACTCCGGGTAAGATAAGATGAATATGGAGGATGCGGGAAAAGCTACCAGTTGAATCTTCCGAGCTCCGTCTGGTTCACTTGAGCATCATCGACCTATAGAAGACACGGACAGCAAACGAGGATATCTACTGACATAAAAGATTATGACAAATGTTAGGTGGTCGCCTGTTCGCATGCTACTGTTGTTAGCACCTATACAAAGTAGTTGAAACACGGTGAAATCGCGAGAAAGCGAGAAGGCTTTTGACAACTGCACGTCATAACAGAACTTATAGGACGGAGGCTTGCCAGTTATGTAGAACAAGACATCCAGCGATCTGTGCAAGATTGACGACAGAGCGCATAGTAGCCTGGTATAGACACAAGAGTTGCTGGGCACGTTACTAATCATGGGGCTCAACAGCAAACGACCCGTATGTGTTTTCATACTGACGTCACTTAAGATTGCAGTGGACACGGGATCATAGAGAAAGAATGTGGATCAATGGAAACGCTTTACCTGGCCGGATGAATCAGGGTTCTTGCTACACAAGTTTGGCGGTATTGTCCTAATACGCCTTTATCCACGCTGACAGCTGCTCGGAACATGCGCCGCGACACGGGTGCAGAGCAGTGGTGCAAGTATGGCGGGCGTTCTACTGGCCTTCCTTAGGACCCGCTGCATTCCTTCTTGTTTAGTATCTTTCGCAAGGGCACTGGTACATTCCACCAGCATAGCTGTCTATGCCACAAGGCCTAAATCGTGCTGTTATATAATGAGATTTTCACTCTGCAGCGGAGTGTGCGCTGATATGAAACTTCCTGGCAGATGAAAACTGTGTGCCCGACCGAGACTCGAACTCGGGACCTTTGCCTTTCGTGGGCAAGTGCTCTACCAACTGAGCTACTGAAGCACGACTCACGCCCGGTACTTACAGCTTTACTTCTGCCACTACCTCGTCTCCACCTTCCAAACTTTACAGAAGCTCTCCTGCGAACCTAGCAGAACTAGCACTCCTGAAAGGAACGATATTGTAGAGACATGGCTTAGCCACAGCCTGGGGGATGTTTCCAGAATGATATTTTCACTCTGCAGCGGAGTGTGCGCTGATATGAAACTTCCTGGCAGATGAAAACTGTGTGCCCGACCGAGACTCGAACTCGGGACCTTTGCCTTTCGCGGGCAAGTGCTCTACCAACTGAGCTACCGAAGCACGACTCACGCCCGGTACTCACAGCTTTACTTCTGCCAGTACCTCGTCTCCTACATTCCAAACTTTACAGAAGCTCTCCTGCAGGAGAGCTTCTGCAAGGTAGGAGACGAGGTACTGGCAGAAGTAAAGCTGTGAGTACCGGGCGTGAGTCGTGCTTCGGTAACTCAGTTGGTAGAGCACTTGCCCGCGAAAGGCAAAGGTCCCGAGTTCGAGACTCGGTCGGGCACACAGTTATCATCTGCCAGGAAGTTTCGTGCTGTTATAGTTTGAAAAGCACGATAATGACCTCACTTTGATGTCTTGGCCATAAATTTGCCGAATCTAAAACCGATGCAACACGTTTGGAAAGTTGTCACGTGAGACCTCGCGCCCATAAATCACCGGCTCATATGTACAACTGGCCGACCTGTGCGGAGGTATCTGGTGACATGTATCCCCGTAAACCTACCAAGGATTTGCTGAATCCATGTTACTGAGAATCGCTTCCCCGTTTGGTTCCAAAAGTGGCCCAACAAGCTATTAATCAGGTAGTCAGATAATTTAACTCATTAGCGTGTACGGAAAAGGTTCAGTGCGTTTTTCATGATATTTGTATTCTGTCTGTTCCTTTACCATGGCGGAGGCTAGTGGGAAGGTCTAAGTTGGGGAATAGAGGTTTCAGTAGCTTCATTTATACAGTTTATTACGATTTCTATTTCTTTTTCTGTGTCACCCGTTGAGCCCATATCAGTAAATATAGTTTGAAATTATAGTCAGTTTTCCTTCGCATTTCATCGACGTGGGGGAGTTATCAGTGATGTGCTCGGATGGCTGGAAGATTGGTCGAGTTGAGTGTCTCCAGCCCAAGTTTTCCGAGGATAATGAATATAAGTACGTGAAGCGAGCCAAAATCACCCACAATTACTTCCAAGGAAGCTATCATAGTATTTCGTACTGCCACCATGCATGTATCTACCACTGGTAGTGTTTGTGTCGCTGTCATCGCTGTTTCAGCTTTTGTAGGAAGATTTTGTAATAATATGAAGAGAGTCTCCTCTTATAACAATTCTATTATCGATTTGTCCAACGTGTCCTGCTACACTGTAGTGAATGGCGTGCGTTAAATCGCGTAATACTAATTTACGCTTTATTATGTGTAGTATTAACATCTAAAAAGTGAATGATTTACGTTAAGAATTGCCAATTTCGTCCCTTTATTCAGTACTTTGTTCCTATTGTCACAGCCCTAATTTTTATGTCACTGGTGTGTAATTAAATGTTAGCACACTGAATCCAGTGTTTTGAAAATACATTTTGTCGCACCACCGTACCCAGCCTCTCAGTTGTTCCCGACTAATTTGGTACCTCACTACATTGTTACAATTGAGGGCTATAGCTGAACTTCAGTAATAATTATTTAGAAAAGTAAATGCGAAGGAAACTCTCATTCTTACATTATGTACTTTCTACCTCTCAATATAACACGATACTGGTTGCCATTGTTGAAGGAGGGCAAGTTGTCCAACATTTTTGGTTGTAGAACACACCCCTCTCAGGTGACGTCGTTGTATTCTTTCGTGGGGTCTGTAACATTTATTTCGAAATCGTCATGTCTGTGTCTAAACCAATGTTAGCTAAGTGTTATTCGACCCATTAAGTCGGTGTCATTGATAAGTGAAATCTGCATGACGTCGGTTAAAGGGACCTGTTAGGTAGCGAATCCGATAGAAAATCCTGTTCCATAATAGGGGTGGTGCTGTCAACAACAATAGCTGATTTCTACTGATATTTATATATATATATATATATATATATATATATATATATATACAGGGTGAGTCACCTAACGTTACCGCTGGATATATTTCGTAAACCACATCAAATACTGACGAACCGATTCCACAGACCGAACGTGAGGAGAGGGGCTAGTGTAACTGCTTAATACAAACCATACAAAAATGCACGGAAGTATGTTTTTCAACTCAAACCTACGTTTTTTTAAATGGAACTACGTTTTGTTAGCACACCTGAACATATAAGCAAATACGTAATCAGTGCCGTTTGTTGCATTGTAAAATGTTAATTTCATCCGGAGATATTGTAACCTAAAGTTGACGCCTGAAACCTCCGACGTTCTGTTGCGTGTTGTAACAGACACGGGCCACGGTCGGCGAGCAGCATCTGTAGGGACATGTTTACGATGACGACCGTGTTTACGAGTGTGGCTGTAGTGCACTGTTGTGGTTTGGTCTAGCTGTCGCAGTGTCCGCATGTAGCGCTTGCCGCTATTGTTATTCTGCATTCGTCTCCGCACACAGACCAACTGTAGTACACCGTGTTACCAGACGTCTGTGATAGTGTTGTAGGAACTGTGACCATGGTGTATTCGAACTCTGAAAAGGCGGAGATGATACTCATCCATGGCGAGTGTCGACGAAATGCAGCTGAAGCCTGCAGGGTGTATGCAGAACGGTATCCGGACAGAGAGCATCCAACGTGCCGCACATTGCAAAACATCTACCGCCAACTGTATGCAACAGGTATGGTCGTAGCACGCAAACGGGTCCGTAACAGGTCCGTCACAAGAGAAGCGGGTGCAGTTGGTGTGTTAGCCGCTGTTGCCATGAAGCCACACATGAGTACACGGGACATTGCGAGAGCCGATGGACTGAGTCAAAGTAGTGTCATGCGCATACTGCATCGTCACCGCTTTCACACGTTTCGTGTGTCGCTACATCAGCAATTAAATGGTGATGACGTTAATCATCGAGTGCAATTCTGCCAATGGGCATTAACAGAGAATGCGTTGCAGCTCTACCTGTTTACCGATGAAGCGGGTTTCACAAACCATGGGGCAGTGAATCTACGGAACATGCATTACTGGTCCGTGGACAATCCTCGCTGGCTCAGACAGGTAGAGCGACAGCGATCGTGTACTGTAAATGTATGGTGCGGAATCATTGGCGACCACCTCATTAGTCCTCACTTCATTGCAGGGGCCCAAACAGCTGCAACATACATCGCTTTTCTACAGAATGATCTGCCAACGTTGCTCGAAAATGTCCCACTGGAAACGCGTCGACGTATGTGGTATCAGCATGATGGTGCACCTGCACATTCCGCAATTAACACTAGGCTGACCCTTGACAGGAGGTTCGACGGGCGTTTCATAGGACGTGGAGGACGCATAAATTGGCCAACCCGTTCTCCTGATCTTATACCTCTGGACTTCTTTCTGTGGGGTACGTTAAAGGAGAATGTGTACCGTCATGTGCCCACAACCCCAGAGGATATGAAACAACGTATTGTGGCAGCCTGCGGCGACATTACACCAGATGTACTGCGGCGTGTACGACATTCATTACGCCAGAGATTGCAATTGTGTGCAGCAAATGATGGCCACCACATTGAACATCTATTGGCCTGACATGTCGGGACACTCTATTCCACTCCGTAATTGAAAACGGAAACCACGTGTGTACGTGTACCTGACCCCTCATGGTAATGAACATGTGCGTCAGTGAAAAAGACCAATAAAAAGTTGTTAGCATGTGGACGTAATGTGCTGTTCCAGTCTCTTCTCTACCTAAGGTCCATCACCTTTCCCTTTGGGTCCCTACGTAATTCGATGCTCTCCAATACACACGATCGAACGGCGGAGGAGTGGTACTCAAGCGTCAACTTTAGGTTACAATATCTCCGGATGTAATTAACATTTTACAATGCAACAAACGGCACTGATTACGTATTTGTTTATATGTTCAGATGTGTTAACAAAACTTACGGGGTTCCATTTAAAAAAACGTAGGTTTGTGTTAAAAAACATACTTCCATGCATTTTGGTATGGTTTGTATTAACCAATTACACTAGCCCCTCTCCTCACGTTCGGTCTGTGGAATCGATTCGTCAGTATTTGATGTGGTTTACGAAATATATCCAGCGGTAAGGTTAGGTGACTCATCCTGTATATATAGTGATGATAATTAGTATACGTCTTGTCGAAACTGAAGTTGACATTTAGAGTTCTGTCTTATTGTGTTTACTCATTGATGCAAGGATAGCGCGACACCAGTTTTCTATATGGTCCGCCGTGTTAGAGGAAGATAAGACGCAAGTAACAAGTCTATTTCAGGATCCTAGCGTTGGTAGAGACGGGAATTCCGCGTGTAGTCGTGTAGGAATGCTTGGGTTGTGGATGATCTGGCAAAATACTTGTTCTCAGCTGAAGGCATGGCTTCCTGGCAGAACATGTTCATGTAGGCCATTCTTGTATCATTCATCGTTATATTCTAAAAGTCTCCGAAATCGTATAGCAGTAAAAGTGGTTTCAAAAACTGTGGCTTTTACGCAAGTGTCGCTATTTTGTGGACCTGAACAACAATTGCACCATATTTTATTCCTGCATTGTTTGCAAGGATGTGCGTATCATAGTTAAACACTGCCTCAGCGCCCGACATACAACTATAGGGGACAATAGTGTTCCGTGAATTGCTACACATGCTGCATGACGCAGCCTCAAAAGCAGTTGCGCACACTGGGACCAGTCTTACTACTACACTGTCTAGTCACATTAATGTGACAGCCTGTCAAGAGCCATTAACCATCGCTGCGAAACGAGCAGTAAGAGAGTCAACAAGGTGGTGGTAGGTAGCGCCAGGAACGTGGAGCCAAGCCGACTGGAGTGCCTTCACCAGAACTGCAGTAGCTTTCACGGTGCAGGATCTGTGGCTTGAACTGATTCCCACAGATTCTCGACTGGGTGTAAGTCAGGGTAATTTCGTGGCCTGAGGAGTACGGTAAACTCATCCTGTTCCTCTTCGAACCACGCTCGTACGCTGCGAGCTGTGTAACACGTTGCATTGTCCTGCTGGTAGATATCACTATGTCGAGGAGAAAGAAACAGCGTGGTGCTCAAGAATAGTTGCGTACTTTTGTTGATCCACTATTCTCTCCAGATTGACGAGATCACTCAAGTAATGCTACCAAATTCCCAAGAATATAACGCGCCCTGCTCCCACGTGGACGCTTTAGACGTTTGTGGGAGAGAGTTTTCTTTCACACGTTTCACTCCGATGGAGCATAAGACGTATATCAATATCCACTTTCTCTATAACACTTCTCTTGTGACGAAAGTTAAACAGATGGAACTTTCACGTTGTTTCACAATGAAGGGTTTCGCCACCGAAAGTCTTAGCTGCTTGTGAGGCTTTCGGATTGTATGGTCGAGCCCAAGAAACTTTTCTGTTCCTAACATTTCGTCCCGACTTGAGCTGATCATCTTCAGAGGTGGTCACAGTTCCGCTCAGACTTTCTAACTGACGGACTGAACGTCGGTGGGCGAATAAAAGCTGAGTAGAAGGCTCTAGAGGAAGCTGACTCTTGTTCGACAGAGATAATCCTTAATAATCGATTGGCGTCTGTTAAAGATAAAATGATCGATTTTATAAGTTTGCTGTCCGCTTATCAATACGTTGAATGACTTCTCTCCTTCTGTGTAAATTCTTCCCATGTTAATATATTTCTAAGACTTCTCTATGTAGTTCTAGATAACAGTTCATTTTAGATGAAGAAAAATTTTCCAAAACCGTAATTTTTTCTACAATGGCATAATGATTTTTCCATTTTTTTATAAAGTAATATGTAAAATGGAGATTATTTTAACAGCAAAGAATTAGTCACGGTTCTTAATGATATACAGGCAGTAGTACTACAGAATCGACCATTGAGTAATGTCTTTGACAGTTGCTAATCCACCGCTAAGTTTTCATTCTGACAAATATTATCTCTGACGATCAAATGAAAGCTTCTACCACACCCCATGTTCAACGTATTTATGTTTTCTTAGACTTATCCGTCAGACGGGAAGACTCAGCGGAAGATTTCGAGAGTAATTCTGGACAAAATTTCCGAATGTAAAAGTATGTCTCACGTTGCACATAGAAAACAGTCGCTGGTGCTTTCATAGAGGAGTCTAATTGAGAACTGTGTGCTGTTACAGTTCTGGTCGGCGTACGTGCCATGCGGCGCGCAGTACCTGGACGCGGTGCAGCTGACGCTGGAGCAAATCGACCTCGTCAAGAGGATCATCAGCCTGCATCCGCAGCACTTGGTGCTCGCCACTTCCACAAAGGGTGAGAATTCACGTCTCTTTCACCGGTACATTACTATTAAAAAGTGTAATTTAATGTGGCGCGATACGCAAATGTTAAAGGGTATGTACTTTGGAGCGTTAAATAAAGTTGATTCCTGATATTCAGGTATCTGTTGTAATTTCGTTTGTGCGTGTGATAAGTGGTGTCCCTCTAGCAACTGAAACGATCGCAGTGCTTACTGCAATTACTGTCAGAACAATTTGCTTTGTGAAAAATCCTTACTGCTCACTGGTTATTCATGTTTTACCAGCTATCCAGCACTGTAGGCTTATTTGTAATAATACATTAGGTCAACTTGGTCGAAGTTAATGGAATGAAGTACAGACTTTGTGTAGATAACTCACTTGGGTCTTCTGTGCACCTCTTCGTGACTCTGAAAGTTCTTAGATATAATTGCACTTATGATTTTTAACCGTGACTCGGACTACCTACTTTTAGTGTGCAGGAAGATGGCCAGAATGTGTAATGTGTCTTTGGAAAGTCCACAGAGTAGCGGACGATAGCTGTTAGTGTTTATGTTGCAAGGAAATGAATTTCGTAGAAGACGACATCACATCCTCATCTGATTATAATTTGGTGTTACGTTTCTGACCAACATCCAGGTAATTCCCGATCCTTGCAATCTTCTCAGAAGGCGACGTATGTTACACAGGGATTCTAGTTACTTAAGAAAGGCGTAGAGATAAGCATTTCGTAATGAAAATATATTACCAAAGATTTCATAATCGGTACCTCATACTCTCAATGAAAATCCAACGTTAAAATCTCTTCATAGCAAGACTCAAATACTTACTTACATATTTCGTAACAGTGTGGCGTAAGAACAACAGTACTTTGTACAAACGCTAATTACATCGACCCACTTCGTTCCTCGTTCAAAAGGCACAAACCAATTTTCACTGACATTACGTGTCACAAAATCAATAAATAATTATTATGAATGTTATGGAACTGTTGACGCTCGCAATCACTTTAAGACACAACGGATCTAATATTTGTGATTGTGCTCTTTAACGTTTACGTCGAATTGGATTAAAGCTGTTTAACATCACAAGGGAGGTATTATTAAGGGAGATATTATTACTGATATTAGCAACAGTGCTTCCAGTTGTCCCTTTTGCGTCATAACTCTCGCTGGAAAGAGACAATGGTGCTGCCCGCTGCATTTGCAGTTGTCTGTCTTCGTCATAACTGTCCCAAACGGTCGCCCGCCACGATCAGTCAACATGCACCTTTATCTGTGTTATGATTTAGAGGATGATGCATTTCCTGTTCATCATTCATCCTTGCATTGGCTACTGCAGTTGCCATCCTCTCGACACAACCTTCCCACATGACCGCCCGTCACGATCACTCAGCACACACTTTTGTCTGAGTTATGATTTAGAGGATGATTTTTATCCTCTTCTTCCTGTACGTCCCATTAATGTTCGCCCTTTGAAACACCAAACACTACCGCCCCTCTCCCTTGGTCATGGAACCAACCACCATACGAGCAACAACAATTTGTTCGCGCTCGCCTTCACTTGTTTCGGATCTAATACACCCGAAACTAACTACAACACTGTTCCGACCGCGAGTGGCACTTGAATGTATTGAGGACATTGAACAGGTTTCTTTCGTGCTTAAACACAGTATCGCAACCTGCAGACGTGGCTAACAACCGTGCGTCCTCTCTCAGTTTATAACGGGAAGAATTTTGAGGATGAAAAGATGGCCTTTCAGTTGGCGCAGATCAGAGTGACGACATTCGAGCGTTAACCTGCCGTCGTGAGAGAGAAGACAAGGAAAATAATCCTCGTAGTGGTCGCACGGAGTAAACTACATAAGCTGACGTCGGCTACAAACACCTTCGACCAAAGGATCCGGTCATCCATCCGTAATGCGGAGCTGACCAATACATGTAACAAGCAAGTATAAAAGAAAACGAAGATATTGTATTGTCGATAGAGAAGCAGTAGCAGCAAAACTGGCCTGTCGGGGGAGCAAAGTATCTTCTAACGTGGACTAGTTCTTGTATTCACATAAGTAACAAATCAATCTGGGACATTTTAACCCTCCTGAAGCTGCGGTTTGTGATGTGAGTATGAAGTGGAAACAGTTATACTAAGACGAGACGGCCTTCGTGTGCTGACAGACAACGGAGAGTTGCAAGGAGAGGTAGTAAAAATAGCAAGAAATCAGCGGAAGGAATCAGTCGTGAATTCCGAATTATTGCCAATAAACTGGCCAGCAGAACAACTCGGTGACGTTTCGTATGGCGTTAAAAGAATGGGTTACAATGATCGAGCATCTTCTCATAA
The DNA here is from genome assembly GCF_023864345.2 of Schistocerca serialis cubense. Classification (NCBI taxonomy): domain Eukaryota; kingdom Metazoa; phylum Arthropoda; class Insecta; order Orthoptera; family Acrididae; genus Schistocerca; species Schistocerca serialis. The sequence continues at coordinate 532,983,037 of NC_064641.1, read as the reverse complement.
GCCACGCATAGTCGTCAATTGTAAACGAATCTTGAGCTGAGCTTTTGGACAGTGGAGGATTGGAAACCAGTGATTTGGTGTGATGAATCACGCTATACACTGTTGAAAACCGATGGAAGGGTTCCAACAGCGATGTAGAGAGGAGGTGCTGTTCGGTATGGGGGTGTTTAACGTTGTTCATATGTCGTAGCCTTATTGCGCTGAAGAAAACGCTAAATGCAGAATGATATGGACACGTTTAACAACATTTTGTACTTCTTACAGTAAAGAACATATCTAAGACATTTTTTGTATCAGCCTGACGGTGGACCCCTCATAAAAGGGCATCAGTGAGGCAATTATTTGTGGACAACAACATTTCTGAAATGAACTAGCCTACTGGAGCCCCTACCTGAACTCAACGGAACACCTCTGGGAAGAGTCAGAACATCAACTTCGCTCCAGACCCCAGCATCTAAAATCACTAGCTTCTCTACTTTGGGCTTGAACGGAAGAATGGGCTGCCATTCCTCCAGAGACTTTCAGACACCTCACTGAAAGTGTCCCCAGCAGAATTCGGGCCGTCACAAAATCAAGGTTGGACACTCCACGTATTAATGATACTCGAGCAGATACTGTGATAATTACAGCTCGCAAGTGCGCCGAATACATGCGACTGGATACACCTGACAATACTGTAACGACTCGCCAAGTGCGAAACCTTTCCCATACGATTACTTTGGATCCTAGATATTACTATGGTTGCCAGTACAAATCCTATATCATTATGGTGCACAAACAGATCAGGTCAGACAACACCCTGAAACCAGGCTGAATCAACAACTGCGGTTCTCTTCAACGAAAAGTGTAGGATTTGTCTATCGCCTGATGATCGGCGTTGAAGAGACTGGAGGTGGGCAGATCGTGTCACACTAGTCGCACTGGTTCAGCAGGAAAGTGAGTCCCGCATGTTATGGTCGGTCTCGTGTGTGGAAGCTGGACGTTTCTCAGCGATATCGATAATACTATGACAGCTTTTCAGTATCGGGTCAGGAACCAGTTTTACACACAGCATTACAACGATGGGTCCGTCCTTCGGAGTGGTAATGCTCGAAACACAGTACCTACCGCGTGCGCACCTTTTCACAGGAATGACGGCCTGAGAAGTGGGCTGATGTGAAGGTGACCGAAAATGCTCTGGACCAGTTGAAATTTATGTTTCTTTACGTTGAAGCAATATGCCTCACATAGTGGATGATTTTAGGAACCTCGTCGTGGATGAGTGGAATAGACTTCCACAACAACATCTCGACCGGATAGAATACCAAGGAGGACCATGTTACAGTGACGTGGTGACTCAAGAAGATATTGAACGTATTAAGCACTCGATTTTGGTGAACTAGCTCTGCTAAGTTATGCACTTCCTAACTGTTTGGTTTCTGATCTGTTTTCTATTCATACTACAGTTTTTTTGTTAGTTTCGTTGCGTGCTTGCCTTCAGTCTCACTTCAGCTGACCCCGTGGATGGACAGACGGCCACGACGCAAGATGTCAGGCGGCAGAGGGTTGAAACGGAATGATAGGCAGATGAAGGGCCAGAGAGGCTTGGATTTATTTTACTTGTACATTTGAACAATGTCGGTGCGTCATAGCGACCACGCCCCTCCCTACCACGTGAGGCGGGCTGGCTGACGCGACAGCCATAATCCAGCCAGCTGGCTGCACGCGTGTGACCAGTTTTGCTGATCACTGTGTTTAGTGTGTGGCACGTGATCACATTGCGTGCTTCTCGCCACAAATGCTTCGCACAAAGGCAGTCGGAGCCATCTCTGCAATGAAGGACTGAGTCCCAGGGGCCGTTGGCGAGCGGCGCGTCCACCGTTATGGAGGCAGACAGTTGCCATGCACAGAATACGACTTACTGCCCTCGGGGCAGGAGTCGAGGTTGCTGATGCAGTAAGCCAGGGATAGCCCGTTGCGCCGAGGTACTGAGTTCAGACAGCGAATTCAGTGAAGGTACCTGGTACCGCGAAAGAGATCCAAACTTGTGAATCATACTGGCGGCTCCTAACGTAGCCCCCATGTCCTGGTAGAATTGCTTGGCTACAAATGAAACTCCTACCGAAATGACAGCTGTCTATACCAAGTATCAGTGCACCTGAAACACAAATGTTCCGCTTGTAGTCAAGTTCTGCACAACGCCACTGGCACCCGTTGATGGAGCAATCCCCTCGCTTGTACTGTGTATTATCGCTGGAAGATTTCACCGAGCACGCCTGGCCCATCTCGAAATAGCTCAGTACTTGTATTGCTATAACCCAAATGACAACACTGCCCTCCTGGCTACCACTGACTGCTGCAATACTCCACCACGTATTCGCACTGATTTGCCCAGGAAATGATAGTTGCGCCTGAGCACAAACGTTCAGTAATGAAAACATGATGAAACGTTTTTTGAGCTGGTTAATTTTTCCGAAACAAAGTCGATATTTTTGTGAAATTTTTTCAGTAATATTAGTTTTATTTTTCAGTAGAAATTCATTGCATAAGCAGCTTGAAAGCATCCTTAAGAAATGATTCATATAACATGCTCCAAATATCTAACCTTGCGGGGCAGTGTGAACTGCAATAAAAGAGCATGACGTGTTCTGAGAAATGAAGTAAGTCGTATGAGTTCAGAAATTTCGACAGATGCACAGCGTGCTATTTGGGAGGCTTTCGTCTACATACAACACTACCATTTCACGAACGTGTGTCAAGATAGATTGTTGTTAAGGGATTTTTAAGAGCCGTGAGTGATTTTAGGCGTGAGAAAATCGGAAGGGTTTAACCATTTATAATATATTCAAGCAAAATTCCGTAGAAGTTTAGTTGTAATCTATATCTGAAAAGGAACCGTTTGAGTGCGAGTTCGCAAAATGCCAGTGATGTTTACGGTAATCGACATCCCCTCATATTATCTATCATGCAACCAAAATATTGGCTGTTAAAGGAAGCAGGGCGGGAACTGGACGTACCTAACGACGAGCACAGCACGAGGCTACGGAGCGTAGCTCCATTGCTTAGTCAACGGATACTTCCAAACTGTGCTAAGTGCGAGTGCTGTTCATCCAAAGCAGAGCAATGGCAATGATAAACAAAGCATTCATTGCATTATATCTATGACAACAGCTGGCGAAGTTGGCATTTCGTCAGAAATGAACGCAAAGAATTTCTCTCAGTGAGAAAGGAGTGGCCGATGAAATTTTAGCGTTTCTGTTAGATCAGTCAGTGAAATGTGTGGTGCTGTAAGCGGACAATGTACATGCGGAGTGCAGTTATGATTATACAGGCTCAACACGTGAAACTGACACTGAAGCGATTATCGAGCTACATAGTTCATCGTCCTTGTTAGACAGGGAGACAGAAATCCCCGTTCCAGTGAAAGGTAGTGACGTACAATCGTGGTCTGGCCAGCAGTTACTAAACACAATTACTCAAGTAGAAGTTCATCTGCAGCAGAGTAAAAAAAGGAAATTGCAAACAGATTTAGAATAAGTCCGCAGCAATGTGACCGTGTAGTGCATGAGAAAAACTACGGATATTTCAGGGAGGACAAGACGCACTTTTTGCAAAACCTGGTGTTTGCGCGTATCAAGGATTCTCGATATAGTTTATACGACGTTCATAATAGTGACCTTCTACGCTATGCTCATCCAATATCGCACTACATAAATGATATCAAGGGAAGCAATAGACGTTTGGATATCTTCAAACAGTGCTACAGAAGTGGAAGATGCAACATAATGAGATTCAAACAAAGCGTCGACTTGATGATGCACAGAAAATGTGGACTCGGCCCTACAGTTTGTAGATGAGATGAACCAACTTATCCCATCGTTCGGTAACGAATTTGTTTTCAACTCCGACCAATCGTGATTTGAAGAAGAAATATGGAAGGAACCCTGGAAATTAGAGGTATCAACGTAGTTGTATTCAGATCAACTAACATTAATGCCCTAAAGCATTGGCATAAATTACGCCGACTGTTGATCTGGATGGTAAACTGTTTGGAAAGTTATTTATTGTGCTGCGAGAAGTTGGAGGTGCTCTGACCCTTACGATTCTTTCTCCTGTGTGTGATCTTACAAGGGTGGTAGGGAATATTTACGTCACAACAAGGTACAATGAACGTAGCAGAGTTACAACTATGTTATGATCACCGATTTTGTCCACCAACTGGTCAAAATAACTTGGTTTTCCTCGATTTTTGGTCAGCATATTAAAATCATCCTCCATTAGAGCAAACTATCCCTCTTGAGAAGTGTGTGACACTGCAGTTCATACCACCTTGCAACTCGGACAAATTCAGCCTCTGTATGTTTGCTTTTCCCTTGCCTGTAAAACATATTACCGCACTCTCTGCATCTACAACTTAAAAGATAGCCAGTTTCACGACAAGCTCCACGACGAACTGTTTCGCATTCGATTGTATGTCACAACATTCAGTCAGTTCTCATCACCCCGTTTCATCAATATGACTGTATATGTATTCTACAAGAGTGGATACTTAGCTGAGCGTTCTGCACGGTTTGTAGCTCCCACGGAGTTCACCTTCAGTCTTGGTGGTGCGACAATCTGTGATGATGGTGGCGCGCCATGTTTTATTCGATAAGGCTGGTGCAAGTCAATTGTTTGTTTTGAACATTTCTTGAATGTCGGCGCCCCATTTTATGAAGTATAATATATGTACACCACAGATCAGAGGCGCCAAATGCTGCACAATATGTAAAAGTGCATAAGTGCGGCAGAGGTGCGCACCTCTCAGCCAGCACGTAAACAGGAACAGCGATATCTCTGACTAGACAAGTATGCCAAATGAGAGGCGACGGTTCCGCATCCTTATTTACGCGGTAGCAGGGGGAACGAAGCACACCTAATCTTTCTTCCCTCTGGCGACTGTAGCCATGCGCGAGACACACTGAGATATGGCGAACATTGGAAGAAAGCAAAGAACGGGAGGGCTGTGTCCTCAGTCATTTAAACACGACTGATATTGCGAATTGTTCTTTATTAGATGAAGACTCGCTGTGTTTGGTGTGCCGCCGAATAATAGGTGGCCAGGGCAAGTTAACAACTAAAAAACACTACAACTCATTTCATGAAGACGAGTGTAGTGTACTGAATAGTGGATAAAGGCAAGCCAAATTAAATGTGCTAAAGAAAAGGGATTAGGCGCATCGACAGAATTGATACCTCAGGAACTGCTCAACTCCTCGTCTCTTGTGTGACGTCCTTTCCTGTTTTACTGTACGGGGTACCATTTTCAATTTTGCGGAACGACAATTACAATAAATCTGCACAGCGAGCAAGTTTCAGAACTACGTTAAGAACAGCAAGATCCGGGAAACCGTTTTGAGAAGAGGAGTTTGTAAAGCTCTGACTCACTGGTGCTGCAGAACTTTTTGTCTCACGAATATTAGCAGGATTCAAGAAATCTGCCCTTTCGAGCAAACCGTGACACGACGTGTAAGTGTAATGGCTGGCGATGTGCACAGGCAGTTAATAAATAACACTGAGGAGTTTCTTGCTTTCTGTGTTTCGTTGGATGAGGCAAAAAACTTTATAGATACATCACAGATATTGATATTAGCACGAGCTGTCGATAACTCTGCGCGTGTAAAAGAAGACGTTTTCTACTTAGTGCCTTCGAAAGGGGCTGTGACAGGTATAGACTTCTCCAAGCTGTCGACCAATTGATTGATGGTGTCGGTATGACTGGAATAGGTTAATCTCAGTAACCACGGACGGAGCACCGGCAATGCGAGGCCATCAGAGAGGACTCATGGCAGTGATGCACAAAAAGCTAGGACGTACAGAAGAGACGTAAGAAATTCACTGCGTTGTACAATGAGATGCGCTTTGTGCAAAATCAGTTACGTTAGAAAACATCACATCAATTTTTGTACGTATGTATGAAGACACATGTATATATGAAGACACATGGGCTTAAACATCGTCAATTTTGGCATTTATTGCAGGAATTACAACTACATGCCTTACTGTACCGAAGTAAGCTGGCTCAGTGGAAGACAAATGCTGAAAAGATTTTTTAATTTACGTTTTGTTGTCAAGAGTGAACCGAAATTAGAAGATCTTTGCTGGATATCAGGCCTTGCGTTTCTCTGTCTCACATGAACAGCCAGTTTGTTAGGTAAAAATAATTTAATTTCAGACATGTTGGAAAAAGTAAATGCTGTTGAAGAAGCTTCCTCTTTGGGAGAGCCAACTGTTGTCAAAATCACTGCACATTTCCCTATCCAAGGTTTGGTCCACCAAAGGGCTAGATTTCAAGAATACCTGTCAATAATTATAAAAATTAAGTAGCAATTTCCTGCATGATTTTTAGATGTTACTGGTGCGTCTGTTATAATTCGTTGCTTTGCACGGCCGCTTTTAGCTTCAGTTGTACATCACCGACAGATGGAACTGATCTACATGCAGTGCAATACAAGACTGAAGCACGAGTTCTTGTATCTTAAAGTACAGAGGAATTCTTTGAAAATTTTCCACAGCAGGAATTTTCACTCCTGTATCACGAAGCTGCTAGAGTTATTTCTATGTTTGGGTGTACTTATGTTGTGAAAGATTTTTCTCCACAGTGGAAATGAATAAATCAAGGTTTCTATCGAGTATTAGAGACGAATATCTTCGCAACTGATTGCTTTCATCTGTTCGCCGTGGCTTTGCGCTCGACGTTCACTTTATCGTATTTCATCACCAGTGATATACATGTTTTGAATTTCTTTCTTTTTATAATTTCAAATTATTTACTAACCGTGCTACATCCTGCTCCATGTTGCATAGACGACCATTGTTATCTAAAAAAATTGTTATTAAACTGGTTGTTCAACGTGTACTTACATGTTTAAAAATCATCCCTTAACAATTGAGAGACGTGTTTGATATCAACGCCATACGTTACGTGGACGTAAAAACAATCTGGCATATTTATGCATCACTTGTTTTTATGTTTTGTTTTAGAATCGTGACGTTTGTTGATAGGGCGATGGAATAACACGATAGCTTCCGATGACTGCACTGCACACTGTGAAAAGAGGAAGACACTGCCTCAAGTACAGTGTATCACAGCTGGTGGGTAAAGAGAGGCGGTGACGTCTGTCTTTAGAGCCACAGCAGCTCCGTATGTGTGCAGAATTTCTGACCGGCCTTGCCGTAGAAAGTTGATCTCTGTACTTCCCGGACACTCCTTTTCTGTCACGCTCCTGATGCACATACTAAGTCATTATTAGCTGTTATTTTTCCTTTCATAATTGTTAACACATCACTTTCAAATGATGCTTACTGAAAATTGAACTTGCGACCTCACACTCAAGAGATTCCTAGTGAGTTTTGTGACTAGAAACCGCACAGGTTCTTTGAGACTTAATAACTTACAGATCTCCAGGTTTTACGTTGCCTCACTTCCACTTCAACTCGTAAAATCCGCTGGGAAATGGGAAACATGCAAGGTATCGGCGGGAGCACAAAATATTCAAAGAAGCTGCCACCTGAAAATATTTGCATTACACCTACGCATAGAAGCATGTTCTACATAAAACAAAAGCTAGTGTGCATAAAGTTTTTACTCAAGTGAAAATAAGATGACTTTCAAATGTTCCATACTTTTTGCTGCCTCCCTGATGCCTCCACTTACATATGCAGCCGATATTTTAACATGTAATACACACAATAATCGTTTATTGTGTGATTTGGTACAGCAGGTAACGTGTAGCCCTCTTTCTATGTTAGCCTTCTTAAGGAATATGGGTTATTATCATCAAAACCACGCCCACATCCCTAAAGATGTATTGAGATTGTCGAGAACTTGCCAATTCCCTAAACTGTTCGAAGAGCATAGAGCGCATATTTCTTCTAATTAACAGTTTCCCTAAATTTTCTCAATGTTTCTAAAATACGTCCTTTACGGGTAACTTCTCTATTACTATGGCAACCCGAGAATGTCTTCGTTTAAGGTATGGTGATACAGAAGTGTGCTGAAAAGAAACTGGGAGGTTTTCTCCAGCATCGGCAAGGGAGGACACTGCCTAAAAGTAGAGATAAGATGGGCTATACGTTAGGACATCAGGGAATAACTTTCATGGTACTACAGAACTGTAAAGGGAGGCAAGAGTTTAATGGAACATAGAAACCTTTGAGGACGTTGACTCTAAGAGCTTGCATAGGATTGAAAGTCATGTTGGGCACTTGTAGCTGTGTTGTTGGACACAAATCATTTTATTCCTACTACTCAGCTTAGGTTGCAGATTTTTCTGTTTTCCTAATAATCTTTGCCATGGCGTTGAGTATATTTTTAGCACAGAAGAAATAAAGCGAATTTCTTAATCTTTCTTCACAAGTACAGCAATGCCACTCATTTACTTGCTTTTGTGTATCTCCAGCGTCAAAGGTACTATCTAACAACCAGCAAACCCCAATTCCTTTGATAGTCGGATTCCCATATATAAAACAGCGCCAGACACCTTTAAAAGTGAGTTAACGTATTAAATATTTGACGTTAAGCATGTAAGTGAGAGACACTTTAGTGAACTTTTGTAATTATGTTTAAAAATCGCTAAGTGCTCTAATTATGAAAAACTGAATGACTATAGTGTAGAGACCTTGCGCTTCATTTTAACCAAAAGTTAATTTTCCCCGCTTCTCTGCTTTTATCACGTCATAGCACTTGATCTATGAGCCGTATGATAATATAATTTTGCAGGTCTAATCAGTGATAAACGTAGATGCTGTGTGGAATATGTGCTGCGATAAAGTAAAGAAGTTATAATTTAAAGCATAGTACCTGATGCTGCTATACTACTGTATAAAGAGCGAAAATGCAGTAAGCGTTAAACACTTCTCCTTGCATCATTTTGTGTGTAGTGTCAGGGAGAAAATGTTTAGAAAGGCTTTGAAATTATGTGTGAAATTTAGCAAATAGACAATTCCCGACTGTAATACTTAATGTTACACTTTTAATATAAGACTGACCTCTTAATGCGTAGATTATGGCAGTTTTTAATTTTTTAAATTAAATGAGTAATTTCGCGAACCACTGAAAATATCTGGAAGTCGTTAGATAGGCAACCTTCAAATACTACAGGGTTCTGGGTACTCCTAATACTATAGATACTTCCTTCAGAATTCTCAGTTACGTGACGTCACTGAAGAGGGCAGTTGCATGCAACAATTGCAACTTGCTTCCACGTTGGATGATGAGAATTAAACACGAACATATGGAGAGTTGATAACAATTAGCTACGTAATCAGTGACAGGTGTCACAACTAAAAGCCACGGCGGAACTTGTACCTTTCGGAAATACAGTGAGAACGTAAGTTCCGGGAGAGAGAGACTTCTAACTTTGTCAAAAAGTGGAGATGAAGCATTAATTGAAGATCTTGCGACACGAAACTGCAGAAGATGCGTCGAAAAATTAAAGATTTATGTATACCATAGGCCGGCCGGTACCGATAGGCCTTCACGGCCTGTTCGGACGGAGTTTAATTTGGTTTATATTTGCTTTTAAGTGGTTCCTTTCGTTGCACTCGTTCAAATTCAACGATAGTGATATGTTTGTAAGTATTTATCGAAAGAATATATTCCAGCAACGGCGGAACAAACATTCTTTACTTTCCACATGTGGAAAGTGATTTTAATGTTAGTTATTTACTTTAGTTTCCCCGTGAACCACTTGAATGTTTTTCTTCCTGTAGAAAGATTGAAGCTACAGGGCTAAAATTGAATATTGGTTGTTCGTATGTTTGGCGACGTGTCACCTCTTAACGAAGTTAATATCCTCACACAGAAATACTTTATAAGAAAGATTATTGGACTTCGTTTTAAAGCTGCAGTTTCGCCATTCAGTAACTAAAAAACTAATGATAGATCGCTGATGGTACTTCATCGTTGCGAAGCAAAACGAACAGCTTTCAATTCAATTAAAACGAGCAAAAATTGGTTCCATGATCACTTTGATTAAGAGGAATAATATGTTAATCTTTTCAGGGACATAAAATGGTGTTTGAATTAAACACAGTGCTATTATTCGCAATAATAATACAGTGAAATAAACTTACATTTGTAGTATCCAAGTATTCAGAAAGCGAAGATGAATGATTGATAAAATTCTAATAACGTTTTTTAACATAGAATTAAATTTTATTTTTGCAGACGATTACTGGTGAAATATGTAGCATTACAGTGGCTTACTAGAAACTACATTAAATTACGAATACTTTTAATAATGATAATTACATAAGAGTACATGAATAATTTTCTGGTCTAGTGTGAGTAAGAACAAGGAACAGCCATTTGTTTCATCGGTGTGCCATCAAGCAGAAGAGGAACACTGACGCAAGGGTTAGCTACTGTCAATAACGGACTACTATCTACACCCACAACTACATTTGTATCCACTCGCGAATAGTGCGTGAGAAGAAAAATTGTCGATAAGCCTCTGTATTGGCTCTTTGGCTCTAATTTCTCGAATTTTCTCCTTGTGGTCAATACGCGCGGAGGGGGGGGGAGTGGGGGGGGGGGGAGGTAATATGTTGTCCGACTCCTCCTGAAAAGTGCTGCTTGTAACGTCTGCCAATCGAGTTTGTTTGCGTCTCCGTAACGCTCTCTCGCCAGCTAAACAATCCCGTGACAAACGCGCCGCTCTTCGTTGGATGTTCTCTATCTCCTCTATCACTCCTACCTGATAGGGATCCCCGATAGATGAACAGTACTCAAGAAACGGGCGAGCAAGCGCCTCATAAGCGACTTCTTTCGTGGGTGAGTTACGTATCATTAAGATTCTTCCGATGAATCTGAGTCTGGTGTCTGCTTTTTCCGCTATCACTCGACTTAAGGTCACTCTGGATATCATAGAATGAAGGCTTGCACGGCAGGTGTTGTCATCACTTAACACTTCCGGGCTGGGATACCGTGGTCCATACATAAAACTCTCCCCTCACGTTACGCCTTCGACTGCGGAAGGCACCCTGCGAGGACAAGCGGCGAACTGCAACGAGAGCGCGAGTGAGCCACGTGTATATAAGCCATCCAGAGGGCGACGCTGTCAATCTCGTGACGTCGGCTATGCTATAATCTCTGATATTGCCAACTTTCTGAATTGAAATTAGTCGATTGTCACACTGTTGCTGCAATGCTTGCATCCATTTCTCATCCAGCTTAATGCCTTCATCTTTTCTATTAAAATTATTGCAGTGTTGGACAATCTCAATAGCCTCTCTGTACATTCTCGTATAATAATGCGACGTCTTCGCTATGACGGTCGTCTCAATAAACTTTATTTCACTCTGGATAATTAAGCCTAGACATCTTACGGCAGATTCTGTCTCCAGATCTTTATCGTCATTAGTGTAGCTTTACAGTAGTAGATTTCTTTTTCTACGTATGTGACAATGACGATTCTGTTACCTTCCATAGTAATATCCTGTGGGTTTGTTTCATGACTGCCTCTATTTTTGACCACGAGATTGAATAGGTAGTAAGGCAGTAAGTTGCGTAATAAACTACCTCCATATGATCCTGACGTACTCTAGTGATTCTGATTTTTTCGGTGAATACATATATGTATTTCGATAACTACTCGTTTAGTTCCGGTCGCTGTTGTAGATTAATACCAACAGATTCAAAGAATCTCTCTTAAATATGAGCTTCTTTAAGCTGCTATCATTGTGATGAATTTATTGATTGTTCATAGAATAATTTGAATAAATCTTGTTCCAATGATCTTTACTTTTACCTTTTGTCAGAACTTGCCATGTATTACTTTTATTTCTAAGAAATCGAATGCTGTATCTTTCTCACCACTGCGTAAGTAGTATGTACCAAAAGGGACAACAATTTCTGCATTCTCATCGCGCAAGATTTCAATGCTCAGATTGCAGCTCCATGACAAAGTTCTCACTACTACGAACGTGCAACGAAAGGCTCTATTTCCTCACATTTACATTAACTTGTCTTAGTAACCTGAGACTTCTCGTCATCTACAACTGGGCAGTTTCGAGCTGGCAAGATTAGTACTTTAAAAATACTAGTAATCCTTTTAAATAAATCAGTCGATATGACGTTTACATTAGCTGCTGTGTCTAATAAATTGATAGTCGGATAGTTTCCTACCAAAGCGTTAACTGCAGCTTGAACTAAATTTCTACACCGTTCCTTGCACATAGTAGGATCAATATACAATTCTTCCCTGACATTTATACCATAATTATACTCTGACGTGTTGATTTGGTCGTTTTCGTTGCCCCCTCTTCCTCCAGGAACCGAAATTTGAAGGCGAAATGAGGTCGCTGTAAGTTCTTCAAGTTTGACATGGCTTGGTGACCAGCCTCCACTACTTCAGCTACTCTGACTGCTGCGTTTTATGTACGCCAGTTTGGTTCAGCTGTACTGTATTGTATTTGTTGCTTACTCTAGCTAAACACATTCACTTTTGGTTGCACAAAATTTTCGAATTTAGGTTTACAGCAGTTATGATTCGAATTATCCCATGATTTTGATGTATTAGTTCGATTCCCATGATTGTATCCGTTATCAAGTCGATTTATCTTATAAAAATGGGAGGCACTCTATCTGTCTTGAGCATGGTTACTATCAGTTGTTCTACCGGAAGTCCCACACATTTTGTGCAACGGTAATTGTCCCTCCTCAGAATATTGTGATGGTGCCTGACACAGCAGACTGACTGAGACCATTGCCATTATTCACATTGATGTCTTCATGGATTAAGTCAGTGGAACGTAAGTGGACATAAAATGTTCCACATTAGTTTCCAGCATACGCTCTATTTTTTCCCCTATTATCGAGAGGCTTTGAGAAAACGTAATTCTTCATGGTACGTGACTGGTTCACTCCAGTACTTATGCTTGTTGAGATAACGTTCAAAATATTTGTGCAGATTGCTCTTTTATTATTTTATGTATTAGGATTGAAAACGGCATTTTGTAATCATTCCTGTACACAGATAGAACATTATTATGACAGGAAAGCCCTTTCAGATTGTTCATACAGTTTGAAACACGAGATAGCATACCGTCCGAATGTGTAGAATCTGTAATGAAATGTAATTCTTGTAGATCGATCCAGGTTTTAGGTAGTACTCCTTTAAAAACTACAGGATGTGTTTTCTTCTTGTCAGACATAAAAACTAGGAATTGACAACGATTTAATAAACTGTCTTCCAAGAGAAGTGACGACAAGTTAGGGACTGCTTCCAGCCCATATGACAAAGGGTTAGGTGATGATGTACTATGGACCTATTTCTTCTCTGTTTATCCGCTCAGCAGGAAACTGTTGAAGCTGGTGGAGGCTGTGCAATGGTGTGGGGCGTGCGCAGTTGGAGTGATATGGAACCTCTAATACGTCTAGATACAACTCTGACAGGTGACACGTACATAAGCATCCTGTCTGATCACCTGCATACTTTCGTGTTCATTGTGCATTCCGGTGGACTTGGGAAATTCCAGCAAGACAATGCGACATCCCACACAGCCATAATTGCTGCAGGATGGCTCCAGGAACACTCTTCCGAGTTTCAACACTTCCGCTGGTCACCAAACCCATTGAGCACATCTTGGATGCCTTGCAACGTGCTGTTCAGAAGAGATCTCCAACCTCTTGTACTCTTATAGATTTATAGACAGCCGTGCTATATTCATGGTGTCCATTCCTTCCAGCACTATTGGAGACAGTAGTCGAGTCCACACCACATCGTATTGCAGCGCTCCTGCGTGCCCTACACTATATTAGGCAGGTGTACCAGTTTGCTTGTTCAGTGTATCTACCTTTCCTCTTTACTGCTGGGAAGTTCCTTTTAATCTAAACTGTTCAGGCTGAATTAAATCAATTTTGTCTTGCAGCATCAGAAAGCGCGTTTAGCTTGATCTGAAATGCATCCTGTTTAGTCTGAATGTTGTCCAGATTTTGGAATTAAATTTATTTTCTTTGGATTCAACAAATCAAATTGCTCTAAGCACTATGGGACTTAACATCTGAGGTCATCAGTCCCCTAGACTTAGAACTACTTAAACCTAACTAACCTAAGGATATCACAAACATCCATGCCCAAGACAGGTTTAGAACCAGTGACTGTAGCAGCCGCGTGGTTCAGGACTGAAGCGCCTAGAACCGCTCGACCATAGCGGCCGCCTGCTTCTATTCTGTTATTTAATTCCACAAATGGATCAATAGTGTGGCTAGTTAGCGGAATTAATACGTCATTCTCAGCTTGTGGTTCCATTTCAGTAGCTGAGAGTATTAAAGGGCTATTCAAAAACAACTAACAGATTTCAAATATTTATTGCTTCCAAACTACAATAGACACAAACAGAATTCCAACGTTCCTGGAAAGAGAAAGTTAGAATTTTATGCATTCACTGTGAGCACCATGTGCTAATCGACAAATATCAAAACTGTTGCTCATTTCCTGTCACACATGAAGCAGCTGGTCCCTCGTTATCGAATTCATAGCCTCAAAAACGCGATGTGGCAGACTCTCAAGAGTGTCAGGCGAAGAGACTTTCTCTAAGTGCGTCCGACGTTACCCGAATGACACCATACCAGGATGTTGGATTGGCAGAGGAGGAGGAGGAGAAGATGGACTTCATCGCTTGTGGCCTCTCAGGTCTCCAGACCTCACACCTTGTGTCCTATATCTGGGGGTTACGTTAAGGACCGCGTTTTTATCCCCCCTACTGGCACTCTTGAAAGTCTGCGACATGGCTTTGTTGAAGCTTGAATTCGATAACGAGAGACCAGTTGCTTCGTTTGTGGGTGGAAATGAGCCACGAAATTGATATTTGTTGTGTAACGCATGGTGCTCACATTGAATGCATAAAAATTCTTAATTCTTCTCTTTCCAGAAACGTTGGAATTGATTTTCTATGTTTTGTCGCTTGGAAGCAATAAATGTTAGAAATTTGCTCCTTCTTTTTGAGTAGCCCTGCACATTACGAGCTGCGGCTAGAAAAAAACCGGACTAGTACTGGTGAAACAATAAAACGAATGCAATAAGGCTGAAAGTCGCGTGGCCTGTCACGTGACTCTCGCTCCGCCTACTGCTCGAGTTTCATCTGCCTCCTGCACTCAGTCTGCCCGTGGCGTCTGTTTTAAGTAGTTGACGTTTTGTCTGTGCGTCGGAAAATGTTGAGTGTACGAAAAGAACAGCGTGTTAACATCAAATTTTATTTCAAACTAGGAAAATCTGCAAGTGAAACGTTTGTAATGTTACAACAAGTGTACGGCGATGATTGTTTATCGCGAACACAAGTGTTTGAGTGGTTTAAACGATTTAAAGATGGCCGCGAAGACACCAATGATGACACCCGCACTGGCAGGCCATTGTCAGCAAAAACTGATGCAAACATTGAAAAAATCGGTAAACTTGTTCGACAAGATCGCCGTTTAACAATCAGAGCAGTGTCTGAGTTAACTGGAGTTGACAAGGAACATAATTTATGAAGAAATGTCTGGGAATGTGTGTTTGGAACGGAGCATTGTATGGTAGGAAACATGGACTGTGGGGAGTCCAGAACGGAAGAGGATCAAAGCATTGGAGATGTGGTGCTACAGACGAATGTTGAAAATTAAGTAGAGTGGTAAGATAAGGAAAGAGAGTTTCTGTGCAAAGTTGGAATGGATAGTTTGATAGGCAATTATTAAGACATCAGGAAGTAACTTCCATGGTACTGGAGGGAGCTGAAGAATGGTAAGAACTATAGAGAAAGACAAAGGTTGGAATACACACAGCAAATAACTGAGGATGTAGGTTGCAATTGCTACTGTGAGATAAAGAGGTTAGCACAGGAGAGGAATTCGTGCCGGACTGCATCAGACCACTCAGAAGACTGATAAATAAACCGAAAAAAAGACCTGTTTACCGTCACTCAGTCTTTTCTCTGTATTTCAATTCATATTTTACCTTACTCTTATTAAAACACTTCCTGCTGCGTGTGGTCTGAGCAAATATTTTTAAATATTTTTCTTTTCATTTCCTTTCACTCAGCTCTACTGTAACTAATTTCAACACTGATGCTCTAGCTTTATCCTTCAAAATTTGGCACTGGTATACGGAACATCACTCTGCCTCCGCATCTAAGTAGCCATGCCCATTGGAAATCCACGTTTGAGGATCCGGGCTCGATTCCCGGTGTTGGTGGAAGGACTGGAATCGGAATCAGTCAGGCTCGTGTTGCAGTTTATGAGCAGCTTGGCCGAGTAGTAGCCACTACAAGTCACGAAAACTGAGAACGGCTGGAAGAGAAGTGTGCTCACACCAGGCCCTTCTGTTCCACACCCAGTGTCAGACGATGACAAGGCAGTCTATCGGCCTGTGGTCGGAGTTCACGTTTACACAGGCTGGAAAGTAGTGAAGTACAACTTTGAGAATTAGGTTTGTAACTCACTCGTGCAGTGGAACTGCTACAAATGTGCAACTAGTTGCTACATACGTGTTCGATGGGACACAATGTAATACTGTGAACTGTGTACATTTCTCAAAACTTCGATGAGGTCGATACACGCATTTTCAACAGTGACTTGACTTTCATTTGTTTCCTCAATTTTCATATTCCAATTACAGAAGAAATTATCAAATGTTTAACTTACCCTGATAGCCATGTCGAGAACACAGTAGGATTTGCAAGTGCTTTCTCTACCAAACCAGTTTCACACACTGCAACACTAAACTACGAGCAGTTAACCTCTTTCATATCGTGTAGCTTCATTGCCGACTGTCCATACTACTAAACTGGAGCCTAATACGGTGTCTTACGAAGGTACTGTTCTTCCACAGCCACAAGAGAGGGATGTCAACGACAGTACTCAAGATGTGGTTGTTGTTGTGGTCTTCAGTCGTGAGACTGGTCTGATGCAGCTCTCCAGGCTACACTATCCTGTGCAAACTTCTTTGTCTCCCAGTACTTACTGCAACCTACATTTTTCTGAATCTGCTTAGTGTATTCATCTCTTGGTTTCCCTCTACGATTTTGACCCTCCACGCTGCCATCCAATGCTAAATTGGTGATCCCTTGATGCCTCAGAACATGTCCTACCAACCGGTCCCTTCTTCTTGTCGAGTTATGCCAGAAACTCCTCTTCTCCTCAATTTTATTCAGTACCTCTTCGATAGTTATCTGATCTACCCATGTAATCTTCAGCATTCTTCTTTAGCACCACATTTCGAAAGCTTCTATTCTCTTCTTGTCCAAACTATTTATTGTCCATGTTTCACTTCCATACATGGCTACACTCCATACAAATACTTTCAGAAACGACTTCCTGACACTTAACTCTATCCTCGATGTTAACAAATATCTCTTCTTCAGAAACGCTTTCCTTGCCATTGCCAGTCTACATTTTATATCTTCTATACTTCGACCATGATCAGTTTTTTTGCTCACCGAATAGCAAAACTCCTTTACTGCTTTAAGTGTCTCATTTCCTAATCTAATTCCCTCAGAATCACCCGACTTCATTCGAATACATTCTATTATTCCCGTTTTGCTTTTGTTGATGTTCATCTCATATCCTCCTTTCAAGACACTGTCCATTCCGTTCAACTGCTCTTGCAAGTCCTTTGCTGTCTCTGACAGAATTACGATGTCGTCGGCTAACCTCAAAGCTTTTATTTCTTCTCCATGGACTTTAGTACCTACTCCGAATTTTTCTTTTGTTTCCGTCACTGCTTGCTCAATATACAGATTGAATAACATCGGGGAGAGGCTACTACCCTGTCTCACTGCATCCCAAGCACTGCTTCCCTTTCATGCCCCTCGACTCTTATAATTGCCATGTGGTTTCTGTACAAATTGTAAATAGCCTTTCGCTCCCTGTATTTTATCCCTGCCACCTCCAGAATATGAAAGAGAATATTCCGGTAAACATTGTCAAAAGCTTTCTCTAAGTGTACAAATGCTAGCAACGTAGGTTTGCCTTTCCTTAATCCTTCTTCTGAAGTAAGTCATAAGGTCAGTATCGCCCCACGAGTCCTAACATTTCTACGGAATCCAAGCTGATCTTCCCCGAGGTCGGCTTCTACCAGTTTTTACATTCGTCTGTAAAGAATTCGCGTTAGATAAGCAAAAGAAATAGAACAGGATTCCTTAATGTGATGGAAGTTATCACACCGTTCAGTTGATACCAAATGGGCCTTCAGCAGCAGCCAACATGTTTGACTCAGTTTATTCTGCACTGGACCCAGCAGCCCGGATAAATCAAGGTATGACATGGAAGTTAATGACTTGTGTCCCGCAATAACTGGCCTCTTGATTAAGCTGCTATCGCAATTGCGCAGTGGCTTCGTCGCAGCGACTGAATTACGGAGAGGGGAGGTGTCACACATCTACCAAGCTAGCGCCACTGCATTTCCAACACTGATTGCTGGGTTATCACAGATGCACAGTTCAGATTGGATGCGCCAGACGCCATAGGCGATTAACTGTTAATGCTGGGAGCTATAAACAGCAATGAAAGACCCGTCGTAGCGACACCTTGTTTATGTAATGCAATCAGAAATGTTGCGGCGTATTATTCCAGCGATAATCGCAAGTTATACTAATCGCCTATCCTATATTCCTAATTTAAATATGTTCGATCGCGATAAATATTAAAAGTATAAAATAAATCCGGTTCTTAATTTGAAGGTGAATGATAAAAATTTCATTCCTATGAGGGAGTTTGGTTTCTTATGAGATCATTATAAACGACCGTTAAATTTGTGGCTTCGTCGCTATACCTCGATAGGATCACTGTGACTAGTCAATTAATAGTTCGTCTACAATGAGTGAGATTTTGTTTTAAAAAAAGGTGTATTAAGTTACCCATATAAATAGTGGTCGAGCTGTCTGGTTGTACTCTGAAATACGCGTTTTGGGCTTCTAGCCATCCTCAAATTGCGTTCTCCATGTAAATCTTCAGGAACACAACTTTACTGTTGACTGCATTTTGGATACAACTGTTGCCTTCTGTTCTGTTCTTTGCTCCTTTCCCCGCCTTTACATGCATAGCACCCAGATTTCCATGCTTACAAATACAAAGACGCACTGAAGCATTTGCCATGTGGCCAACTGAAACGTATTCTGTAAGAAATAGTACTAAACATGTATGGCACATTCGTTTTTCAGTTACGACAGCAACGATAAAATTGCACACTCGCATGCACAGTGAAAGATCTACTCGTATTTTCGAAACAATGAAAATGGCTTTGGGCATGTTGTTGTTGTGGTCTTCAGTCCTGAGACTGGTTTGATGCAGCTCTCCATGCTAATCTATCCTGTGCAAGCTTCTTCATCTCCCAGTACCTACTGCAACCTTCTGAATCTGCTTAGTGTATTCATCTCTTGGTCTCCCTCTACGATTTTTACCCTCCACGCTGCCCTCCAATGCTAAATTTGTGATCCCTTGATGCCTCAACACATGTCCCACCAACCGATCCCTTCTTCTAGTCAAGTTGTGCCACAAGCTCCTCTTCTCCCCAATCCTATTCAACACCTCCTCATTAGTTACGTGATATACCCACCTAATCTTCAACATTCTTCTGTAGCACCACATTTCGAAAGCTTCTATTCTCTTCTTGTCCAAACTATTTATTGTCCATGTTTCACTTCCATACATGGCCACACTCCATACAAATACTTTCAGAAACGACTTCCTGACACTTAAACCGGTACTCGATGTTAACAAATTTCTCTTCTTCGGAAACGCTTTCCTTGCCATTGCCAGTCTACATTTTATATCCTCTCTACTTCGACCATCATCAGTTATTTTGCTCCCCAAATAGCAAAACTCCTTTACTACTTTAAGTGTCTCATTTCCTAATCTAATTCCCTCAGCATCAGCCGACGTCATTCGACTACATTCCCTTATCCTCGTTTTGCTTTTGTTGACGTTCATCTTATATCCTCCTTTCAAGACACTGTCCATTCCGTTCAACTGCTCTTCCAAGTCCTTTGCTGTCTCTGATAGAATTACAATGTCATCGGCAAAACTCAAAGTTTTCTTTTTCTCCCTGGATTTTAATACCTATTCCAAATTTTTCTTTTGTTTTCTTTAATGCTTGCTCAATATACAGATTGAATAACATCGGGGAGAGGCTACAACCCTGTCTCACTCCCTTCGCAACCACAGCTTCCCTTTCACGCCCCTCGATTCTTATAACTGCCATCTGATTTCTGTACAAATTGTAAATAGCCTTTCGCTCCCTGTATTTTACCCCTGCCACCTTTAGAATTTGAAAGACAGTATTCCAATCAATATCGTCAAAAGCTTTCTCTAAGTCTACAAATGCTAGAAACGTAGGTTTGCCTTTCCTTAATCTTTCTTTTAAGATAAGTAGTAAGGTCAGTATTGCCTCACGTGTCCCAACATTTCTACGGAATCGAAACTGATCTTCCCCGAGGTCGGCTTCTAAAAGTTTTTCCATTCGTCTGTAAATAATTCGTGTTAGTATTTTGCAGCTGTGGACTATTAAACTGATAGTTCGGTAATTTTCTCGTCTGTCAACACCTGCTTTCTTTGGGATTGGATTTATTATATTCTTCTTGAGGTCTGAGGGTAGTTCGCCTGTCTCGTACATCTTGCTCGCCAGATGGTAGAGTTTTGTCAGGACTGGCTCTCCCAAGCCCGTCAGTAGTTCTAATAGAATGTTGCCTACTCCCGGGGCCTTGTTTCGACTCAGGTCTTTCAGTGCTCTGTCAAACTCTTCACGCAGTATCGTATCTCCCATTTCATCTTCACCTACATCCTCTTCCATTTCCATAATATTGTCCTCAAGTACATCTCCCTTGTATAGACCCTCTATATACTCCTTCCACCTTTCTGCTTTCCCCTCTTTGCTTAGAACGGGGTTTCCATCTGAGCTCTTGTTATTCATACAAGTGGGTCTCTTTTCTCCAAAGGTCTCTTTAATTTTCCTGTAGGCTGTATCTATCTTACCCCTAGTGAGATAAGCCTCTACATCCTTACATTTGTCCTCTAGCCATGCCTGCTTAACCATTTTGCACATCCCGTCGATCTCATTTGTGAGACGTTTGTATTCCTTTTTGCCTGCTTCATTTACTGCATTTTTATATTATTTCCTTTCATCTATTAAATTCAATGTTTCTTCTGTTACCCAAGGATTTCTACTACCCCTCGTCTTTTTACCTACTTGATCCTCTGCTGACTTCACTACTTCATCCCTCAGAGCTACCCATCCGTCTTCTACTGTATTTCTTCCCCACATTCCTGTCAATTGTTCCCTTATGCTGTCCCTAAAACTCTGTACAACCACTGGTTTAGTCAGTTTATCCAGGTCCCATCTCCTAAATTCCCACCTTTTTTCAATTTCTTCAGTTTTAGTCTACAGTTCATAACCAATAGGTTGTGGTCAGAGTCCACATCTGCCTCTAGAAATGTCCTACAATTTAAAACCTGGTTCCTAAATCTCTGTCTTAACATTATATAATCTATCTGATACCTTTTAGTATCTCCAGGATTCTTCCATGTATACAACTTTCTTTTATGATTCTTGAACCAAGTGTTAGCTATGATTAAGTTATGCTCTGTGGAAAACTCTACCAGACGGCTTCCTCTTTCATTTCTTAGCCCCAATCCATATTCACCTACTATGTTTCCTTCTCCCCCTTTTCCTACTGTCGAATTGCAGTCACTCATGACTATTAACTTTTCGTTTCCCTTCACTACCTGAATAATTTCGTTTATCTTTTCACACATTTCTTCGTCATCTGCAGAGCTAGTTGGTTTATAAACTTGTGCTACTGCAGTAGGCATGGGCTTCGTGTCTATCTTGGCCACTATAATACTTCCACTATGCTGTTTGTAGTAGCTTACCCGCACTCCTATTTTTTTATTCATTATTAAACCTAATCCTGCATTACCTCTATTTGATTTTGTATTTATAACCCTGTATTCACCTGACCAAATGTCTTGTTCCTCCTGCCACCGAACTTCACTAACTCCCACTATATCTAAATTTAACCTATCCATTTCCCTTTTTAAATTTTCTAACCTACCTGCCCGATTAAGGGATCTGACATTCCACGCTCCGATCCGTAGAATGCCAGTTTTCTTTCTCCTGATAACGACGTCCTCTTGAGTAGTCCCCACCCGGAGATCCGAATGGGGGACTATTTTACCTCCGGAATATTTTACCCAAGAGGACGCCATCATCATTTAACCATACAGTAAAGCTGCATGCCTTCGGGAAAAATTACGGCTGTAGTTTCCCCTTGCTTTGAGCATTTCGCAGTACCACAACACCAAGGCCGTTTTGGCTAGTGTTACAAGGCCAGATCAGTCAATCATCCAGACTGTTGCCCCTGCAACTACTGAAAAGGCTGCTGCCCCTCTTCAGGAACTACACGTTTGTCTGGTCTCTCAACAGCATAATTTTCTGAATTTCATAGGACGTTCATATTTGTATGACAAAGTAGAACAAAGATTTTCAAAGATTTTTCAGGGTGCACAGTTTTGAAATTTGCAATTCTTTAAATCGTCATGACTATAGTAACGAATAATGTTACGGAGGTAGGAAAGTTGATAAAGGAATTTATGGCGCTAGGTGTCAGAATGGGAACTGAACTAAAAAAAAAAAAAAAAAAATCATTAACCTATGTCTGTTTCATTCACGTCATTACACGACGTTTGTAGATAAAGGTGACATACTTGACACTGAATGTAATTTTAATAGAAACTCTATTTCATTTTGAGCTATAGTTTGATCTAATATGTTCTCAAATGATAAATTTGTCATGAAAGCGTCACATGGATTATCTACTACATCAGATAATTACTCTAGAAAATATATTAAACCTTAGAGGAGAGAATGATGTGCATGCTTACTATACGAGAAGTAAAATACATAAGGTGTAATGAATATAAGACCCTTTAAATGTATACCATTGTAACATAATGCGTAGAGAAAAAGTGAAATGATCAACAGTATCTGATTACAAGATTACAGGTAAACGTATTGAGCACGCCTTATCGGATACTTTTAGGGATAACACTGAGAACTCATTTGTAATGGAAGGTTCACGAAAAATAATTATCGCGAATGGCAAACATAACAGATTTGTCTGGGTGGTTCAGGTAATCACTCTGTAGAGGATAAAAGACACTAGACAATGTAACCAAATTTGGGTTCTTGTTCAGATATTATAGTATGCACGACGACAAGCAAATAATTTAGAGACGTGCTATTATGGTCGTAACACGTGCTTGGAAGTGCAAGAGTAATGTTCGGGATATTTGGAGGAGAACCCTCGGAAGACGTTCTCGCGAATCCCGTTCATGAAATTTTGAGAACCCGTATTAGAATAAAACTTAACAGTTACGGTCATTTTTCCTAGCTCATTACGCAAATATATATATATATATATATATATATATATATATATATATATATATATATATATATATATATATACTGACGAAACTAAAGTAAGCTCTAACATGGAAATCAAGCGTTTCCGGACACGTGTCCACGTAACGTCTTTTCTTTATTTGTGTGTGAGGAATGTTTCCTGAAAGTTTGGCCGTACCTTTTTGTCACACATGTGACGCGTTATGCTGCTACCAAAACCTTTACTGTAAAGTTCTTGGTAAATAGTAAAATAGTAAACTCAAATTTCAAAGTTAGTAGGACACATTCCTCTGTCAACATATTCCTATACGTTTATATGTTTACAAAATTTCACATTTTAAGATCGTAGTTCACGTCTACGTAATTTATGATACTGTATTAATTTGAAGGAACGAGAAAGTGTAAAACCGCTGAACTGAAACAGGCAAAGGGGAATACAGACTTTTAAAAAACGAAGTTGACAAGAAGTGCAAAACGGCAAAGCAGGACTGACTGGACACGTAACCAAGCATTTAGAAGCATGCTTAACTTGGGGACAGGTAGATACAGCCCATAGGAAAATTAAAGAACTCTGTGGAGAAGTAGGAAAGAGCAGTATGTATATGCAGAAAAATGGTTCAAATGGCTCTGAGCGCTATGGGACTTAACTTCTGAGGTCATCAGTCCCCTAGAACTTAGACTTACTTAAACCTAACTAACCTAAGGACATCACACACATCCATGCCCGAGGCAGGATTCGAACCTGCGACCGTAGCGTGTATATCAAGAGCTCACACAGCAAAACAGTAAAAACCTGAAAAGTGGAAATTTGGAAGGCATATATACAAAACGTACAGAAGGGAAACGAGCTTGTGAGCAGTACATTTACGTAAAAAGGAAGTAGATGGTGAGATTTTGGAGCTAAGTTTTCGGGAATAATTCACCACAGCACTGAAAGAACTCGGAACAGTACCCCTGCGGCAGACGACACTCACTCAAAAATACTGAGGTATTTGAGAGAGCCAGTCGTGACAAAGTTAGCCCGGCGTGCAAGACATATACCCTCAAACTTAAAGATGAATGTAATATTTATAATTACAAAGGACAGGTGCTAATATTACCTAATCATCAGCTTAATAATTTGTACTTGCTAAATTCTGACGCAAATTGTTTACGGAAGAGTAGAAAATGATTACAGAAGCTGACATCGGTGACGGTACTGAAATTACGTTATGAATTGACTCCAACAAATGTGAAAGAAGAGTAATAGAACGTATTTCAATTCAGTCAGGTGATGTTGAAGGAACTAGATTAAGAAATGAGACGCTAAAAGTAGTTAATGAGTTGTTCTCTTTGGGCAGTAAAATAACTGACGATGGCCGAAAGGGAGGATATGAAACACAAACCGGCTATATGACGAATCTCTTAATTTAATTATTTTTTAACTATAGGAATTCGTTAAAGTTTAACATTAATTTGCGTTTTAGGAATTCTTTTTAGGTGTTTTTTTCGAGTGTAACCTTGTACAGAAGTGAATCGGGACTAATACGCAGCTCAGAAAAGAGGGGATTGGAAGATTCTGTAAATGTGGTTCTGCAAAAGAATACTAAAGACCAAATGGATCGATCGAGTTACTAACGAGGAGGTGCTCTAAATATTTGAAGGGAAACGAAATATATCTCTTGACTTGACTAACGGAAACAGCACTGTTTGTGTTAGCGTATTCTTCCATTAATTACATGAATTTACATTTGAAATTTTTAGCTTCTGCAGGCGAAATATTGGAGTAATAATTTCTATGATCAAACAAATTCTATAAATGTACATAAAGCACTTGTAATTAACGACTAATTAAATTAAAAGTCTTACAATTTGCTTTGATCAATATGGGTCGTAAGCATGACACAGTTACTACGTAAATAGCGAGTCACCTAAATATCTAATTCGTGATATTATGAGCACCGAAATGATAGGAAATACGTTAAAACACCCGGGAATAACTCCAATGGCATTACAGTGACTTGTATAGGGGAAACACTGAAGCAGCGTTTCTACAGGTACATTCATAGGACAACACGTTGGTGCAGATACTATGAGGAACAAAAATGGGTATGCCTTGTATAGCGTCCTCTGTCTACATAGCTATCAACTGTTTGTGCATAGACAGGAATACAGAACTGTTGAATATCGTCTTCGAAGACAGTGCGAATGGCCGCTACCTACTCTTTCCGTACGAGTTCAGAATATGCTGCTTGTAATACACAACAGACCATATGCTGCCTCCTCAGGCGTTATACATAACAGAGGGAAAGATGGGTCCCTTGGAGAGCTAATACTTGTCTAGTATTCCGGCAGCAACCAGTGGTGATTAGAGTGGTTGTGGACTGTGGCTTAAGATACCCTGACCCTAGGTCGCTGACTGATACACTTCAGTACCTGTTGCTCTCCTGGTCGTTATCGGCCATTACTGATAACATTCCGTCTCATTCACCCAAATGTGTATTTCGTTACAACATGAGATGCGATTTGTGTGACGTTTGAAGAAAGAGGAGCGATGAGAGGAATATGGAGAATGGAACCATGTTCCAGCATACGATTCTGAGAATCCTAATCAATACCCATGGTAAAGTATTCGCCATAATTTGTGCTGTTTAGGTGCCACAGTGGCAAATGTATGAATGTCAACACTGCAGTCGCCAGGAAGCTAGCCAGTGACCAAGTGTACGCTCATATGGATTAAGGACAGAGAGACACATCCGGCATTTCACTTCTCACGTTTCCCACATTTCGCCCGAAGGATCATCTAGCGTTCCATAGGTCCACTATACAGTTTCATCTAATTCCAGCTAAAAACACTCAATATCCTTTTTCACACCGTTCTGTCATATCTCTTGAAAAACAACGAAAATACGATGGCAATTCAGAAAGTAAGTTCCGATCGGATGCTAAATGGAAACTGCAGTGAAAATCCTATGAAACTTTGAACAGATGTGCCGGTAAGTGTCTCTAGCATGCCCGTCGATTACGTCACGCCGCCCTTTTCGGTTCTGGGCGCTCATTCAGCACGTAAATAAGCTTACAAAATTGTGTCTCCCACCAAGTGTAGGTACCTGAGTGAGATTTTGCCTCATTTCATGTTGTCCACATAACATAACTGTCATTCGTTTCCTTTCTTATGACAGTTGGTTGGAAATTGGTGGTAAGGATTATCGGACCAACCTGTTGGGGTCATTGGTCCTTTGGCTTACGCACTATTTAATCTAACTTACGCTACGGACAACACACACACCCGTGCCCGAGGGAGAACTCGAACCTCCGACGGGGGAAGCCTCGCCAACCGTGACAAAGCGCATATACCGCTCGAATACCCCACGTGGCACGACAGTTGTCGGCAGCACGTTGCAGGGGCAAAGAAGACGCTCCAGCCTTTCGTCGCCCAACATACAGCCCGGACGTGACCTCTATGATGTTCATCTCTGCTCACATGAATCGCTGGCTATGGAAGCAACATTTGGGCAGAGACAACGGGCAGCAGGCCAGAGTAGAGAACTGCCGGATAGCGCAGGTGCCTGCCTTCTATGACGAGGTTTTCGGAAAGCTGGTACAACATTACGACATATGTCGAAGTCGGAACGGCGACTACGTAGAGAAGTAGATAGAAGGTGTAGCTAACTGTTGAAAGTAAAACATTTTTGATTTTCACAGTGGTTTCCATTTCGTGGCCGATCGGAACCTAATAAACGGATAGCCTTCGTGGCTATACAGATAAAATGTAAATGGACCCGATGGGATGTCTACGCGATTCCACACTGATTACTCGAAGGAACTCACTCTTCGCTAAAAGCAATCTATAGCGATCCAAGTGATTTGGAGAATGGGTCAGTCATTTGGGCTTTCAAGAAGGATCATTGGTCGGCTTCACACAACTACAGCCCAGTATCGCTGTCATCAAACTGTTGTATAATGTGGAACTCGTTTTATGCTCACGTGTTAGTACAGGTCTAAAAACGAATAATCTCGTACTTACTAATCAACGTGGATCCTGCAAAGAGCGATGATAAATCCAGCTTTCTCAGTTCGCCTGAGATACACAGAAGGACCGGCCGGGGTGGCCAAGCGGTTCCAGGCGCTACAGTTTTTAACCGTGCTACCGCTACGGTCGCAGGTTCGAATCCTACCTCGGGCATGGGTGTTTGTAATGTCCTTAGGTTAGTTGGGTTTAAGTTGTTCTAAGTTATAGGGGACTGCTGACCTCAAAAGTTAAGTTTCATAGTGCTGAGAGCCATTTAAACCATACACAGAAGACAGTAGACAACATTGCCCAATTTGATGCCACGTTCCTTGAGTTCAGGAAGACGTGCAAAACAATTCCACACTATTGCTTAATAAACAAAATAAGACTGCACTGAATATCAAAACAACTTTGTGAGTGAATTGAAGATTTCTAGCAACAGAACACCACATCATTCTTAAAGGAGTGCTACATTTTGACGCAAAAGTAGCTTCGAGTATTTCCCAAGCATGAAGGAGGACCAGTACTGTTCATAACACGGTTTCTCAAACATGTCGTAGGACTACTACAGTTTACAACACACAAGGTGTTACCTAAGCATACCGTGGGATCTGCACAGTTCACAACATACAGGGTGTCTCCTAAGCATGCCATTGGACCTATACTGTTCTCCACATACAGGGTGTTTCCTGTGCATGCCCTAGGACCAGTGTTGTTCACGACACACAGCGTATTTCATAAGAATGCCGTACATTCATACACATACGATCCTTGAAATACGTTTACTGTTACCTTTAGAATCATAGTTCTTATTTTCCTTTCGCTAATTTTTAGTACACCATCCACAGGCGCGTTACACACATCGTAACGATACTCAAAACACTTTTACGTGTCTACAGTTATTGCTTTCAGTGTTTCCGTACTGTGAGATTATCAGGCGGTCATGGGTGCAAATGATATAGTGCAAGATGACTCTTACGGGCGATGCCTCGTGCGATCCCGAGGTAAGGAAAAATATTATCTGAACATGCTAGTGACTGACGATAGTGCAGCATGCTGAAACGGACATCGCCCTCGTTGTCACCATCTTGACTCGGCACACAAGGATAATGAACGAACTAGAAAGTGAGCGAGTTAGCTGTACTAGGGGAACCTCTGAATGTAAACTGAAGGTGGAGGGGTGAGAAAGGAAAAGAAAGGGAAGGGGCTAATGATGTCGAGATTTGATGTGGAATCAGCGGCGGCGAGTGAAAATGTGTGCCGGTCCGCGATTCGAGCCCGGGACCTCCTGCTTTCTACGCAGCTGCGTTAAACACTGCGCCACCTGGAAAACGGTGACTATCACAACTGCGGGGGCTGCCTCGTCAGGTCCCTCGGCCGACCCACACTCGCACACATCCATCGTCCCTGTTCGTGCCCTCCATGACTGCTACTCTAGGGTTCCCGCAGAAGGTCGGACATCGTTGTGCATCCGCACTGAAAAAGGTAGATGCGTTGCCCACGTTCGCGAATGAGTTATATGAATGTGTGGTGTCTGCTCTACCTCTGTGTTGCTCAACACACCGTTATAGGAAATAGCTTGTGATTGTTTAGAAGATGTTTCTGGTTTATAAGTTTAAGTATAACAATTACCTCAACTACTACCTAATTTAGGTAAAGCAATTGTACATCACTATATTGTAGCTGCATGATTTGATGTAAGTTAAATAATTGTGGAGCGGCAAAAAAATCAGAACGTTTGGTAATATAGTCAAAAGGAAATCAGTATTATATTTGTCAATTTATACTTTTCCCGTGATATCACGTACCAAATTTTTACAGATTCACAATATATATATTCATCCAAGGGCGAATATGTCCAAATGGTTTATGCGAATGAGGACCCGTCCACGTATAAATGAACTTTTTAAAAGAGTATTTTCATTGCAAATTTGATTTAAGATATGATTTGCCTTGCAGTATGTTATTTTCGTTCCTGTGCATGAATAAAATACGTTTTGGTTGATTGTGACAAACTGCGTTTAGTGAACACGTTTGTGTTTGCATATCATCTTAAGTTAAAATTCGTCCCAAGTATTCTATCTTTATTCATGTAGGAGAAATAGTCCTCTGAAATCGGATGCAAATTTTTGAAACACCCTAGCTGGTAAACCCAGAAGCTAAAAGAATCTGTTCATGGATGGTATCGTAGTGCGAGGGAGTGCTGAAAAGTAACTCCTCCAAAGATTTATGTGGAAGTTTTTTACATGAAACAAGCGTTATTAACATTCTGCCAGCAACTCCGCCGTAGTGGTTACATCGGTTCCTGTCGGATCATCGATATTAAGCGCTGTTAAGCTTGGGTAGGACATGGATGGGTCACCGTGAGAGGTCTGCTGAGTGCTGTTGGCTGGTTGGATGCACTCAGCTCTTGTGAGGCCGATTGAGGAGAGATTAGATTGAGAAGTTGCGGTACCGATCACGAAAACTGATAACGGCCAGGAGAGCGGTGTTCTGGCAACATGCCCCTCCATCTCTGCGTTTGGTGAGGTCTATGGGCTCAGGATAAAACGGTGGCCGGACGGTAGCGTTGGTCCTTAAAGGCCTGTTTGGACGTTGAACGTTTATTAACATTCTACATTTTTACTCTTCATATTCTCATATTTATTTCTCAACATAGTCACGCTGACGACGAACAAATTTTTCCCAACGAGAGAACATTTTTTTGATATCGTCAATGAAGACTGCTTGAGCTATGACGTAATTCCAACGTCAACTCTGCTGGCGCCGCTTCATCACTCTCAGTGTGAAGTCATCGAAGGTGTTCCTTAAGTTTTGGAAACAGATGAAAGTCGGACGGGACCAAATCGGGACTGTATGGCGGCTGATCATAGGCAGTGAAGCTATGACGTCGGGTATTACACAAGTCGCAGCGCTCGTATGTGGTCAGGCACTGTCATGCTGAAGGAGAGTGTGCTCCATGTGTAGACGAACGCTTCGAATTCCAAATCTCGTTACATCACGCTGTTTCTCACTCACCGACATAGTTACGTTCCACGCTAAAATTTGGAGATGTCCAGTGGTAGAGGGCTGCAAGTATGTGGAGATGAAGAATATTAAAATGTTAATAATGTTCATTTTACTATAAAAGGTTTAAGAGTTTTCACAAACAAAACTCAGAAGCATTACGTTTCAACGTGCCTTCGTATTTATACTAGGCAAAGCTAGAAAATTTTTGTGACACTCGGGAAGAGTGGCAGATGATGGACGTTCGTTGCAGTTGTTGGTAGGAGAGCCTAAATATAGGCCATTGTAATGTTGTGCACATAAATAGGTACGAGCGTAATGATAAAAGTAAGGTCTCCTATTTTTTTTATAAGTACATAGATCTGTTTATTTCTAGAATGGTTTACATCAGTTAACAGCTTGAACATTTAGCTATTTTTCGACATAATCACCATTTCTGTCGATGCAATTTGGTAGACGTTGTTACAGTTTTTGTAGTCCATGTCATACCAGCACGCCCCCATCCTGTACAGAAAGTTATGAACCGCTTCTTTCACCTCGTCGTCGGAACTGAATCGCTTTCCGGCCAAATGTTCTTTTAACCTAGGGAACAGGTGATAATCACTGGGGGGCCAAGTCTGCACTATAGGGTGGGTGGGTGATTATGTTCCACGGAAACTGTTGCAGGAGATAAACGGTTTGCCGAGCGAAGTGTGGGCGAGCGTTGTCTTGGAGAATGTGTACGCCCTAGCTCAACATTCCTCTTCTCCGGTTCTGAATTACCCGTTTGAGTTTCTTCAGAGTCTCACAGTACCTGTCAGCGTTAATTGTTGTCCCAGAGATTCAGCTCCGACGACCAGGTGAAAGAAGAGGTTCATAACTTTCTGAACAGTATGACGGCAAGCTGGTATGACATGGGCATACAAAAACTGCATAGACGTGATGATGTCGATAAAAAGCTAAATTTTCAACCTGTAAACTGATGTAAACCATTGTAGAGATAAACAGGTCTGTGTACTTATAAAAAAATAGGAGAGCTTACTTCTGGGATTACGCTCGTAGAAAGACCCGTTTTTATTTTGTTGCACGGTTGACGAATAATCTCTGGAATGAGCTTTAAAATGTCTGGGACTTCGAGTACAAGGGAGCTACAGCGAAACGTACGGAAGAGCATATTCCAGACTGTAGTTCTTTAGTAGACGTCTTAGAAAGTGTAGCTCATCCTCGAAAGAGATTGTTTATGATATGCTGCTTCCATAGATACTTTAGTACTGGTCTCCATGCAATGTAGAAATAACTAAGAAAAACGGAGATCCAGGGAAGGACGTTTCCTTATGGCTTTTGTTTATTAAAACTTGGCGGAGATGCCCATCCAGCTCTGCCCGTACTGGGAGACGCTTGAAGGAAGGAATTGTGTCTAACGATGTAAGCTGAAGTTAAAATTGTCAGAGCGAGCGCTTCTGGAACAGTCAACCGTTATATTGTTCCCTCCCCTAGATGTACCTAGCGAAAAGTCCCTGAATGTAATAGACATTCGACCTCTGACAAAGGCTTATTAATAAATGTAATTCCTACTCACATTTTCCCAAAAAGGGAGAAAAGTTACGACGGTCTACAAAGTAGCCTCTAACTCACGCTGTAAGGTGATGTGAGGAGTAGAGAAGTAAATGTTGAGTAATTAAAACATTTTCGTATGTAACGCATGATGCTACATCTTTAACTGCAGAACTATGTATGTGAAAGCTGACGGCCTTACCGCAGTGGTAGCACTGGTTCTCGTGAGATCAGTGAAGTTAGGCGCTGTCGAGCTTGGCCAGCATGAGGATGGGTCACCGACCGGGTCTGCCGAGAGCTGTTGGCAAAGGGGTTGAATTAAGCTCTTGTGAGGCCATTTGATGAGCTGCTTGATTGGAAAGTAGCAGCACCGGTCACGAAAACTGACAACAGCCGACAAAGCGGTGTGCTGACCTTAACCCCCTCCGTATCCGCATCAGGTGTTGTCTAAGGGCTGAAAATGACACAGCGGCCTGTCGGTTCCGTTGGGCCTTCAAGACATGTTCGGAGGATGTTTTCTAATCGTATGGATGTAAATTTAATTTTCTACATTCCTTTTCACCAACTAACATCTGCATACATCACCACAGATTATGTAAAAATGAAGAATTTCTTAAATAATCTTGAACTGTTTGGAAGCAACAAACTGGATACATATAAAAGAGATAGGGGGAATATAGGCTAATGTTATCACAATGCTTTCGAATCTGCTGCAGATTGTTAGTCGAGTGTATAAGATTAAAAGTTCGAAACTTTTCACGACTCTGAGCAATTCATTAAAATTATTCTGCGTATCGCGTCATTGCCTTCACTTGCTTGTTGAAATAAACTATGGATCATTTTTTTCTTGGAGGAAATGCAGTAGCTCCGGAGCTCTATTTTTAATGTGTCAGGCGCCCTAGAATCTACTGACGAATGCACAGCATCCTGTGGATTTCAATCTCCGCCACTCTCCCGCTGTTACTAGTGAAAGCAGATATTTCACGTTTGTTCAGTTTCTGACACAAATTGTGTGTCATTCGCTCTACAGACCGATGTAGCAGTCAACTGCAGATGGACTGCACCGTTATCGTAGCTCACGTAGACGATTAAGTCACGTGACCGTTTCTCACCGTCAAACAATCTCGTTGCAAACAGCATCTGCTTTAGTAGTCCGAGTGTGTGAATGGCCATTCGATGGGAAGAGGCTTAACATCGGAGGCACTCTGCGAGTTTTTTTCGAGGAGCAGGCTTTGTGTCAGCCCCGGGTTTCAACCGTTTGCTTTATCCATTTCCTTCTTTCTCTCTCTCTCTGTCTCTCTCTCTCTCTCTCTCTCTCTCTCTCTCTCTCTCTCACACACACACACACACACACACACACACACACACACACACACACACAAACAAACAAACACATTACACTAATCTACATTAGTATAACTCGAAAGACGCTTCTTAATGGGAACTTGTCTCCGCAGATACTTCCTCCCGAATTTGGAATCGTAGGCGGAATTGCAAAGTGCCTAAGCAGGATTGGCTAGAGGACAAATGTAAGTATGTAGAAGCATATATAACTAGGGGTCAGATAAGGAAATCAAAGAGACCCTTGAAGAAGAGAGAACCACCTTCATGAGTATCAAGAGCTCAGATGGAAAACCACTCTTAAGCAAAGAAACTGGAAGGAGTATGCACGTACGTCTATGCAAAGACGATGTACTAGAGAGCAATATTATGTAAATGGAAGAGGACGTAGATGAAGATGAGGTGGGAGATATGATACTGTGTGAAGAATTTTACAGAGCGCTGAAAGACCTAAGTCGAAACAGGACCGGGAAGTAGACAAAATTCCCTTAGAAATACTGATAACCATAGAATAGCCAGCCATGAGAAAACTCTTCCGTTTGGTGAGCAAGGTGTATGAGACACGAGAAATACACTCAGACTTCAAGAATATAATAATTAAAATTCCAAAGAAAGCAGCTCCTGATAGGTGTGAAAATTACTGAACTATCAGTTACATAAATCGCATTTGCAAAGTACTAACACGAATTCCTTACAGACGAATGGAAATTTGGTAGAAGCCGACCTCGGCGAAGATCAGTTTGGATTCCGTAGAAATGTAGGAACACGCTAGGCAATACTGACCCTACCACTCACCTTACAAGGGAACCTCCTCAACGCACCCCCCTCAAATTTAGTTATAAGTTGGCACAGTGGATGGGCCTTGAAAAACTGAACACAGATCAAGCGAGAAAACAGGAAGAAGTTGTGTGGAACTATGAAAAAAATAAGCAAAATATACAAACTGGGTAGTCCGTGTGTAAGTTAGGCAACATCAAGGAACTTGCGGACTGAGGAGCGCCGTGGTCCCGTGGTTCAATCCTCCCTCGAGTGAGAAATTTAATTTTTTATTTTCAGACAATTATCAAAGTTTATGCACTCAAACATGATCAACTTCGCTCTCCAAAATTCCAGGACATGTTCAGATTTGCTTGGACACATGCAGGATTGGACGGTCTACACACGGAAAAATTTGAAAACGTTAAAAACGTATGTTGTGACAGAGCACAGGGAAAACTGTGCGACTGTGAAACTGTTGCATTCACTTGTTGCAGTTTATGTGACAAACTCTTATGTTTTCATCACTTTTTTGGGAGTGATTATCACATCCACAAGAAAACCTAGATCGGGCAAGGTAGAAGAATCTTTTTACCCATTCCCCAAGTGTACAAGTTAGATGGGTCGAGAACATATTCCTGTCAGGTGACGCACATGCCGTCACCAGTGTCGTATAGAATATATCAGACGTGTTTTCCTGTGGAGGAATCGGTTGACCTACGACCTTGCGAGCAAATGTTTTCGGTTCCCATTGGAGAGGCACGTCCTTTCGTCTACTAATCGCACGGTTTTGCTGTGCGGTCGCAAAACACATACACTAAACTTATTACAGTGAACAGAGACGCCAATGAACAAACGGACGGATCATAACTTTGCGAAAATAAAGAAAGTAAACTTTTCACGTGAGGGAAGACTTGAACCAAGGACCTCTCATTCTGGAACTGCTCACGTTAACCACGGGACCACGGCGCTCCTAAGCTCACAATATCGGTAATGTTGCTTATCTTGCTCATGGACTACTCAGTTCGTGTATTTTGCTTATTTCTTTCATAGTTCCACACAACTTCTTCCTGTTTTCTCGATTGATTTGTGTTCAGTTTTTCAAGGCCTATCCACTGTGCCAACTTCTAACAAAGTATGAGTGGGGTGCAATGGGGAGGTTCCCTTGTTAGAAGATAGGTTCAGGAAAGGCAAACCATCGGCTATACCATTTGTAGACATAGAGAAAGTTTTTACAGTGTTGAACGTAATATTGTCTTTCAAATTCTGAAGGTGGTAGCAGTAAAATACAGGGAGCGAAAGGCTATCTACGATTTGTGCGGAAACCAGATAGCAGTTATAAAAGTCGAGGGGTTGAGAAGGGAGCGAGAGAGTATTGTAGACTATCCTCGACGTTATTCCATCTGTATATTGAACAGACAGCAAAGGAAACAAAAGAAAAATTTGGAGTAGGAATTAAAATTCAAGGAGAAGAAATAAAAGTCTTGAGGTTTGCCGATGACATTGCAATTCGGTCAGATACAGCAAACGACTTGGAAAAGCAATTGAACGGAGTGGACAGTGTCTTGAAAAGAGTATGTAAGATGAACATCAACAAAAGCAAAACGAGGGTAATGGAATGCAGTCGAATTAAATCAAGTCACGCTGATGGTATTAGATTAGGAAATGAGACACTTAAACTAGTAAATTATTTCTGATATTTGGGCAGCAAAATAACTGATGATGGTCGAAGTAGAGAGGAATAAAATGCAGACTGGCGATGCCAAGAAAATCGTTCCTAAAGAAGAGAAATTTGTTAACAAGGAGTATAGATTAAAGTGTCAGAAAGTCCTTTCTGAAAGTATTTGTATGGAGTATCGCCACGCATGGAAGTGAATCATGGGTGATAAACAGTTTGAGCAGTAAGGGAAAAGACGCTTTTGAAATACGGTTCTACAGAAAAATGCTGAAGATTAGATGGGTAGATCACGTAACTAATGAGGAGGTGCTGTACAGAATTGGGGAGAAGAGGAATTTGTGACACAACTTGACTGCAGGAAGGAATCGGTTTGTAGAACAGTTTCTGAGGCATCAAGGGATCATCAATTTAGTATTGGAGGGAAGCATGGAGATTAAAAATCGTAGACGGAGACCAAGAGATGAATGCACTAAGCAAATTTAGAAGGATGTAGGTTGTATTTGTTACTCGGTGATGAAGAGGCGTGCGCAGGATGGAGTAGCATAGAGAGCTCCATGAAGCCAGTCTTTGGACTGAAGACCACAACAACAGCAACGATTACAATGTATTTCTGCATTCTAAATTCTGTTACTTGGTCCTTGGTCCACATCACAATAAAAAGGTGATTCTAAAACTGAACAGGAATTACTTACATATGGAGGATTAATGTCTCATTTCATAGAATGTATGTAACCATCGTAAAACATTTCTGTGGTGGAACATTTCTTTGCTGTTAAGATGCAAGGCAAATATCGTTATACTATGTTAAAGCTTTCCTGGCAACCATTCTTATTGTGAAAGACTGGTAGATGTCATAAAATAGGGCCAACCTATGATCATCTTCTGTTCCTGTCTGATGCATCTATCTCACTACATTATAAAGAAGCGAGCAGCGGTGTTCAGATGTTTGATTCACCTTTCTGATGTAGAGACACTTCAGATTAACTGTGGGGAAATATACTATTAATATTGCATCAAACAGTTTTGATGTTGCTAAGCAATATTCATACAATTAATTTTAAATGAACACATCACCATTTGACTGTATTGTTCTTTATTTGATTACGACCCAAGTTTCGGCCTTCTATGCCATTTTCAAGTGACGGAGTTTATGTCATTAACACATATTGCAGGACATAAATATCAAAATGGGCCAAAAATTAAGAAAAACATTTGCTCCCCACAAAATTCCAGGTGTAAAACGATCATCTAATCATTTTACAAGATGCCTGATGTAAAACCATCATCTGATCTTTTTATAAGATGATGATCTTTTTACAAGATGATGATTTTACATCTGGCATTTTGTGGGGAGCAAATGTTTTTCTTAATTTTTGGCCAATTTTGATCTTTATGTCCATCAATATGTGTTAATGACATAAAATCAGTCATTTTAAATAGCCATAAAGGGCCGAAACCTGGGTCGTAATTAAATAAAGAACAATATAGGCAAACGGCTGTGTGTTCATTTAAAAGTATTAAATCACTCCAGACCATAACTTGGTATGCAGTACTGAGGTTAGCCAACAACTCTCTAGTTGATTTAATCGTATAATTAAACCTGAAATTAACAGTAATCGGTCATTTCACTTACACGTCCGCCCCTGTAGCCAAAGTACACCGGAGGTGTTACAAGATACAGCCTGCATCGTTCATTTGACTCAAGTGCAATATGGTGCATAATTCATGTTGAACGACATAAACTTCAGGGTTATGAATTGAAACTGCAAGTATTTGTGTATACTCTGACGGGCATGACAGTCACCTGGTAGGAAGCTATGGACGCAATTGAATACTTTGAAGCCTAAACTGACGGTAAAGACGGAATTTCCCCGTATGAAAGGAGATTCTAACAAATTACAATACATGGCTAATATGAGGCCAAATGTTGAACAATCTTGAGAACAATATGCAGGAAAGCAAGGAACGAGACTAAATGAAACTTCACTAAGTTATGGCTGCTCTACTTTTATAGTAAGAATTTCAGAAAAATACAAATGTCAGACATATGGCCTGGGATCAGAGACTGGTTAGATTTAAAAAATGATAATGCTTGGAGAAAGTAAACTATTTTAAAATAGAATGAAAGAAAATAAAGAAAGAAGGCTCTCAAAATTGAACAGCAAGCAATAATATAGAACATTAAATGAAATTCGAGTCTAATGCTAGAAAGGAAGTCGGTAATAACTTACTCTACCATGACGGGAACTGGGGAATTACTTACTCCTTGAAGGAAGAAGCACAATTTCTGAATATCGTTATTATATGGTTTTAATTAGAGCCTCCACGAAATAAAGTGACACAATTCATATTTACTTGTTTGAAAGTGCATCACATAGGTCCGACACTGATTTTTTTCCAGGTGAAGGTTAAAACTTTCCAACTGACACTCGTGCTTGTAGTAATATTAAAGAATACTGTAATCCACAAACGGAAATATATAGCGGGGAGATAGCTCGTTTCACATTGTGTGTAACCGGCAGAACGTTTGTATGCATGTGAATGTTAAACGATGAAATAAGCTGAACAGAATAGATGTACTTGAAACCTGGATTATTAGAAAAATAGATGCAGTATGAATTGCAGACAATTGGAAAATTAGAAATAGCAGAGAGACATACGAAAATATAGTGAAACTCGTAGAACTAATGGTAAAGCGATGAGTGATGTTCTTTGGACATCCTTATCGAATAAATAAAAACACTATAACCAAAAAAATATTTATGTATTTCCGGAAGGAGGAACCGAGTATAGCAAGCATACCGACATAAGCAGAAGCTAGAAAGAAAGATCAAAGAACCGGAAATACAGAAAGATACCTTTTTTAGAATAAAACGCTAAGTCTAGAAGGCTTTTAAGTTAGAAGAAATAAGCATTAAGGAACAACATGGACAGAAAAAAAGAAAAGGTAATGTGAGGTGAAATAGCGAACTACCACGAAAGGCGAATCCTTACATGATCCTAGCTGATCAATACAAAGATGAGAGAAATTTATATTGTACAACTAGTGCTTAGGTATGAACGTTTTGCGATGTACTTCCGCAAAAGCAAAAACCGTAAGGAAAAAGTGCTACGTACAAATAAAATTTGTATATTTTAAGCCACTAATGATGCCTTAACTGTGACGAAACTTCTCTGCTGTAACAAATATTGCCTTTACTCAGAGGCACACCGTCGGTATTAACGTAAAATCACCAATGAAATATTAAATACAACTCCTAAACTATTACAACTAACAGGTGCAAAAAGAAGTGTGAAACGATTTTCCACAGTTTTCGTATCAGAAGTGCAAAAAGAGACCAAGAAAGATTCTGCGATTACTCCCTATGCGGAGGACGATACGGTATCCAGAGGAATACCACCCCCAGCAAGTCGTTTGGTGTAGAGGACGCTCGCTCGGTCCGACTCCTGGGCTGCAACTTGCGGGCACCTGGACCTGCGAGCCGTTAAGCCCGGAACGACTTGAGCAGAGGCGCCGGGTTAGGGCATTACGCGGGATGGTCGGCTGTAACGGCCGGATTCGACCGTGGCGAACCAGTGCGTCGGCGGGGCCGCAATTGTCGCCGCCGACTCACAGGTCACAGACTTTCATCTCTGAGCAGCGCCCACCCCAGCCCAGAGGTTCGTGAGTTACGGCCGAGAGGTGCACAGCTTCTCGTAGAAAGTGAACTTCCTCAACTACGCACATCGACCAGGAGCGTGCTCTCTGAATAGAAATATAGTGCTTTCCGAGATGAGAAAGGAAAGGAGAAGTGTTAAGGATGATTTTTGAATACACAGAGGAAGGCACGGCAGTTGGGTCCCTCCTGATTGCTTTTAAACTCAGCAATCTTCCTGACTCTACCAAAAATGGACAAATAAAGCTATCATTCACCGACTAGTAAATTCATCGTAAAAAGAAAACGAACTGCAAAATTATTTAAAAAAGATACCTGTATAATGCGAATAGTAGTAACTGACTATACAATTCTGAAATGTGTGAAGTCCTCCACATTAGTACCAAAAAATACATTAAATTTGGGTTACAAGATGAATCACACAAATTTTAAACGTTATCAACTAAATATACAGGGAATGCAGGTACAGACAACTCAAATTATATCCTTTACACAGAAAATGTAGGGGAATTTTCCGTTTTCATGAGAGTCCCTGGCCTGCTCAACCTGTTGTGAAACTAGTTCCGCGGATCAATAACGAGGGTGAAAGGTGGCATGGGCGATGGTCTCACCACCTTTCCCCTCGTACTGTCTTCACTAATAAAGACTGTAATGTACGTATAGTCAAGTGCTGTGTACCGCTGACTTTACCTTTACCTGTTACATAGAAAATACTGTGGGTGGAGACCAACCAAAGACTACAGTTTATTGGAAGAACACTTAGAAGATGCAACGGATCTATTAAATAGACTGCCTGCACTATGGTGGTTCTCTTCTAGAGCACTACTGTACGGTGTGACATTCTTACCTGATAGGACTGACAGAGGACATCGAAAAGTTTCAAAGATGGGCAGCCCATTTTGAATTATCATGAAATGGGGGTTTGGTGAGACCTTATCACGAAATTTCAATCACCAATATATTCCTCCAGACGCAAAAATAGTTTTTTGACTCGCTGAGATCCATGTTAATAAAATAAAAGAAATCGAGGCTCTTACGGAAACATACAAGTGCTTATCTCTCTCTCGTGCTGTTTAATAGTGAATGTAATACTTCGAATCTTCTGCCAAAAACTTAAGTGTGAATCGAAGTTCAGTCACGTAGATGTAGATACTGTTACTCATGTGTAATTTCAGTTACTATTTATACCTTTTTAGGAAAACTATGCCGACTATCCTGAGAAACAGTTCATGCTTAGTAGTTAAAGTACTATTTTTATCTAAATTTAATTTCACGTTATTTGTATGTATGCGCTTTATTAGTTGCCAGACCTGGAACCAGTGATTGTTAGCCTATGTCACCTACAATTTCATTTCATTTGCACAATTCACTACCGTCGTAATAGACCTCGTGCTGTATCTCTTTTATATAGAAAATTATGTGTAACCCAAGTTTGCTAATTGTCTCCTCTCAAAAAACATATATTTTATGTTGGATCTAAAGCTTCACCAGTTTCCAATCATGGGCACTTCCAAAAATCCATTTCAATATTGCATTGAATATATACTTTAACATTCTCCCAAACTGCAACACAAAAACCTGTGTGTGAACGAAAGAGAATTTGTCCCACACTCAGGATACGAGTCAGTGCACAGATGTCGGACATCACGCTACACATGAACTAGATCCATGATATTATATGATGTGAAGTGAGGCAATGAGAGATTCTAATCGACGTAGAATGGAGTACAAAAGGTTCAGGAAATTATGTTCCAAGTCGTTTGTATGCAACTTTGCAAAGCCTCAAAAAGATTTTACGTGAAATCACTGATGCACAATCTGTCAACTAACCACGTCCCATACCTGTTCGATTTGCGAATCACCATGACGATGTTAAACGTCTAGGATGCGGTTGTACGGGAAGAATAGACGCTAACGGAAGGGTATGGGTTTGGTACTAGGATGGAGTTAGGTTACATCATGACATCAGATAGAGATACCGAAATCAGATACTGGATTGTTAGATGTAGCGAGGAGCAGATGTAGACTCAGATTACAATTTACTGGTGATGAAGAGTAGGCTGAAGCTTAAGAGGTTAGTTAGGAAGAATTAAGGAGCGTAGAAGTGCGATACGGAAGTATTAAGAAACGAAGAGATACGCTAGAAGTTTTCCAAAGCTATAGGTACAGCAATAAGTAACAGCTCATAAGGTAGTTCGGTTGAAGAGGAAAGGACATCTCTAAAAGGAGCAGAGGAGTTGGAGAGATAAACATATTTACTAAGAAGTTAAAGCCGAAGAAACCATGGGTAACAGAAGAAATACCTCAGATAACGACGAAGGAAGGAAATATAAAGAAATTCAAGGATGTTCCGGTATACAGAAATACAAGTCGTTGAGGACAGAAATAATTACTCAGTTCAGGGAAGCTAAGACGGAAAGGCTGCATGAAATATGTAAAGAAGTCGCAAAAGAAATTATTGTCGGAAGAACCGACTCAGCGTATAAAGAGTCAAAGCAAGCGTGGTAATATTACGAGTACAACGGGACTTCGACTGCTACATGCAGAGGAGACAGCGGACAGATGGAAAGAGCACGTTGAAGGCCTTTATGGGGAGGAAGATTTGTATGAATTGATAGAAGAGGAAACAGGATTCAATTTAGAAGAGATAGGGGATCCAGTATTAGAATCAGAATTTAAAAGTGCTTTAGAAGACTTAAAATCGAAAAAGGGAGAAGAGATGGACACCATATCATCAGACTTTCTAGGATCATTGGGGGGAAGTGGCAACAAAAAGACTATTCACGTTGGTGTGTAGAACGTACGGGTCTGGCGTCATACCGTGTGACTTTCGGAAAATATAATGCACACAATTCCGAAGTTTGCATGAGATGACAAGTGTGAGAATTACATCATAATTAACTTAACATTCCTGCATCCAAGCTGCTGACAAGAAGAATGGAAGAGACAGATGAATCGAAGAGAAAACTAAGGGTCTGTTCGATGATGATCAGTTTGCCTTTAGGAAAGGTAAAGGCGCCAGAGACACATTTGTGACATTACGACTGCTAATGGTAGACGACTAAAGAAAAAGCGGCAAGACACGTTCGTACAATTTGTTGACCTGGAAAAGCGTTCGACAATGTAAAGTGGTGCAAAATATCGAAATTCTGAAGCAATTGGGGAAACCTATTGATTTACACGGGCAATATGCGACTTGTACAAGAGAGAGGAGTCAAAAATAACATTGGAAGACCAAGAACGAAGTGCTCGCGTTGAAGAGGGTGTAAGACAGGGATTAGTCTTTCGCCCCTACTGTTCAAT
Organism: Schistocerca serialis cubense; assembly: GCF_023864345.2. Taxonomy (NCBI): domain Eukaryota; kingdom Metazoa; phylum Arthropoda; class Insecta; order Orthoptera; family Acrididae; genus Schistocerca; species Schistocerca serialis. The sequence goes on along the minus strand of NC_064641.1, from coordinate 532,940,377 downwards.
TAATACATCGAAGAATCAATTACGGAAATAAAAGGTTCAAGCATGCAATTGAAATTCAAGGAAGACGAAACTAATGAGAAGCAGCAGAAATGAGAACAGCGAGAAACTTAACATAGGGATTGATGGCGAAGAAGTAGATGACGTTTAGGGATTTTTCTACCTGGGCAACAAAGTAACCATCGGTTACTTTGTCATTGACGGTCGGAGCAAGGAGACCACCAAAAGCTGCGTAGCACTAGCAAAATGGCATTCCTGGTCAGGAAAAGCTTACTAGTATCAAACGTAGGCCTTGATATGACGAAGAAATTTCTGAAAATGTACGTTTGAAACAGAGCATTGTATGGTAGTGAAACATGGACTGTGGGAAAGCGATTGAGATGTGTTCTACAGAAGAATGTTGAAAATTAGATGGACTGGTAACGTAAAGAATGAGGAGGTTCTGCGCAGAATCGGCCACTTTTCTCACCTGATGGTCTGAATGTGGTATGCCTGAAGTACCTCTGGTTCTCAAAGTTCCCTGACTTTTAATTTCCCGCAGAGGTCTGGCTCGTTTCATTGGACCCGATATCACTTTTCGTATGAGAGACTGACGGAGAATCGAAGATGAAGCAACTACTCGTACCGCAGATCTGGTCAGCTGCGAGAATGTTGACAGGAAATAGTCCATTCGTTGCGTTTTTCCAGTGTCGCGAAAACATTGTCGGCAGCACTGTAACTGTCAGTAACGGCTCTGCAGATGGCTTAGTGTTCGTCTGTGATGACATTGCCTTGGCCTGTAACCGATAAAAGCTGCACAAAAACCTCCGTTATTACCTGATTGCATGCAATCTTCACTGTCTTGACTGCATTGCATTACGGTGAGGGAAAACCCGACGCCTAGAGATTGGTCATTACGATCCACTGCAACTCTCCTAATAGCTCATACGCTGTTTGACGTGTACGTGGAGCATTTGCTCTACCTTTTACCCTTCCTTTTGGTTTGACTGCCTTCCTTTCAATATACTAGGTGTAATAACACAACCAGCTACGCAAGAGTATCCAGTGGTGTACCTGCTTGTACGTCCTATCCCTGAAGTTGTAATCACTTGCTGTTACTACAGCGCAGGAGACTCGTAACTCAGAGGGTACAACAAAAAAGATGCTCTCAAGTCACATGTAGGCCATTTATCATGTGGGTTAATCTCACTTCGCTTGGCATTTGCAGCATTGCCCATCGGTATGATGCACGAATATTATCTCCTTAAATCATTTTCTGACTTTCCAATTAAGGAATTCAGTCTACATTGCTAAAGGAAGCATAAATTCAACTACTCACAGGAATATGTTATAATTTAAGAAATAGTCGAAACCACGAAGCTGAAAATCATAAGAACAACAAGTTCAACTCGGGAGGTAATACAGTAAATTTACTTTCTGATCGTATAGATTTAGTCAGCATTTTGTCGCACAGCTTTTTATCGTTTCATTATGAGCATTTTAAGCGAAGAAGTGTTTCTTAGCTTTGTGACACTTTATGCAGATGCCCTCGTTATATCCTCTTGGTTCTTCTCTTAGCCCATGTTTCTGATACAGTATTATGTAATTCACACATAACACTTATTGTTAATCATTCTAAGCCGTATATGGATAACATTCCCGTAGTTTATGAGGATTATGTTATGCATCTGCAATTTTAACAAGCATTGAAGTCCTACATTTGAATGGTGTCGGTGGGTTCTCCAACTATTCTTCCTATGCATGTGACTTCAGCCATTACCAGAACGTGATGTGACAGAGTGAAGTAGTCGTGTATCGTTCCATGGATTTTATCAACCATGAATACGATTTGAAATGCTGTAATAGAGGGCGACTGGAGAGAGGGTGCAAGTTGAAGCTTTTCAGCGCAGATTATTTTTGTCCTGTAATAGTTGTTTCTCTATCTGGAATTGTTAATTCATCATAATTTTCCTAAGCAACTCAATTTGTTGATCGTTTCCTCAACACGTTGTTTCATAGTGAAGGTGATAACCACAGAAGAATTTAAATATTTTTTAGTGTCGCCGCATGTGTAACTATCGAGTTAGGTGGTGCAGAAACTTCCACCCTGGATTCACAGTTTGGAGCAGCTATGTTCGAATCCCTGTTCGACGATACAGATTTAGATGTTCCGTAGACTCTGTAAAACTGTTACGGGGAGTACTGTAATGTTACTTGGAAAAGAGCTGGGCTTATTTTATTTCCAGTGGTTCTCCTATTCGAGTTTGTACTCTGTCATCACTTTATAGGGAGGACGTTATACTATATTCCTTCCCATATAAATTATGAATTTCCAGTTCATTATTTGTGACATTTCGCTAAAATTACATCCTACAGTCTCGTTTTGAACAAAGATAATTTCTTTACGAGTATAGAACCAAAAACAAATTTGACTTTGCCTGAAAATCTTAACGTAATACATTTTGGGTGTTTACCATTTTTCTCTGATATTTCCTGATGGTAGGAGGATTAGCTGTTGACGTCGCTTTAAATGGGACTGGCGGGATTGCTACCGGATGCCTGAGGCCTACATCTGCCCACAAAATTTACCCACTCTTGGCGATAGCACCGCGAAATGACGCAACCTAGTACAGAGGAAAAATCACCAAACAGAACCACGGCACTTAATGTACAACCATCACACTGCTCCAACTCATCTTAAATTAAGGAAGAGCTTTAACCAACGGACACTACCGCTGGAAGGTAGACGTGACCTCTGTAAATTACACATCTGCACCCCAAGGAGAAAGAAACACAGAGCAGCAACTGCAGTTCATGGAGAGCACTGAAGAGATTACGAACAGGTGCCGTAAAATGCAAAGTAAACTTGCCGCTCTTAAAATGGCCAGTGCGACTGGGGAGGATCAGAGACGGTTAAACACTTGTTCATGTAGCAAAGTGAGAAGTTCATTCGAATAGCGAAAGATCTATTTTTATCCAATTAAAAGGGCCATTAAAGCTGCAGAATTGGTGCGAAAAGTGTTCATATGTTCTCTCCCGAAAATGGAAAGTGATAAAGTAACTGAATAAAGAACGCAAATAAAGGACGAGTCATCTATATGAATTCGAGGTTATAGCATGAATGATGTAATAGTGATATATGAGCATTATCATGGGAACTTCGATGTCGCTGGCGAACGTAGCAATGTCAGAATGCAGATATAAATATTATTAATCGGTGGTATGGTTAGACGCGTAGTGCAGGCTGCTCTCAGCATTTATGTCCGCTGATGTTGGCGTCGATAGTATGATGCTGCCGATCTCTGTGGGAATCGATATCTGACATAAGATATATTGTTACTTCCGTATATCCATCTTCAATGGGAAATTGGACCACGGCTGGTCAGTATGTGAGAATTTATGGAGCGAACTTCAGCCGTGTGCTTTGAAATTCTATTATTCAGTGCAACGAGCTTCAGTGCTACGCTGCACCGACATCAATCCCTCCAGTGGCAATAATTGGATAGAAACCAATCATCCATCCAGCCATTACAAAGTGTAACAAGCCCAGGGGTACAAATGGTGGGATCCCTTTAACTGGTTCTCGTTTCGCGTTTCTTGACCGTGCGCCCTGACCACACCACGTACCTGATACTCCCGCGGCGGTCGTACTGTTCCGCTCCACACTGCTGCTGGCGTGCCTGAAATTATGTATCTAAATATGGAAGCAGGTAAGGGGAGCCACTCAACATCAAACACAAAACTGTCCTACCTCTGGTATGAACATCTATATTCTGAGCCCGCATCTCGTGGTCGTGTGGTAGCGTTCTCGCTTCCCACGCCCGGGTTCCCGGGTTCGATTCCCGGCGGGGTCAGGGAATTTCTCTGCCTCGTGATGGCTGGGTGTTGTGTGCTGTCCTTAGGTTAGTTAGGTTTAAATAGTTCTAAGTTCTAGGGGACTTATGACCACAGCAGTTGAGTCCCATAGTGCTCAGAGCCATTTGAACCATCTATATTCTGAGACGATATGAAAATCACAGGTTGCACTGTTTACACTCTAAGCCACAAGTGATGCCAACTTCTAGATAATTGTGTGTCAATAATATCACTTGGACGAGAGTACGCGTAACCGGACACAGCGCGGATGATTGTTGATGATGCGGAAGCCGAATAATCGAATGGAAAGTTCTTACGCTCGCCACACATGCACAGATTTCTTTTGGTACCAGTCCTCCTTGACACTAGTTTTCAGTTCTCAGTCCTCACTTGTATGAGCATGCGGTAACCGTCGCGGCGCTCCTGATTGTTGATGATGCGTTCGCTACAACACAGTGGCACTTGATTGCATTCTTTTACGGTAACAATTTTATTGCTTCGCATTCGTTCATTCTGAGAGGCCGAACACGGAGCGGATGATTGATGTACGCTGCGACACGCAACTAGAGGATACACAAATACGTTATTGGCGGCACTGCTCATTTTTAATTACATCATGACACACTTTCCTCTGAATCACTTCCATATTTCAGCATTTTACCGTAACACCACTTCTAGTAACACTTCAACTTCCATAACAACAATGCCTCCCACATGCAGTGCTACCCACAACACAACATAACAGTTCCGTGTCCCGTGCTCGACTCTGCAAACGCGCTGCCCGCAAAGATACTCCCCAACTAAACCTGTGATATGACAATGGGCTTACAAAGGGACAGTGTTAAATTGACTTCTGCAGATATATGCATGGAGGGCTCACTTCTTACATCAAACAACAAATGGTCCGGATTGCATCCCCATATTGTTAAGGTTATTTAAAATTTTGTATCGAAATGGGACTTACATTGGGACGCTTGGCAGTAGCAGGCGACATTCTTACAAAATCGTCCACTCAAGATCAGATTAAGACGCAAAACAAACAGTGCGATCCGTCCTCCTATTCATATGCTGTTGGAAAAAGTTCTTCAAAATCTACACGCAGAAGAGCCCTAACATGATTTGGATATTGTTCCAATTTAGAATGTTGCTACGAAGTTTAGAGTTTTCAGTGAAGTAAGCGATGTGCATTGTTGGATACTAAGATACAGGGCCGGCCAGTGTGGCCGAGCTGTTCTAGGCGCGTCAGTCTGGAACCGCGTGACCGCTACGGTCGCAGCATCGAATCCTGCTTCGGGCATGTATGTGTGTGATGTCCTTAGGTTTGTTAGGTTTAAGTAGTTCTAAGTTCTAGGGGACTGATGACCTCAGATGTTAAGTCCCATAGTGCTCAGAGCCATTTGAACCATTTTGAACTAAGATACAGAAAATTACTCAGGAAATTTTAATGTATGTCATGTGTAACATCGCCACGTGAGATTTTTGATACATAATCTTTGGTGTGCAGGTGTCCTGGAGGCGCACAGGGCGGGCCAGATTGCGTCGCTGGTGGGCGTGGAGGGTGGACACTCGCTGGGCAGCTCGCTGGCCGTGCTGCGCACCTTCTACAGCCTGGGCGCGCGCTACCTCACGCTCACCCACACCTGCCACACGGCGTGGTGAGTGTGGCTCCACCTGAGATACTAAGAGATGTACTAGCTACTACGTACTGGGTGTTCGCTGCCCAGTATGTGAAATCAGAGCTGGTAATGTTGTTGGACACTGTGTTCTCGACGATCTCGACGTTCCAATTTACCGAAAGGTGCCCCATTGGGCTCATGTCAGAAACAATTCATATTATCACAGATGCTGTTTTATGACAGGTTACATGCTGATACAAATGGCCATTGTCTATGAACTGTTCCTCCATTGTATGATGTAAGCAATGCTGTATGTTCATATCTTTCCGCATTTAGCGGATTCATAATCACAATAATGGAACCACACGGTAACAACGAAAATTACCTCCATACAGTAACACCATCTCTTCTGTGCCTCACTGCTGCCACTATGTGTGAAGGCAGGTATGGTTCTCCAGGAGGTTGCCAAACCCAGACGCTTCCGTCGAACTGCCACGGTCTATAGAGTGATTTTTCAATCCAAGTCACTCGTTTCCAGTCACCCATGGTCCAATAACGTCGTTCATCACACCACCTCCAGCGTCACTTAGCGCTGAGTGCAGGAATGTATGGCTAAAGGGAAACTGCTCTGTCCCTGTATCCTATTCTTTCTAACTCCCCAGCCACAGTCGTCATGCTAGCTGAACTTGTAGATGCACTTTGAACTCACGAGGATTTACCCTCCACTGATTTAATGCCATTTCTTATAACCAACCTACGCAATGTTCGACGGACCATGGCCACCGGATCATAACGTCTGCCTAGCACTGCCTTATCCGTGGTTGTTCCTCCGCAGACCCACTTCACAAAGGCATCAACAGAAATTTGCTTGGCAACTTCAGAATGATCGAAATGTCGCTGGTGGTAATATTCGTCAGGACAATTCCAATGACAACTCTTTCGAATCTCCTCTAATGGAAGGAGATAGTTCCGATTTCTCAAACAGTATAAAAGTTTATGAAGTGAAAAGACTAAACAGTGTCTGTCATGAAAACGTTATTAAAAGCCACTTCTTCCTCAACAGCGCAGGCAGCTCTACAGTAAACTTCGCAACATATAATCTCAAGAATGGACTTGTATAAGAAACGGAAGTCCTGATCTATTTTTTCCTTGTATTTATTAAGTAATTTATTTATTTATTCATACGCAAAAAAATTAAAATATGTAAGAAATGATTTTGTTCATTACAGTTCTATGACTTGAAACGTTGTGCTGTACTGCTGCACTTTTATTATCATAAATAAAACGCAGTCCACAGCATTAATAGCTCTTAAAACTAAATTTAATAGTCATGGGTGACTGGAATTCGGCAGTAGGAAAAGGGAGAGAAGGAAACGTAGTAAGTGAATATGGATTGGGGGTAAGAAATGAAAGAGGAAGCGGCCTGGTAGAATTTTGCACAGAGCACAACTTAATCATTGGTGACACTTGGCTCAAGAATCATAAGAAAAGGTTGTATACATGGAAGAAGCCCGGAGATACTGACAGGTTTCAGATAGATTATATAATGGTAACACAGTGATTTAGGAACCAGGTTCTAAATTGTAAGACATTTCCAGGGGCAGATGTGGGCTCTGACCACAATGTATTGGTTATGGCCTGTGGATTAAAACTGAAAAAAACTGCAAAAAGGTGGGAATTTAAGGAGACGGGACCTGGATAAACTGACTAAACCAGAGGTTGTTCAGAGTTTCAGGGTGAGCATAAGCGAAAAATTGACAGGAATGGTGGAAAGAAATACAGTAGAAGAAGAATGGGTAGCTTTGAGGGATGAAGTAGTAAAGGCAGCAGAGGATCAAGTAGGTAAAAAGAATAGGGCTAGTAGAAACCCTTGGGTAACAGAAGATATATTGAATTTAATTTATGAAAGGAGAAAATGTACAAATGCAGTAAACGAAGCAGGCAAAAAGGAATACAAACGTCTCAAAAATGAGATCGACAGGAAGTGCAAAATGGCTAAGCAGACATGACTAGAGGACAAATGAAAGGATGTAGCGGCTTATCTCGCTAGGGGTAAGATAGATACTGCCTACAGGAAAATTAAATAGACCTTCGGAGAAAAGAGAACCACTTGTATGAATATCAAAAGATCAGATGGAAAGCCAGTTCTAAGCAAAGAAGGGAAAGCAGAAAGGTGGAAGGAGTATATAGAGGGTCTATACAAGGGCGATGTACTTGAGGACAATATTATGGAAATGGAAGAGGATGTAGCTGGATATGAAATGGGAGTAGTAATACTGCGTGAAGAGTTTGACGGAGCACTGAAAGACCTGAGTCGAAAGAAGGCCCGGGGAGTACACAACATTCCATTAGATTTACTGACAGCCTTGGGAGAGCCAGTCTTGACAAAACTCTACCATCTGGTGAGCAAGATATATGAGACAGGCGAAATACCCTCAGACTTCAAGAAGAATATAATAATTCCTGTCCGAAAGAAAGCAGGCGTTGCCACATGTGAAAATTACCGATCTACCAGTTTAATAAGTCACGGCTGAAAAATACTAACAGTAATTCTTTCCAGACGAATGGAAAAACTAGTAGAAGCCGACGTCGGCGAAGATCAGTTTGGATTCCGTAGAAATATCGGAACACGTGAGGCAATGCTGACCCTACGACTTATCTTAGAAGAAAGATTAAGGAAAGGCAAACCTACGTTGCTAGCATTTATAGACTTAGAGAAAGCTTTTGACAATGTTTACTGGAATATTCTCTTTCAAATTATAGAGGTGGCAAGAATAAAATACAGGGAGCGAAAGGCTATTTACAATTTGTACAGAAACCAGATGGCAGTTATAAGAGTCGATGGGCATGAAAGGGAAGCAGTGGTTGGGAAGGGAGTGAGACAGGGTAGTAGCCTCTCCCCAATGTTATTCAATCTGTACATTGAGCAAGCAATGACGGAAACAAAAGAAAAATTCGGAGTAGGTACGAAAGTCCATGGAGAAGAAATAAAAACTTTGAGGTTAGCCGATGACATTGTAATTCTTTCAGAGACAGCAAAGGACTTGGAAGAGCAGTTGAATAGAATGGATAGTGTCTTCAAAGGAGGATATAAGATGAACATCAACAAAAGCAAAACGACGATAATGGAATGTAGTCGAATTAAGTCGGGTGATGCTGAGGGAATTAGATTAGGAAATGAGACACTTAAAGCAGTAAAAGAGTTTTGCTATTCGCTGAGCAAAATAACTGATGACGGTCGAAGTAGAGAGGATATAAAATGTAGACTGGCAAAGGCAAGGAAAGCGTTTCTGAAGAAGAGAAATTTGTTAACATAGTGTGTAGATTTAAGTGTCAGGAAGTCTTTTCTGAAAGCATTTGTATGGAGTGTAGTCATGTATGGAAGTTAAACATGGACGATAAATAGTTTGGACAAGAAGAGAATAGAAGCTTTCGAAATGTATTGCTATAGAATAATGAAGAAGATTAGATGGGTAGATAACACAACTAATGAGGAAGTATTGAATAGGATTGGGGAGAAGAGAAGTTTGTGGCACAACTTGACTGGAAGAAGTGATCGGTTGGTAGGACATGTGTTGAGGCATCAAGGGATCACCTCTTTAGTATTGGAGGGCAGCGTGGAGGGTAGAAATCATAGAGGGCGACCAAGAGATGAATACACTAAGCAGATTCAGACGGGTGTAGGTTGCGGTAGGTACTGGGATATGAAGAAGCTTGCACAGGATAGAGTAGCATGGAGAGCCGCATCAAACCAGTCTCAGGACTGAAGACCACAACAACAACAACAACAAAACAAAAACATTCTTATCGGCCCTTAGAATCGGACAGTTTCCTAGTGTAGCATCTAGCGTTTTCTTAATGATCTAATTTTTCATTTGTCTTATTACCTTTTTGCAGTGATGAGATGATCAGCATCTTCTCGTGGTACCAGAATCGATCACAAGTTTTGTGGAGACATATAAGTTATGTGTAGTCGGTGACAGAATTCGCAAGATCCCTTGCCGTATCATTATACTGAATTGCACGGCTCTATTGCCCATTAACGCCGCATAACATGCAAGGAGACAAACTGCTACCAAAGTGTCGTCCGCAGGCGTGAAGTAGTAAAACTATCCGAGCATTGTCAGACAGTTTTATAAAATTTGGGACACCATCGCTACTGATTAATGTACCTGATGTGTATCCACTGTGTGTGTTAGTGCAAATGAGTCAAAACTTATCATAATAATGATATAATAACAGCCCTTTTTAGTAAAACATGTATCGCAAATTGTCACGAATTAGCAGGATAAAACACACTTTCGGTTTTTAAACGATCTGCGGCTATATTCAGTGCACAGTCATAGTGAAATAGCGTTACAGGATTACCACGAAAATATGCAAATGAACCACTAGGTTTGATGCGTAACGAAGCTCAGTTAACAAACCATTCTGCGCTATAAATAAATCTTTACAACCGACGGACGCATAACATGCAAGAATTAAAAAGTGTGCAACTATGGACGTTTTTTCCCTTTAGATCTGCAACGTACAGAATCAAGGTAGTGACACAATTTATCGGGGGACGAGTTTTCTCAGTGATTCATTTAATGATTGCCGATATGCTGATAATTGGTCTTTCTCAGAACAGGTAAAAATCTTGTCTCCATCGAGATCAGATCCGAAAATTGACACACCCTTCGACTGGAAGAGCGAACACTCTACCGCTTAGCTAACATAAAAACTGTAGCAAGACGGAAATTTCACAACGTAAATGGTGAAGTAAGCTGTAGTTTTTTGCAGAAGCGAGCTTCTTTCTTTCAAAAATATACGTTTTATACATCTATGTCATCTGTTAAGTGAGAATTATTCAGAATATTTCATCTAAATGACATTAAAATATCGAGTGAATTAACCAGAACTATTCTGATCCACAGATGCAAGTAAATTGACGGTCACTTAGTTTACAAACTGGTTATACAATACAAATACCTGGAGTTGTCAGCTGGAGAGAAATCATGAGCTAAACGTGAAAAAAGCCTCAGTTATAAGGGTTTATTGCCTTGATCGCATGTAGGTACACTGGATACCTCTTTTCAGCAGATCTGAGCTGCCACCTTCAGATCTGAAAAGTTACAGAAATTACAAACTAGTACGCTGTTGTGGCTAAACAGCAGTCTCATGAATAATGATAAATATATTCCATCTTTTTAACAGTATATATGTTCGTGTAGCAGTATATAAGTGAATATAGTGTGCATCATTTAAATTGGAAAATAGTACAATGCCAGTCATTATTCGTGAGGCTGCTGCCATCTGGTGGTGCTCCTCTGTATTACTGTATTAACCAGGCAGTTACACTGTAAACAACTCAGACACATACGTCATTTCTTGATTGGCCAGAGCTATATGACTGTGTTGCCTTGAGGACACAGTTGTATTTCTTAATGTGTTATTCTCTTTTCATAATGAGTTAGTATTTGCTTCGGCATATATTGTAATTTATATATTTACTGCAATAACTTACATAAAGTTAAGATTAATTTAGACCCAAAGATTGTTACGATGGTACAAAAAAAAGTGTAGTTTATCACACAGCGTGATTTCATAACCTGTACACTGAGGGTACCTCAAAAAAGTTGTAAAACCTTTAACTTACATATACAGTTAGAATAGTGTAGTATTTTCATTTTTTGTGACGTTACTGATCTGATGATAACAGTTTAACCCTGCCAAAACTAATAGCCCAGTGTACCTACACTTGATCAAGGCAATAAAAATTTCATATCATAAACTTTCTGAAGACTGTTATACAGTGTTGCCATTCCTCCGTTAGACGACCGGAAGAAGTGTTTGCTCATGTAATGTGTTCCATTATCTGGATGGCACCGGCGAAGCTCACCCTACGTAGATATGGGGTCACTGGCAGCCACCGCATTACTGAGCGAGGTGGTGCAGTGGTTAGCATAGAGGACTTGCACTCGAGAGCAAGGCAGTTCGAAGCCACGACCGGCCATCTAGATTTAGGTTTTCCGTGATTTCCCTAAATCGCTCTATGCAAATCCTGCTGTTGTTCCTTTGAAAGGGCACGGCCAATTGCCTTCTCCACCCTTGTTACATCGGAACTTGTGCTCCGTCTCTGATTACCACGAGGTCGATGGTACGCTAAACCCAATCGTCCTTCATTCCTCTTTGCCACTGCATTGATTGGGAGCAGAAGTATGTAGCATAGGTCAAAGAGTTTTATTAGCGCTTCTGTAACTATGATAGGGATTAAATCGCAGGTACGAATAATACGAGTATCTTGATGCGGCGACTGCAGCTCTAACGTCATAAATAAAGAGCATGGGAAATTGCACGGGTAGCTCTTCTCTTCAACATCTTGGGTAGGTATTTTAGGCATTTTTTGAGCGAACTGCGAACGAAACAAAAAAAATCATTCACTCTAACCGACTATCTGATCTGCCAACCCCATGCACAGTCAACATTACAAATGAATAACTTGTATTTCATTACTATGTACTTGAAAACAGTTTACCTTATGATTGTTTTCCTTGGGTGCATAATAACGCAAATCAAAAGACAAAATTACATTGCTCATAAAATTCAAATACCCACAAAGAAATTTCATATGCAGAGAATAGCATGTAATTTCAAAACAGAAAAGCAACCTGAGCAAGGAAATCTTACATAACTGCCGAAAAATACCATAAAAAATTCGTGAAGAAAACTAAGCAGTGCACAATTGCAATTAAGTTCGGTTCCCGATTCTGATTACCTGTAGGGTGAAGCTGTGTCACCAGAATGTGAAACAAGACAAGAAGCGCCGACAGTAACAAAAATTAATTGTATAAAAACCAAAGAGACGAAATTGCCGTCTGCTCATAACGATTACAATTTAACTCCTGGCATTGCTTTGTGAATAAAAGCAAAAGTTTCTGTTGAAAGAGCTTTTTATTCCCAAAAAGCGTAAGACAGAGAGGAATCAAAGTTACAAGAACAGGTTGCTCTATTTAGTGTGGACGGACTTTCTATGCAGTACCTTTCAGTTCGAACATTTTGGTCGTAGTTTATTTCTCGGTTGTTTCACACCAACGACTCCTCTAGGCTGTCACAACATTCATATGATAATTATCTAATTGTTAAAACAGACCGCTATGTTTAATATTACAGCACTTGCGGCCGAATCTAACTCAGTGTACAACGCTAACCGCAATTTCATATGTCTTGGAATCTGCTGGAAGAGTTCAATAACGCTTTTAAGATGTATCTTGCTGACATCAGTTTGTCTCCTGATACTGTTTTTCACTGAGTCTTGCTTAACTAAAAGTTTGTGGACCATATGAACAGGGCAAAATCAGGAGGAGGAACAGTCATGGAGACTAGGCACATAACACCATACGTCACCGTGGAATAACTTGAAAAATTGGAACACTGATAAGGCAAGAAATTTAGGTAAAATGCGGTTGATGACATTAAATATGCGTTTCGAGACTAAACACAAATCATTTCTTCCGTATTCCCGTTTTGAAATTGCTCCTACACAGCAAACGAAAGCCATATATCTGTAATTGAAGATATGTTCGAGTCGCTTCAACCACTATGGTAACCCGGGGTCACAGTGGGGTGTATCTACCACCAGGTGCATCCCAGTCCCAGCGCGATGCAATCCACAACCAGCACCCAACAGTTACATCGAAAAGCACACCAGTGATTGTTTCAGGAAGAGAGTCAGAAAGAAAGAATAAAACAGGTCACAAATCACAGGAAATGAAGTATGTCACTTTTCAGGGGATTGATAACGTTTAATCTTACAATAAACAAATAAACGGTCACATCTCTAGTGTGAAAGGAAAAGCAACGTTGTCAACCTTTCTAAGTACCCCGCGATCTGGCAATATATTCGTGGAAAACCGAGCACATGAAAACATTTTCTCGAAAGCTGGAGCCCGTAACTGACTACAGATTCAGGTGTTTTTGTTTTTTTGTTTTTTTATTAACTGCATCGCTATTACTTGTGATTTCCTATTTCTGTGCGACAAGAGTATGGCTCTTCTGTAACGAATGAAAGGACTTCCTGACCTGTCAGTATAAGTTGTGGGATTGATGAAACGGCATCACTTCAGCGGAATTACTTTTGATGAAGACGTCGACAGTCCTGTTTCATCAAAAAACCAGGCAGTCGTATAATGAGGAATAGCTTTGTCAGTGTGCGTGATGCGACTTTATTCTTGCTAGTAGCTATATGTAAGCTGCAATTATATTGTACTGCGTATCTGCCATCTGTGTGTAGAGTACCTACACAAACAATCATGCATGAGCAGCGCCTATTAGACGGAGGGGATTCCTTCAGCCGGTCAGTTACAGTCATTCCACCAGGAAGGAGATACACGGCTCGTGTTGTCTGTAGTTCAACCATGCCTAGACGGTCAATATCGCGGTTCGATTGTGTCCGCATTGTTACTTTGTACGAGGAAGGGCTCTTATCAAGGGAAGTGTCCAGCGTCTCGGAGTGAATCAAAGTGACCTTGTTCGGATATGGAGGAGATACAGAGACACAGAAACTGAAGATGACATACGTCGATCAGGCCGCCCAAGGGCTATTACTGCAGTGAATGACCGCTACATACGGATTATGGCTTGGAGGAACACTGACAGCAACGCGGCCATGTTGAGTAATGCTTTTCGTGCAGCCACAGGACGTCATGTTACGACTCAAACTGTGCTAAGTATGCTACACGATGCGCAACTTCACAGGTCCGTCTCTGCAACCACGACACCATGCAGCGGGGTACAGATGGACCGAATGGACCGCTCAGGGTTGGCATCGCATTGTCTTCACCGATGAGTGTCGCATATGCCTTCAACCAGACAACCGTCGGAGACGTGTTTGTAGGCAACCCGGCCAGTCTGAACGTCTTAGACATACTGCCCATCGATTGCAGCTAGGTGGAGGTTCCAAGCTGTTTAGGCGTGGCATTATGTGGGGATGACGTACGCCGCTAGTGGTCATGGAAGGCGCCGTAACGGCTGTACGATACGTGAATGTCATCCTCCGACCGACAATGCAAACATACCGGCTGCATACTGTCGAGGCATTCGTCTTCATGGACAACTATTCGCGCCCCCATCGCGCCCAGGAAAACGACATCGCTCGACTAGAGTAGACAGCATGTACTCCAGACAAGAATCCAGCCAAATTGAAAGGGGCATTTTATGGACGACTTGACACACCAACCACTCTGAAGTATCTACACGGAATCGCCTTTAAGAAGTGGGACAATGTGGACCAACAGTGCCTTGATGAACTTTTGGATCGTAAGCCACGACGAATACAGACATGCATCATTGCAAGAGGACATGCTACTGGGTATTAGAGGTACCGGTGTGTACAGCAATCTGGACTACCACCTTTGAAGGACTCGCTCTATGTCGGTACAACATTGAATGTGTGGCTTTCATGAGCAATAAAAAGGGCGGAAATTATGTTTATGCTGATCTCTACTCAATTTTCTGCACAGGTTGCGGAACTCTCGGAACCGAGGTGATTCAAAACTTTTTTATGTATGTACAAACGTTCTAGTAGATACATCGGAAGTTCTTTAAGGCTATTCGCAGACGATGCAGTTGTCTATACCAAAACATAGAAGATAGTAAGAATTTGCAGAACGACCTGCGGAGGATTGATGAATGATGCAAACACTGGCAGCTGACCCCGAATGTAAAGAAATCTGACATATAGTGCATACATAGGAAATGAAGTCCACTACCGTACAGCTATACTATTGATGTCAAATAGCTGGAGATAGCGTTGCCGTAAAATACGCATTCGTAACTATGCAAAGCGACCTTAAGTGGAATGACCATGTAAAACAGATAGTGGGAAAAGCAGAAACCAGACTCAGATTCATCGGAAGAATCTTAAGGAAATTTAACTTTTCCATGAAAGAAGTGGCTTATAAGGCGCTTGTTCGCTCGATTCTTGAGTATTGTTCATCTGTCTGGGATCCCTGTTAGGTAGGACTTGAGGAGATAGAGAAGATCGAACGAAGAGCGACGCGTTTGGTCACGGGGTCGTTTAGCGTGCGAGAGAGCGTTACGGAGATGCTAAACAAACTTCACTGGCAGGTGTTACAAGAGAGGCATAGTGTATCGTGGAGAGATTTACTATTGAAATTTCGGGACAGCACTTTTCAAGAGGAGTGTGACAACATATTACTCGCCCCCTACATACATCTCACGTATTGGCCACGAGGAGAAAATACGACGAATTAGAGCCAATACAGAGGCTTACCGACAGTCATTCTCCCTACGCACTACTCGCGAGTGGTGTAGGGTTGGAGGTATCAGATAGCGGTACCGAAAGTACCCTCCACCACACACCATTAGGTGGCATGTGGATTATGATGAAAATGTAGATATAGATCTGACCTACGCCATTACTCAATCGATGTATAAAAGTTATACGCATTCACAAAACCTAGATTTCCAGCGCAAAACACGTACACAGCAACTGAACTAAATAACATCAGAAAGTATTTCAAACCAGTTACTGTTTCACTGAATAGAAACGGAATAGACAACCATTGTTCCTTAAGTACATAAATCAATGTTGAGTTCTGGCGCTAATGATCACATCGGATAGCTGAGCAATGCCTAGTTGCGGCATGCCGCTGTTGGGAGATGAAATAAATCACAGTGCATTGTAATTACGTATTTTTAATATTGCTATGCGTAATACAAGAGTGTTACGCACCAGAATAGTTCATAATTACCAATCGGATCTCGTAAAATGAATTCTGTTTTAAAACTTTTAAATAGCAAGTGAGAATTGTAGTCCACACACGGCACGTTTCTCTATGAACTGTCTGTGTGGTGCTGAGATACTCCCGTAGTCAGCAACATCCCCAGATCTATCCGCGATAGAACATGTCGGCGATCAGCTCAGAGGTCAATTCCGTACAAGTGCCAATATCAATGATATCGACGACCAGTCACGACAGTTGCGGGCAAACTTTCCATGTCGACATCCTTCCCAACCAAGTCAGACCATATATCCAGGCCAGAGGGGGTACAGCGTCATATTGATACGTGGAGTCACACAGCCAGGTTCTACGAAAATTTTTAATCACTGACAAAGCATCATATGTCCTCTCAACGCATAAAATTTAGTTTCATTTCCTCCTCGCATTCTGGACACACGATTTGTCTTTTTTTGGTTAGATAATGTATAAAGTTTAATGACGGCACATGCGCCGTTCGCCTGATGAGGCTGGCCTGCTCTAAGAGCGTGTGCTTTCCGGTAGGGCAGACTGTTCTGTGGCGGACGCCGCCGGCCCGGATCCTCCGGCTACGGCCGCCGCGCCAGCGCCCACGCCGACCGCCGGGAGGCGCCGCAGGCCGGGGCTCACTGAGTTTGGACGGGTAAGTACTGCTGCGTCCGCCCTTACCTGGCGCCTAACATGTGTACGAGTGCCGCTATAGAAACGGTGCCACTACACAGCTACACAAGTAAGTGAGCACTGCTGGTAAGTAGGTTTTAAAAACCATACTGAAATTTGATGGCTTTGGGGTACACAGTATCGATTGTACTGATTGTGGTAATGTTATATCGCTGAAACCGGCCGCTCTTTCGACGTAAGGTTCAAGAAACATTTACAGCAAGTAAGAAAGCTACTTTTGGGTTGCATTTAGCAGAAACCGGCAATAGTGTAGGGAGTGGAACAATATCCCGCTTTTCAGCCAAGAGTATTTTTAAAAGTATAACATGAATAAGGTAAATCTGGAGAACCGGCACTGGGAGAAAAGTATTCCGGGAGGAGAGAAGGAGAGAATACCTTCCACACGGTTGAAGGGTAGGGAAAACTGTGGAGATGATGGTAGGTATTGTGGTGGCTAGTGGAAAGGCAGAAGGTGGGAAAGATACAGGGTGAGGAGGGATTTGGTGTGTTAACAAGAGGGAAAGATTGAGGAGGAATGGAGAGGGACAGGGAAAGACGAGACCTGTTGTGGATTTTGATTTGTGGGGCTAAATTAAAATTGGTAGGAGTGATAAATGTCGGAGCCGATCTCATTATCTGCCAGGGGCAGTTGTTTGAAGCTGCACTGGGACAGGATTAGTGTGTGTAAGTGTAGGGGTGGAGGGATGTGTGGTTGAAGGCGCGGCAGCATAGAATAGTTGGTTTACTCGATAGCGTATTTACGGGGCCTCAGCTGATGGGATAGGAGATGGCTGAGGTGCAGGAGCGACTCATCAGAATGGGATGGAACCTAGACTTGTTAACGGGGAAACAGGTCCTGTCGGTTCAAGAGTTGGCGGTTACGTCAGAAGAGGCAGGATTCGAAAACCTTGCTAAATAAGGAGTTGAGCCACATTGGCAGTTGGACGATTTGTGCGGTTTGAGGGAATATAGAATTATGGAAGTTTTCCGCAGTTGAATGTAGTAGCCTGTAGAGAGGATAGTGGTATAAATGGTTGCAAGGGTGACTAGAAAGGAGACAGGACATCCTTTACTGGTGTCGGTAGATAATGCGATCACGACCGAAGGGTGTGCTGGGTTTTATGTGAATTGATTCTTCTATCTTGTGTTCTGTCGTTGCGGTCATCCATTCTGTTTGTCGTTAATTATCGAACGCCTTGGTGTGTATATTATGCCCTGTCGCTACACATACTTGTTACATCATTCTCTTGTTTGACGAACCTCTTACAGTTTGTGTAATCTATTTTATATACTACATGATTTTATCAGTTTACTGATAAAATGTCTTAGTATCCCTTCCATGGTACGACGTGTCCGGAAGTTTGAGAGTCACTCTGGGGGTTAGGTTCTTCCGACTATTTCCGCCTACCCTGGAATATGGCAATCAAAGACAAGGGTCCGTTTACTTACTACATTCTTTAGTTTCATACATTTTTCTTCTTTCCCCACTTATTTTATCAGTCATAATTTTATGATAGCTCCGTAAGCTTGTTCTTGGCTATGTTATTATACACACACAAAAAAATTAGAACGTAGCTCGTTCTCTTCCATTGATGCATGACTGTATTCGTCGTGGCTTACTATCCACAAGTTCATCAAGATACTGTTGGTCCAGATTGTCCCATTCCTCAACGGAGATTTGATGTAGATCCCTCAGAGTGGTTAGTGGGTAACGTCGTCTATAAAAAGCCCTTTTCAATTTATCCCAGGCATGTTAGATAGGGTTCATGTCTGGAGAGCGATGTCGTTATCCTGAGGGAAGTCATTCATAATATTTGCACGATGGGGACGGGAGTTGACATCCCTGAAGGCGAATGCCTCGCCAATATGCAACCTTCGGTCGGAGGACGGCAATCACGTATCGTACAGCCGTTAGGCGCCTTCCATGACCACCAGCGGCGTACGTCATCCCAACATAATGCCATCCCAAAACCGCAGGGAACCTCCACCTTGCTGCACTCGCTGGACAGTATGTCTAAGGCGTTCAGCCTGACCGGGATGCCTACAAACACGTCTCCGACGATTGTCTGATTGAAGGCATATGCGACACACATCGGTGAAGGCAACGTAATGCTAATCCGGAACGGTCCATTCGGCCCATCTGTACTGCACTGCATGGTGTCGTGGTTGCAAAGACGGCCTTGCCTTGGACGTCGGAAGTGAAGTTGCTCATCATGCAGCCTATTGGCACAGTTTCAGTCGTAACACGACGTCCTGTGGGTGCACGAAAAGCATCATTAAACATGGTGGCATTGTTGTCAAGGTTCCTCCGAGCCATAATCCGTAGGTAACGAACGTCCACTGCAGTAGTAGCCATTGGGCGGCCTGAATTAGGCATATGATCGATAATTCCTGTCTCTTTGTATCTCCTCCATATCCGAACAAGATCGATTAGGTTCACTCCGAGACGCCTGGACACTTACTCTCTTGAGAGCGCATCCTCACACAAAGTAATGCGAACGCGATCGAACCGCGGTTTTGACCGCGACATGGTTGAACTACAGACAACACGAGCCGTATACGTCCTTCCTGTTGTAATGACTGGAACTGATCGGCTGTCAGACCACCTCCGTCTAATAGGTGCTGGTCATGTATGGTTGTTTAAATCTTTGAGTGGGTGTAATGACATCTCTGAACATTCAAGGTCACTGTGTGATATAAACCCACATTCAATGTCTATCTTCAGGAGTTCTGGGAACCGGGGTGATGCAAAACTTTTTCTGATGCTTGTATTTGTTAATCGAAATCATCGCACTAATGTCTCAGAAACATATATTTTCATCTTTCTTTTTAACAATTTTATATTTAGCATTATTCGTTTTACAACTTCTTGCTTTTTATCACTGTATAAGTTATACATCTAATGATCCCACTATCCATGTTACCTTTTTTTTTCATTTGACTGCATTTATACGATTACAAAGTTAATGAGTATGATCCCCCCACCAAATGTAATTTGTGGATAGTATGCCTCAGTTTGTTTTGTAGAGTAACGCTGTTAACAGGATCACTCTGCCGGCACTGTGGCGTAGTTTACACCTTATTATAAGTTCATGCTGATTGTGTGTGTGTTCTTGGCGAGGTCAAAGTAGCTTTCTTTCTTTAGGACATGCTGTGAAATTTGTATGCCTCTTCATATTTTAAGCGAAAGTCTATCGTAGTAAAGCTTTATCATAGTAATTAATTATGGCATATTTTATTGTTTTAAGGTGTAAACCGAGGTGACAAAAGTCATGGGATACCTCCTAATGTCGTGTCGGTCCTCCTCTTGCACGGTGTAGTGCAGTAAATCAAAGTGGTTTGGACTCAACAAGTCGTTGAACGTCCCCTGCAAAAGTATTGAGCCATAGTGCTTCTACAGCCATCCATAATTACGAAAGCGTTTCCAGTACAGGTCTTTGTACACTAACTGAACTCTCAATCACGTTCCATAAAGGTTCTATGAGATCCATGTCAGGCGATCTGAATGGACAAATGACTCACTGAAGTCGTCCAGAATGGTCTTCAAATCAATCGCGAACAATTATGGGCCGGTGACACAGAGCATTGTCATCCTTAAAAATTCCATGGTTTTTTTGGGAACATGAAGTCCATTATCTTCAAGCTGGTGACAGTGGTCTCTCTGGGCATGTAATGCTCCAAAATGACGCCTTTTTCGTCCCAAAAGAAAGTCTGCATAACCTTCCCTGTTGATGGTTCTGTTCGAAACTTCTTTGGTTTTGGTGATGAGGCATGGCGCCATTCCATGCTCGCTCTATTCATTTCCGGTTGGTGGAAGTGAACCCAGGTTTCGTCCCCAGTAAGGATTCATGCAAGGAAGCCATCACCTTCTCGTTCAAAGCCCCGAAGAAGTTCTTCACAAGCATAAACACGTCATTCTCTCATTTCAGGAGTCTGCTGCCGTGGCACCTATCTTGCAGACACTTTGTGAAACTAGAGCACATCATGCACAATGTGGTGTGCTGACCCATGACTAATCTGTAGCCGGCCGGAGTGGCGGTACGGTTCCAGGCGCTACAGTCTCGAGCCGAGCGACTGTTACGGTCGCAGATTCGAATCCTGCCTGGGGCATGGATGTGTGTGTGATGTCCTTAGCTTAGTTAGGTTTAATTAGTTCTAAGTTCTAGGCAACTGATGACCTCAGAAGTTAAGTCGCATAGTGCTCAGAGCCACTTGAACTAATCTGTAAACATGCTGCATTTTCATTCAGTGTCACTCGATGGTTTTCCTTCACTATGGCTTCAATTGCTGTTGAGTCACAACTCGTTGTGCCTGACCTGGACGAGGAGGATCTTCCACTGAAGTCACACCATTTGCGAAATTCCTACTCCTTTCGTAGACTTGCTGCGGTGACAAATATGCATCACCGTACTACTCAACCTTCATTCGTCGATGAATTTCAGTAGGTTTCACACCTCCACTACGCAAAAAGTGAATAACAGAACGCTATTGTTCCCTGGTGCAAATCGCAAGTAGGGCGGCCATCTTTATATTGATACTGCGACAGTATATGTGCATCTGCACTATTCTGCCAGCTACAGGCCATTCTGCACGCTGTTTGTAGCACGCTTACCACCTTACAGGATAACGGCGCAAAATTTCGATTTGTTATTACAAATTTAAGCTTTTCATTTGACTCACCCTCGTATTCCAGGCCTCATAACACTATGGAATGCTGGCCGTTGATATTCCAATGTATAAAACCTAATAACAATTCCAGATATACTTTAACCCAACTACGTTTTTTCGGTATAGAGCTAAACTGTTCCTATGTATAAAACCTATTTATAACACCTGACATAGTTTAATCTGACCACATGTTGTCGGTACAGAGCTCCACTCACTTTGGTGGCAAACATTAAGGGGGGTGAAACCCGAGTACTGCAGCCAAACAGAACCATCGGCGTTCAAGTGTATCACACATTGGACTTCCATAATGATATGTCAGATGGTATAAGCACCCAGCCATGAGCACATTAAAATCCAATGACAGCATATATATCTCTAGAAACACTCATACTGTCGCGATTACTACTTCCAGAGATGTGGGACCCCTTAAGAATATGTAGTAGAACTGGACCTATCACATTTGAGTAGTTTGCATTGATACAACGTACTGTTCATGTGTTCACAGTGAATCTTATAGAACAATGGCAAAATCAGGCATTCAAGACATCAGTTTCTACATCTACTCAGTTCTAGCCATACACTGATTTGGTGTCGTTAGCAAGAACGTGTAATAGTATTTGAAGATGGGCTGCTAGGATCGTAACAGGTCAATACACTCATACGAAAGTAACTGGCATGCTCTAAGAACTCAACTGAGGAAAAGCAAACATCTGTAGCCTTATGTAACTGCCAGAGAACATTACGTTTCAGCGACAGCAGAAATCAGTTCACCGTGCTGAAAGACTCCTCGATGTATCAGCGCAGGATGCACAACTGTTTCTATTCTCACCAACATCTGTACCACTCGTCAAGGTGCTGCTGTAGTAAAGATCAGCTATGAAGATGGTGTTACCCTCTGCAATGCACGAGCTGAATTAGAGAGATGCTGTTCTATGTTTGTCTTCAGATCATAATTTCAATGAGTGGTTGTGTTTGAGAATCCACAATAAAGTGACATGAAATTCATATTCCGTCCCCAGATAGTTTGCATGATTCATCTACAGGGCTATTACAAATGATTGAAGCGATTTCATAAATTCACTGTAGCTCCATTCATTGACATATGGTCACGACACACTACAGATACGTAGAGAAACTCATAAAGTTTTGTTCGGCTGAAGCCGCAATTTAGGTTTCTGGCGCCAGAGCGCTCGAGAGCGCAGTGAGACAAAATGGCGACAGGAGCGAGAAAGCGTATGTCGTGCTTGAAATGCACTCACATCAGTCAGTCATAAGAGTGCAACGGCACTTCAGGACGAAGTTCAACAAAGATCCACCAACTGCTAACTCCATTCGGCGATGGTATGCGCAGTTTAAAGCTTCTGGATGCCTCGGGTCGGCCTGCAGTGAGCGAAGAAACGGTTGAACGCGTGCGGGCAAGTTTCACGCGTAGCCCGCGGAAGTCGACGAATAAAGCAAGCAGGGAGCTAAACGTACCACAGCCGACGGTCTGGAAAATCTTACGAAAAAGGCTAAAGCAGAAGCCTTACCGTTTACAATTGCTACAATCCCTGACACCCGATGACAAAGTCAAACGCATTGAATTTTCGGCGCGGTTGCAACAGCTCATGGAAGAGGATGCGTTCAGTGCGAAACTTGTTTTCAGTGATGAAGCAACATTTTTTCTTAATGGTGAAGTGAACAGACACAATGTGCGAATCTGGGCGGTAGAGAATCCTCACGCATTCGTGCAGCAAATTCGCAATTCACCAAAAATTAACGTGTTTTGTGCAATCTCACGGTTTAAAGTTTACGGCCCCTTATTCTTCTGCGAAAAAAACGTTACAGGACACGTGTATCTGGACATGCTGGAAAATTGGCTCATGCCACAACTGGAGACCGACAGCGCCGACTTCATCTTTCAACAGGATGGTGCTCCACCGCACTTCCATCATGATGTTCGGCATTTCTTAAACAGGAGATTGGAAAACCGATGGATCGGTCGTGGTGGAGATCATGATCAGCAATTCGTGCCATGGCCTCCACGCTCTCCCGACTTAACCCCATGCGATTTCTTTCTGTGGGATTATGTGAAAGATTCAGTGTTTAAACCTCCCCTACCAAGAAACGTGCCAGAACTGCGAGCTCGCATCAATGATGCTTTCGAACTCATTGATGGGGATATGCTGCGCCGAGTGTGGGAGGAACTTGATTATCGGCTTGATGTCTGCCGAATCACTAAAGGGCCACATATCGAACATTTGTGAATGCCTAAAAAATTTTTTTGAGTTTTTGTATGTGTGAGCAAAGCATTGTGAAAATATCTGAAATAATAAAGTTAATGTAGAGCTGTGAAATCGCTTCACTCTTTTGTAATAACCCTGTATTTATTTGCTAATTTCAATCATTTTGTACATATACAGAGGCGACACACATATAGAGAGAAAGCATGTGCTGTTGTGAACTTGTGTAGCTGACTTATGGTTATGCATCTCTGACACATGATTCACTTTAACGCTGATGGTTCTTTAAGCTGCAGTCACCAAAGTGTTTAGAATTCTGTAAGAAAAACCATTGTTTACTGACAGTGTGTCAGGTGCTTGAAACAAATTTCCTGCAGAGGAGTATTAATGACATTATATTCGAGACAACTTGAAGATCTGAAATAGTTCCCTCAGATATCACAGAGATTTACCTTCAGTTTATTTCTGTTATCATGTCTTTGATGACTGAAAATAGTAGTAAGATAAGTATGAGACAGACGTCATTGCAGAGACTGGAAAATTATTTCATGGGGTGTTGGTGGCACGGACTGTATGGTGTAGCTGTTGTGCTGTTCTAAAATTAGAGTACCGCTAATTGTGGAACCATGTAACCGATTTCGGTGGGCGTGCACTGGCCGTAGCAAACAGTTTGTGTTACATGCATTCCAGAACTGAGGGGAGATATGCAGACACAGTCTGAATTCATTTGGTTCATGGGGTTTGGATTAGGCTGTTGCTACCACTTCAAACGTAGCTCGCAGATCAATCAGTCGGGGCAGCCTGAAGTTGCACAGTGCGATATGGTGCTATGAGTTGACTGTGGCTACAATCTTAGCAAGGCTTGGGAACCAGCGATTGGGTTAATCAAGAGTAAATCGAGCAAACGTATAGTTGTGACGACCACGGCGGACAGAGCCATCACACCGACGTCATCTCAGACGTCGTCGCAATCTGTTCCACCGCGTGACCGTGGCGCGGGGCGCGGACGGTGGAGGGAGCGCGCCGCGGGCGGAGGGTATTTAAATCGGCCGCCGCCGCTACCGAATCCAGTTCCCTCTGAGCAGCCATAGCGTACGGATCTCCGTTCCGGCACGTTCACAGGAGCTCAGTCCGTCAGTTCACCTGATGATGGCGACGTGTATGATCACCGAAATATTGTGCCCGTTGGACACTGTAGACCGGCAGTACACCCGTGGATATTTTGATTATACGTACCACATGTTTAATCGTCCAGAGGTCCAGTTTCTTCTAAAGATACTTACTTTGATTTTGGTCGTTTAAGACATTTTCTTGTGAGTGATGAAAGTGCGTAACTATCGTGAAGCGAAGATGTTGTAAAGGTTATCTTTTGTTTCACTGTTTCTCCTTGTAAAGTATCTGTTTGTATCCGCGAAGAGATAAAATGTCATCATGTTACTTTATTACACGTTACTGTATATCGGAGGGCCAGTCTGTACGAAATTACACTGCAAGTTGTCTGAAGGGTGCAGCGCATTGTTGGGACTCAAAGCTTGCGTCATTTCTGCCACTTAGTTACTTTACGTGGAATCTGTTACGACATTCATGATGGTACACCCTTGCACTTATGTGTGGGATGTCAAAATCATATGAACTTGCTGGTAGTTTCTATAATTGAACTTGCTATACATGAAAATTATTTAATTTTACGTATTAATTATGTTTATGGGCACTTGAACAAAGAAAGCATACTCCTCACGGTAGTATGTAGTAGCAAACTGCAAGATTTCTTTTTAATTGCATAGGTGATAACGTTTAGGGCAAAAGAAATACTCAAGCCCAGTAACGTTCTAAAGACAAAACGGCAAAAAGTGTACTGCTCAAAGTAAACAGTTGTTTCGTCGCTATCGGGCAGCAGAAATCTAAAACGTTTCGGGCCAAACGAATCAACGGACGACAAACTTGGTAAGGAAGTCGCCTAGAGCACCTTGAGGAATACTTTCTTCCTCTCGCTATTTCCCCGTTATATTGTCTCCTTTCTTCCGGGAACGCCATTAAACCGCGAAACACGCCATAAAAGTTTACGCCGCTTCATAAAAAATTACGATACCTTGCAGGAATTCAGCTTGCGTCGACGTTCTCCCAAATCGCCTCACGTCCTCTGGCTACGCGTTCTCATTTCTTTCAGCGGAGAGAAAGGAAATAATTTAAACGTAAATGCAGCTCGCCTGGTTCAATTAATTTTCCTCTCACCGCGTCCGAGTTAGTGCTAGCTGAAGCGTACGTGATGCTGTCTACTTCATATTCAAAAATTAAATAAAATGCTTGACGTTCGCTGAATTCGTTGTCCTATAAAGTTAGTTTCGTTTCTTTATTGTCTTTTTAATTTCTGTTCTCTAAATTTGCATCTGCTCCGGTCACAGAATCCACTGTATGGAAATAACACTGCGGCTTCTAAAAATTAGTATTGTTCACGACTGAAATAACAATAGTTTTTTTAATTATTTTAAATAAACATGTGAATTCGAAGACGGACCTTACAGAACATATGTCAAACATGATGAGTGACTGCTCCGCTAATATGAACATAGGAAGAAGCAGAGTTTCTTATCCAAGCGTACGAACATGTCTAAACACTTTTCATAGCTTTGACCATATAGATAACCGTCGGACTTAAATTGTAGGTCCTTCGTTCATAATGCATTCAGCTTCGATTTAGTTTTTATATTCTCACAACAAATCTGTTCAAACATTCTGAAATGCATGTTGTATCCTGTTTATCGTATTGCTATAATGAGCAGTACGACGCACTGAATTCCTTTACGAATGCTAATTATTCACCCATTCCATACATTTTCACCCATTCTATACATATGCGTACATATTTCCGATATGAAAAGCTTGACTTAATGTGCAAGATTTTCTCTGCTCATATAACTATTTTTAAGCTTTTTCGTCATTCAGGTTTGAGTTGTCAACGTGGCTTAACTAGTAACTATGGATTTAAAATACATATATGTCGACAAGTGAATCAAATAGTGCTATGTATGCCACTATAAATTTTCATAAATGTACATGCAGTTCCTCAAACGTATCCAGAATATTTGTGTAACTGCTTGCAGTAGATCGTCCTTATATTGGAACATATGTGTCCAGAAGTAATAATGCAAGCTTGATTGGAATTTAATATGAAGTCGCCTAAATCATGCCCAACTGGAGAACAATGGAGAGGGATTTGGACCTGTTTGTTACTGGATGGCCTTTGAATTGACTGGCCAGGCTTCTGATGACTACAGGACATTACTTGGGATCAGTCTATTATTTTGGAACACTGCGAATCATCTTCGTCTCCTTCTTCTTCTGTTTCTCCTCCATATTCCTTTCACGTCACACGTTGTTACAACTCCTATCGCAACACCCTTATCTTTGTTGGTTATCGGAAGCTTATAATATCTTTTTAAATCAACTTCAGAGAGCTTTCTGAAATGTAACCTTTGTACATATCTCATAAAACAAAGGAGAAACATAACAACTATACCTAGAGTATGGTACACTCTCCTTCTCACAATATAAAATTTCTTGCCTTTAGGCCGTGAAACTGCTTCCACCCCTCTAACAAATCGCTTTTCGCGTGTTTCACCCTTCGATATGACATATTTTCCGAAGACTGGTGACTTGGCGGAACCTTTGGCTGTGCAAGTTTGCATTTTATTTGTTCAGTACACATTGCACCTCGAAAATCACGCTCATTCTGCAAATGATTCCATTTTTCGTTTGAGGAACGAATCAGAATTTCTTTTTCTTCTTATTATTCTTCTTCTCCAGGCGATCAAATCAACTTCTGGATATTGGCCTCTTCCATATATTCCCATTGCAGTCGATTTAGACCCGCCTGGTACCACCGCGTTCCAGCCAACAGGTTCAAATCATCAGGTCATCTCTTATGGGATCTTCCATTGCCTCTCTTGTGGTTCCATGGTCGCTAGCGAACAATTCTAGGAGCCCACCTGCTGCGATCTTGTCACGCTATCTGCCCGACCCACTGCACGTAAGGCTGACATTTCGCTCTAGGATGTCTGTTGCCATTGTTCTTCTTCTAATGTCCTCTCATCGAATCCTATCCCTACAGCTGACTCCTGATATATGTCGCTCACCGTCACGTAGTGAGCGCTTTGGTCTAGGAGCGCTTGTTTTAAAGTCATAGTTTCCAGGCCATAGGTAGTAACTGGTAGTATGCACATACTTGTTAGGATGAATCCTAGTTTCTGGAGTTCTACTCAGCTCAGTTCTATTCTGCGAGGAATTTCTGGATTTTGATTGTTTTTCACAATTTAATTTTGTGGGCATCGTTGTCTGGGTTTAGAATTAGCCAGTCGTTGCATAAGCACGTTATAGATCTTGGATTTATACACATTATTATTCCAAATCTTCACTTATGAGCTCAACATTATCGGCAAAGCGTAAATGGTTCAAATATGAGGTATTGTTTTTTTTTATTATTGTGTTATTCAAATACATTTTCTAGTTCAATGGTGAATGGTTCCGGAGAGATGGTGTCACCATGGCGAAATCCTTTGCCAACTGGAATCTTACTGATGATAAGGTCTTCATCATTCAGTCATTGTTGCCTGTTCATAGAAGTATTTCAGGAGGTTTATAAATCTTGAATTTAGCCTGACGTTTCCAAGGATCTTCATGATTGCTGGAATCTCAACGGAGTCGTTAGCTTTTCGGTAATCTGTAAATTAGGAACTTACTAGGCGCCATATCAGGAGCACGAAGAGTGAGAAAAAATTTGGTGAACCGCAGCAGCACAAAGGGTGACTGCGTGATTCAAAGAGCGGGGTTTGTGTGAGGTGAGAGGTTCTGTAGCAGGAACAACGCCTCCGAATAGCTTTCCGCTACGCTTCGTCTTGGCACACTCTTATAATTTTGGAAGACGATGTTGGTAGTACACTATTACGAGGATATGTACATTGTGGACATAATCTGTTGGCGTCACACCACGATAGTCCGATAACAAAGAGATTTATGTTGCTCGATGTCCGTTTGGTATTCACCCTTGTCTTCAGTACGAAGATGGCATCTTCATATCGTTAAGGCAAACTGGCTGATGACCTTCTTCAGTGAGGGATGCACACGAATTGCCTGAACTGTTATGAGGATTGGTGGATTGTCTGCCGCGAGTAACGGGTATAATTGCAAGGGCAATACGAATCTAGTGTGTGGACTATAAGCTGAGAATGTGGGTCTCACTGGGAGCGTGTCGGCGATAAATCTTTGCAGTCGCACTGTCCTCTATGCCCTCTGTGGCTGAGATGGATAGAGCGTATGCCATGTAAGCAGGAGATCCCGGATTCGAGTCCCAGTCGGGGCACACATTTTCAACTGTCCCTATTGATGTATATCAACCCCCATCAGCAGCGAATGGTATTGATTTAATTGTAATTTCATTTGTCTTCAGTGTTGAATCCACGTATTTCCACTGGTTGCATTGCTCCAGTGTCTTAGCGATACAACCCTCAAGCGTCAAAAGCATAGATAACATATTCTGCTGCACCAGTTCCACTGCTGCTTCGGTTCGGCAGGCGAGTTGCGGAATCCGGGGATTGGTGATATTGAAAATTTCGTACGAGGTGTAGCGGACTAACTGCTGAGTGCTTTTCACTGCTGCACTATTGCCTCGATTGCGATCGAGTTCCTCGTGCTCTGCTTATCTCGATATCCTCATTTACGAATAATTAAATGGTATGTCATGTTTTGTTCGTCTTTCAGACATTTATGACCACATTGGAAGTGTCTGCGCTGCCAAACCACTCTGTTATATGGAAGTGTATGTTTGCCGTACACTTCCACCAGCTCAGGTTCAAATGGTTCAAATGGCTCTGAGCACTATGGGACTTAACTACTGTGGTCATCAGTCCCCTAGAACTTAGAACTACTTAAACCTAACTAACCTACGGACATCACACACATCCATGCCCGAGGCAGGATTCGAACCTGCGACCGTAGCAGCCGCGCGGTTCCGGACTGAGCGCCTAGAACCGCTAGACCACCGCGGCCAGCCTTCCAGCTCAGGATGAATTTTTGCAGTGTTATTCCCTTTCAAAGAACTGGAAGCTAATTACCGTGCAATCTCCATTTAACAGTGGGCTGCGCCACTTTGTTTTGCTCATGTGACAGCGTGCTACGCTCTTGTCGCATGAGAATTTGCACGTGTACCTGAACTGTAAACATCTACTTGCAACCATACGAAAGATTAATTACGTAGCTTCACTTTTTCGAGGTGTCTAGCCATCGTGAATTGAAGCATTTGGGATTTGGAGATACAGAAGAACGTTGAAAATTAGGCAGACTGATAAGATAAGGAGTGAGAAGGTTCTACGAAGGATCGGAAACGAAAGAAGTATATTAAAAAAACAGACAAGAAGGAGGAACAGGGTGATAGGACATCTGTGAAGACATCACGGAATAACTTCCGCGGTACTAGAGGGAGTAGTGAACCTTAAAAACTACACAGGAAAACAGAGATTGGAAAATATCCAGCAAATACCTGACGGCTTAGGTGGAAGAGGTTGGCACAGGAAAGGAATTCGTGGCTGGCTGCATCAAACCAATCAAAAGACTGATGACTCAAAGACAAGTCGTACATCTCACTCTATGGGGTTAAGATTAGACAATTGTTCGATTACTTCGCAAATAAGTGAATTAATTAATTTATCCGGTGTAACAGAAAACTATCACTTTTATGAAAAGAAACATAACACTGCCAACAGTGATTATGGTATAGACAAAGTTCATATAAAACTTTATTCTATATTGTAATGTGACAAAAAATTTGAAATCAGAAAGTGTCCATCACGTCAGGATGAGCTGCAAGTTAAGCTGAATTTACTGTATAATTTTTAGGTGCTTTGTGTTTGAAAGGAGTGTGATGAAAGTTAGTGCCGTGGCCTTTTTTGTTGTTAACTTCATTTTGAACTTCTTTTACATTGCGTATTTTAAACCTCCAGTCACATACATTTGCTTACTCTTCCTTCTATATTATCTCAAGTCTTTGAAATTTTCTTTTCTTTTTCAGGAATTGACGTGGCTAAGTTCTTTCGACAGAAAAGGGTTTTGTAGGCATTTAAAAGACAACATGAAGAAATCAAAACGTGGATGTACAAACAATCACAATTCATTTTTGCCCTTATCACTGAATGTTGATCATTGCGCGATTTGAAAGTTGTTGGTAATAATATATGCTCTACATCTTCGGTGAAGATCGAATTTCGGAATTTAGCGAGCAGCCCCTTCCGTTTAGCGCGTTGTCTATCTGCAAGTGTATCCCACTTCAAACTTTCTATGAGATTTGTAACGCTCTCGCGATGGCTAGATGTTCCAGTAACGAATTTTGCCACTCTTCTTTGGACATTTTCAATGTCTTGAATGAGACCCAACTGGTAAGGGTCCCATGCAGACGAAAAATAATCTAAGACTGGAGCAATTCTAAGCAATTTCCTTTGTTTAAGGACTACATCGCTTCAAGATTCTACCAATAAACCGCAATGTAGAGTGCCCCTTGCCCGTTACTTGTGTAATCTGATCATTCCATTTGAGATCATTTCGACTAGTCACACCCAGATACTTGACGGATGTTACCGCTTCCAAAGACCGGGCATTTATTTTGTACTCGTACTTTATTTGGGATTTTCCCCTTGTTATACGCATTAGGTTACTAATATTGAGAGATAAGTGCCAGTCATTACACCATGCATCTACTTTCTGCTAATCCTAATTGATTTGTTCACATCTTTCGTGTGATACTAATTTCCTGTAGACTACAGCATCATCGGAAAACAGTCTAATGCCGCTGTCAATACCACCAACCACATCGTTTACGTAAACCGTAAGAAGTAGCGGACCTATTGCGCTGCCCTGGGCACACCTGAAGTTACGCTTGTTTCTGTTGAAGTCACGCCATTCAGGACGACATACTGCTCTCTGTCTGTTAGAAAACTTCTTATCCAACCGCATATGTCATCGGATAGACCATAAGAACGAACTTTTTCGAGCAAGCGACAGTGCGGAACTGAGTCGAACGCCTTTCGAAAATCGAGAAACATGACATCTACCTAAGAGCCGGTAATTAGAGCCTGTCGTTTATCATGCACAAAGAGGGTCAGCTGTGTCTCACATGACCGTTTTTTTCTAAAACCGTACTGGTTTCTGCAGATGAGCTTCTCAGAATCTAGAAAGGTCATTATGTTTGAACACAAAATATGTTGCATGATTCGACAACTAAACGATGTCAGTGAAATTCGCCGGTAATTATGTGCATCCAATTTTCTACCCTTTTTGTAGACTGCCATGACCTGGGCCTTCTTCCAGTCCCGCGGAACTTTCCGCTGTTCCAATGGTCTCTGATAAATTACGGATAAGAGTGGTGCTATATTTGTAGCATAGTCAAAATATAATCTTACGGGGATACCGTCTGGACCAGATGCCTTCCTCGCGTCTAAGGATCTTAACTGTTTTACAATCCCAGATACACTAAACACTGTGTCAGCCATCCTTGCGTTTGTTCGATGATTGAAAGGGGGAATGGTGCTGCAGCCGTCTGCCGTAAATGAGTTTTTGAAATCTAGGATTAGAACTTCGGCCTTTTGTTTATCATTATCGGTTACATTACCCGTACTGTCAGCAAGAGAAGGTATTGAATTACTGGTAGCGGTCACAGATTTTACGTACGACCAAAATTTTTTGGGGTTATTTTTAGAATCTGCAGACGAAATATTGCTTTCAAATTCGTTAGAAGAATCTCTCATTGTCCTTTTGATAGCTGCTTTCATTTCTCATAATTTCTGTTTGTCAGCGCGGCAGTGCCAACGTTTGAAACGACTGTGCAAAATCCTCTGATTTCCCAGCAGCTGCCTAACATATTTGGTGTACCAAGGTGGATCCTTTCCCTCGCATATATTTTTGGTAGGCTTATACTTCTCTAGCATGTGGTGGACAATACCTTTAATTTCCAACCAAAGATGCTCAATACCTTTGTGTCCCGCTGTCAATGCTTGGAGCTGACTATGAAGATATTCATTAATACTTTCAACATAGCTGCGCTACAGCAACGGTTCCACGTAAATCAGACTAAGAGCAGCCGACCAGTTGCGAAGGATAAAGTAATCTTTACCTAGGTTTCAATAGATATAAATCTATCTTCTTCAGAAGACGGCAGTATTATAACATGAAGTGATATGTCCTTATCGTTTAGGCAAACATCTGCATAGTTACATTAATCATATAAAATATAGCCCTGAAAACAGGGTTTGTCAGACAAATAAAATAGGTACATAGAAGTTGCAGAGCGCTTAGGCGCTTAGGCGCTTAGGCGCTCTGCAACTTCTATGTACCTATTTTATTTGTCTGACAAACCCTGTTTTCAGGGCTATATTTTATATGATTAATGTAACTATGCAGATGTTTGCCTAAACGATAAGGACATATCACTTCATGTTATAATACTGCCGTCTTCTGAAGAAGATAGATTTATATCTATTGAAACCTAGGTAAAGATTACTTTATCCTTCGCAACTGGTCGGCTGCTCTTAGTCTGATATTCATTAATGTTACTTTTACTTGCTTTCCCCAACAAGAAAACTCTGCGCTTTTCTTTGCTTTTTTATTTTTGAAACTTCCACTGACATAGAAGCCACAACGACATTATGGTCGCTAATAACTTCTTCTAGATCAACTTCCTCAAAAAGATCAGTACTACTGTTAGTTTTTGAAGCGTGAAGGATATGTATCCCACAGAAGGAAGTTGTAATCAAAAAACTCAACCCTCCACCATTAACATCATCATCGAGCAAATGTGTTTTGGAGTCTTTCTTGTAAAAACGTACATAACTCTCAGAACACTAGAGTAAGATAGTTTTATTAAGTAAGTTATATATTGTCTAAATTTAATGTAGACCAACCTAATCTCTGTTTTTAGATACAGGCATTTAAAAATCTCCGTAATTTGTGATTAATTTAAGTAAGACACCCAAGCTAGAGAGCTTGCCACCAAAGTTTTTCTATAGCCCATCACCATTTACAAGGGATCGACAACCTGAAGCAAATTGTTCGTTATACGCATATCATTCAAAATGTAAGGTGAGGTTTCTCAGGAAACAAACCATTGTAGTATATTTCAAAATACTGTTTTTATTTGATTGTTTACGTTTTTCTTTGTTTTCCTCCATCGTTATGATATTAATTTATGTATATGTCATAACATATTACAAGCTTTCGTATCCCTAAGTTACAGTCGTGTGCCACCTCTGAGAATAATCAGTCTGTAGCTGCTTCTTTTACTTCGCCAACTATTGCGAAGCACTTGCCGCTGATAATCTTCTCTAGGTAGTGGAGCAAGTGAATATCACTCGGCTCCAGGTCGAGGTGTTCTCTGGGTCTACTATCTGCTCCCGTTTTTAAGGTGTGATCCAACTTCGAGTTTGAATGACAGGACGGGGTCTGGCATTGTCAGGTAGCAATAAAACTCCTGACATTTCGAGGCAACGTGTATTACTCTTCATTGCACGTCGTATTTATTCATGGTAGTGCAGAAAGCGGCTGCGTTTATAGTTGTCCGTTGTCACATAAAGCCTGCCGGCTTGACTCTACATCTATCCAGTCCATCCCAAAACACAGCTGCCATAACCCTGCGTGCTGTGATTGTCTGCTTGGTCTTGGCTTTGATGATGTGTGTTGCTATTCCTTTCACTGACGTTTAGACTGTGAGGTCATGAGAAAAATACCCTTCTTGTACCGTGTGACAATGTTCTCTCAAATTGATCTCCTTCCTTACGATATTCATCCTATAAATCAAGAGTGGGAGTCAGTTTTCCATTCTGTGTTTCTCAGTAAGGAACCTGGGAACCCAACGTGCACACAGTTCACGAAATTGCTACTTTTCAAAGAAAATTTTGAGCAAATTTGCTGTACACACATTCAGAAATTCCAATGCCAATGCTGAAATTGTGAATAGTCGGGCTCCGCGAGCCCTTCCGTTCAAGGCTTTGGACAAATCTTTTTAGATCACTAATCTTCGGTGTGATAGCGGTTCACCATGGACATTTTCATGGTTGTCCTTTAAGATCCTCATTCATTTATGCACGTTTCTGTCACTCATCACATCGGGGTCAGACATATCACGTATCGTCTATGAACTTCTACTGTTGCAAGGTTCCTTTTTCTTATTAATCTAATCATTGACCGCATTTCATAGTCGGCAGGTTGATACATCCTTTTTAACAATTTGAACTGACACTGTAAACGCACACTGCAGCAGTACCATAGCAAATGGCTTCGTTTAACAAGCAAGACGTGTCAGGAGTTGGTGCGCATCTGTGTTTGTTAGCCTGACTATGGAGTAGTTACGACGACTAGGACCTTCTTTTCCGAATAACTCTCTTAAGTTGATCATAGAATCGACCAATGCTTTTTTCTAAGGAATTGCTTGTCAGTAGAATAGTTTGCCCGTCAAGTGTACCAGTATCATTTACCAAAATAAAATCTCGGTATTAGGGCAGCGTCAGATCGGAGTTAAACCTCGAGCTTTCGTAGATCTTTTTTATTATTTACGTATAGAACCAAGAGTACCACCCGAGGTACAATCAATCATTGACGAGTTTGATGGTTGGCCTTCCTTTGTGTCCAGACTCGTTTCATCCTTTCAGAATTAAGTCCCTTTCTCGCTTCAGACCACTGTGTTTAAATTCGTTTTCTCTGACCAGCTTTCGAGTCAAATGTCTTCTATCTGATTGTTTTTTCTACCTGTAACACCTGTTTGAGTTATACCGGCTACTTTAAGATTCTCCTTAATTGCAGGGATCTATTTAATTGGGCGAGTTTTGTCCTTACTTCTGCTTTCATAGAATTCCACTATTTGTTTTGCAAGCCTAGTGGATGCCATTATTTTCACGGAGTGCTGCACTCAGGAGAGGTATCGATGTCGGTCGGTGAACTCTGTCACGAATCTGGCGTTCCAAAACATCCCAAAGGTGTTTTACAGGATTCATATCAGGACCAATGATTACAAGGACGTTTTTGTCGTGTAACCAATCCGCCACAGGTCGTACATTATGAACTAGTTCAAATAAAATGGCTCTGAGCACTATGGGACTTAACTGCTTAGGTCATCAGTCCCCTACAACTCAGAACTACTTACACCTAACTAACCTAAGGACATCACACACGTCCATGCCCGAGGCAGGATTTGAACCTGCGAATGTAGCGGTCGCGCGGTTCCAGACTGTAGCGCCTAGAACCGGCCGGCTATGAACAAGTGCTCGCTTCAACAGTGGGAAGCAAGAAGGTGCTTAAAACATCAATGTAGGCGTGTGCTGTGATAGTACCACGCAAGACAACAAGGGTTGCAAGCCCCCTTCATGAGAAACACGACCGCACCATAACACCACCGTCTCCGAATTTTACTGTTGGCACTACACACGCTGGCAGATGACGTTCACCGGGCATTCGCCATACCCACATCCTGCCATCGGATCGCTACACTGTGTACCGTGGTTAGTCACTCCACACAACGTTTTACCACTGTTCAATCTTCCAATGATTACACTCCTTATGCCAAGCGAGGAGTCGTTTGGCATTTACCGGCGTCATGTATGCCTTATGAGCAGCTGCTCGACCATGAAATCCAAGTTTTCTTACCTCCCGTCTAACTGACATAGTACTTACAGTGGATCCAGATGAAGTCTGGAATTTCTGTCTGATGGTCTGGATAGATGTCTTCCTATTACACATTCTGACCGTCTTCAACGGTCGGCGACCTCTGTCGTCAACAGATGAGGTCGGCCTGTACGCTTTTGTGCTTTACGTGTCCCTTCACGTTTCAC
The DNA here is from genome assembly GCF_023864345.2 of Schistocerca serialis cubense. Lineage (NCBI taxonomy): Eukaryota > Metazoa > Arthropoda > Insecta > Orthoptera > Acrididae > Schistocerca > Schistocerca serialis. The sequence continues at coordinate 532,903,760 of NC_064641.1, read as the reverse complement.
TTCACTATCACATCAGAAACAGTGGACCTAGGGATGTTTTGAGTGTGGAAATCTCGCGTACAGACGAATGACATAAGTGACCCCGTTCGAAGTCCGTGCGTTCGCGGAGCTCCCCGTTCTGCTCTTTCACGATGTCTAATGACTATTGAGGTCGCTGATACGGAGTACATGCCAGTAGGTGGCTGCACAATGCACCTAATATGAAAAACATATGTCTTTGGGCCCCCCCCATGAACCATGGACCTTGCCGTTGGTGGGGAGGCTTGCGTGCCTCAGCGATACAGATAGCCGTACCGTAGGTGCAACCACAACGGAGGGGTATCTGTTGAGAGGCCAGACAAACGTGTGGTTCCTGAAGAGGGGCAGCAGCCTTTTCAGTAGTTGCAAGGGCAACAGTCTGGATGATTGACTGATCTGGCCTTGTAACAATAACCAAAACAGCCTTGCTGTGCTGGTACTGCGAACGGCTGAAAGCAAGGGGAAACTACAGCCGTAATTTTTCCCGAGGGCATGCAGCTTTACTGTATGATTACATGATGATGGCGTCCTCTTGGGTAAAATATTCCGGAGGTAAAATAGTCCCCCATTCGGATCTCCGGGCGGGGACTACTCAAGAGGATGTCGTTATCAGGAGAAAGAAAACTGGCGTTCTACGGATCGGAGCGTGGAATGTCAGATCCCTTAATCGGGCAGGTAGGTTAGAAAATTTAAAAAGGGAAATGGATAGGTTGAAGTTAGATATAGTGGGAATTAGTGAAGTTCGGTGGCAGGAGGAACAAGACTTCTGGTCAGGTGACTACAGGGTTATAAACACAAAATCAAATAGGGGTAATGCAGGAGTAGGTTTAATAATGAATAGGAAAATAGGAATGCGGGTAAGCTACTACAAACAGCATAGTGAACGCATTATTGTGGCCAAGATAGATACGAAGCCCACACCTACTACAGTAGTACAAGTTTATATGCCAACTAGCTCTGCAGATGACGAAGAAATTGAAGAAATGTATGATGAAATAAAAGAAATTATTCAGATTGTGAAGGGAGACGAAAATTTAATAGTCATGGGTGACTGGAATTCGAGTGTAGGAAAAGGGAGAGAAGGAAACATAGTAGGTGAATATGGATTGGGGGACAGAAATGAAAGAGGAAGCCGCCTGGTAGAATTTTGCACAGAGCACAACATAATCATAACTAACACTTGGTTTAAGAATCATGAAAGAAGGTTGTATACATGGAAGAACCCTGGAGATACTAAAAGGTATCAGATAGATTATATAATAGTAAGACAGAGATTTAGGAACCAGGTTTTAAATTGTAAGACATTTCCAGGGGCAGATGTGGACTCTGACCACAATCTATTGGTTATGACCTGTAGATTAAAACTGAAGAAACTGCAAAAAGGTGGGAATTTAAGGAGATGGGACCTGGATAAACTAAAAGAACCAGAGGTTGTACAGAGATTCAGGGAGAGCATAAGGGAGCAATTGACAGGAATGGGGGAAATAAATACAGTAGAAGAAGAATGGGTAGCTTTGAGGGATGAAGTAGTGAAGGCAGCAGAGGATCAAGTAGGTAAAAAGACTAGGGCTAGTAGAAATCCTTGGGTAACAGAAGAAATATTGAATTTAATTGATGAAAGGAGAAAATATAAAAATGCAGTAAGTGAAACAGGCAAAAAGGAATACAAACGTCTCAAAAATGAGATCGACAGGAAGTGCAAAATGGCTAAGCAGGGATGGCTAGAGGACAAATGTAAGGATGTAGAGGCCTATCTCACTAGGGGTAAGATAGATACCGCCTACAGGAAAATTAAAGAGACCTTTGGAGATAAGAGAACGACTTGTATGAATATCAAGAGCTCAGATGGAAACCCAGTTCTAAGCAAAGAAGGGAAAGCAGAAAGGTGGAAGGAGTATATAGAGGGTCTATACAAGGGCGATGTACTTGAGGAAAATATTATGGAAATGGAAGAGGATGTAGATGAAGATGAAATGGGAGATATGATACTGCGTGAAGAGTTTGACAGAGCACTGAAAGACCTAAGTCGAAACAAGGCCCCCGGAGTAGACAATATTCCATTGGAACTACTGACGGTCGTGGGAGAGCCAGTCCTGACAAAACTCTACCATCTGGTGAGCAAGATGTATGAAACAGGCGAAATACCCTCAGACTTCAAGAAGAATATAATAATTCCAATCCCAAAGAAAGCAGGTGTTGACAGATGTGAAAATTACCGAACTAGCAGCTTAATAAGTCACAGCTGCAAAATACTAACACGAATTCTTTACAGACAAATGGAAAAACTAGTAGAAGCCAACCTCGGGGAAGATCAGTTTGGATTCCGTAGAAACACTGGAACACGTGAGGCAATACTGACCTTACGACTTATCTTAGAAGAAAGATTAAGGAAAGGCAAACCTACGTTTCTAGCATTTGTAGACTTAGAGAAAGCTTTTGACAATGTTGACTGGAATACTCTCTTTCAAATTCTAAAGGTGGCAGGGGTAAAATACAGGGAGCGAAAGGCTATTTACAATTTGTACAGAAACCAGATGGCAGTTATAAGAGTCGAGGGACATGAAAGGGAAGCAGTGGTTGGGAAGGGAGTAAGACAGGGTTGTAGCCTCTCCCCGATGTTGTTCAATCTGTATATTGAGCAAGCAGTAAAGGAAACAAAAGAAAAATTCGGAGTAGGTATTAAAATTCATGGAGAAGAAATAAAAACTTTGAGGTTCGCCGATGACATTGTAATTCTGTCAGAGACAGCAAAGGACTTGGAAGAGCAGTTGAATGGAATGGACAGTATCTTGAAAGGAGGATATAAGATGAACATCAACAAAAGCAAAACAAGGATAATGGAATGTAGTCTAATGAAGTCGGGTGATGCTGAGGGAATTAGATTAGGAAATGAGGCACTTAAAGTAGTAAAGGAGTTTTGCTATTTGGGGAGCAAAATAACTGATGATGGTCGAAGTAGAGAGGATATAAAATGTAGGCTGGCAATGGCAAGGAAATCGTTTCTGAAGAAGAGAAATTTGTTAACATCCAGTATTGATTTAAGTGTCAGGAAGTCATTTCTGAAAGTATTCGTATGGAGTGTAGCCATGTATGGAAGTGAAACATGGACGATAAATAGTTTGGACAAGAAGAGAATAGAAGCTTTCGAAATGTGGTGCTACAGAAGAATGCTGAAGATTAGATGGGTAGATCACATAACTAATGAGGAAGTATTGAATAGGATTGGGGAGAAGAGAAGTTTGTGGCACAACTTGACCAGAAGAAGGGATCGGTTGGTAGGACATGTTCTGAGGCATCAAGGGATTACCAATTTAGTATTGGAGGGCAGCGTGGAGGGTAAAAATCGTAGAGGGAGACCAAGAGATGAATACACTAAGCAGATTCAGAAGGATGTAGGTTGCAGTAGGTACTGGGAGATGAAAAAGCTTGCACAGGATAGAGTAGCATGGAGAGCTGCATCAAACCAGTCTCAGGACTGAAGACCACAACAACAACAATGTCTTTGGGAGTGCTCGGTTACTTTTGATAACATAGACTAGAGTATTTTTGGAGGCTGCAAAAGCAACTAAAATATGTGGTGTGTTATTAAGTATTCTTCTACCGGTTTTACTTTTAAAAAGATGATAACTGTCGAAATCCATGGTGTTATTGCCGTCATTCGTGTTCCTTGAGGTGCCAAAATTTGTGTCTTCTGTTCTTTCAAAGTATCTTCCAATTTATCAAGTTTACTTGGTTCCAAAAACATTTATATATTAAGTGTCGCAAAATATCTATTTGTCTTGGTTTTATGTTGGCCAGCCGACTCCGACTTTCTCTGTTGAATTTTAACAATTCCTTATTCGTCAGGGGATGACTGTCTGTCGGGAGCGAAGGAAGCTTCTTTTATAGTGATGCTCAAGGTTCACATTGGTCGGATGACGTCGCCAGGAATTCTGACATCTGTTGGTTGCGTTGTTACGTGCAAGGCGGGATTCACTCACGCAAATGCATGAGGTCGGTATTTGGTGGCATGTGTCCTCTCTCCCACTTCTCCCTGATTGGGAGGCGGGAACGGAGCAGAATATTCCCGCATTATCATCTATCTCTTTAAGAATAATAGTGTTTGGTCATATTTATTTGAAAATCTTCAAACTCAAATACTGTTCTCCAAGGGCCACTGTGACTATAATCTCCGTCTCTTTTAAAATTTGTACTGCACATACGAATTTCTAGCCTTCCTTTTTTAATGGATCTCAGGAGGTCGATACTTGGGAGAGGATCTCCGTTTTCTAAAAGCTGATCGTGTACTGTTCCTAACGCTTTGCTCCGCTATCGCTGATTTCTGGAGATTTTGAATACCTCATGTGGCGTCTACTTTCACTGCAGTGTTTGACTACGGTGCGGGTTATATGTCCTATATAATTTCCAACACAATCATATGGCACATTTTAGGCACCGGGTAGTCTCAAACGGAGGCTGTCATTCACTGGAGGCAGCTAGTACCTAATTTTTCGTAGAGGTCAGGATACTAGTCTAACACTATATATGCGTAAAACATGGCCCATTTTGTTTGTGGTTTCCCAGCAATGAGTTTGTCTCCTTCCCATGTCTAGATGCGTTTGCTCCACTTCGATAAGGTTTGTACCTGTTTTTCCTGAACACATTGACAAGGTTTTCCAACTCAGTTCCGAGCTTGTCATTGTTGTGGCTTGGCAAGACAGCCAAGCCACTCGGAAGTAGCCGAAAGGCACGCGTTTAGCTCACGCAGACTGGCGTGAGGTCTGGAACAGTTAAGGGAATTAATAGTAGCAAATAAAGTACGTAGTTGATGTAATACTTAACTTTAATCCATAATTGGTGTATATCGCTCTTGTTGATATATTAATAACAATCTCAATATAAACTGGTAATGGCGCCTTGCTAGGTCGTAGCAAATGACGTAGCTGAAGGCTATGCTAACTATCGTCTCGGCAAATGAGAGCGTATTTGTCAGTGTAGCATCGCTAGCAAAGTCGGCTGTACAACTGGGGCGAGTGCTAGGAAGTCTCTCTAGACCTGCCGTGTGGTGGCGCTCGGTCTGCAATCACTGACAGTGGCGACACGCAGGTCCGACATATACTAATGGACCGCGGCCGATTTAAATGCTACCACCTAGCAAGTGTGGTGTCTGGCGGTGCCACCACATTCGTCCCCCGCAAATCGGCGTACGGTTGTGTTATAAGGCTTCCGCCTGCCGTGGGGAGGACCCCATGTTGACGTATGCGACGAGGTGGGGAGCCTAACAACAGGCGGGGCTGTGCCACCCGCACCCGGCCATTCGGTCCGAGGGGAGCTAGGAAACGCCTGAAAACCTAGTCCAGGGTGCACGCCAACATGCGGTGTATGCGCCCTTAAAGGGACAGAAGGGCCGAAGGGTCGACCTCCGTCGCGTCGGGGTACCCGACGGGAAAAGACGACATCTGGTCCGGAGCGGGCAAGAGTTCCATGTCGGAGGACAGCTGGTCACGGGAAGCGATCGGCGGTGCGTGACCCAGGGAGGCGCCCGGCGGTTGCAGCGACGCGTTCACTGCGGGCGGCGCCGGCGGGAGAACAGGTGGCGGCGGCGCGTCGCCATGGGGCAAAATGGAAGGCAGCGTCGGTAACACATGGGGATGAGGCGAGCCAGTAGATGATTCCCCAGGGCGCTGACCGGACGGCACCGTCGCTGAAAGCAGACAGGGAACGGCAGAACCCGTGCGACGACACAGGCGCTGCTGATTGAGATGCCGACGCACCTCACCAGAGGCCCCCACAACCAGATACATAGCGCGGCCGGGGCAGCGAAGAATGCGCCCTGCAAGCCAACGCCGCGAACCTTGATAGTTGCGATAGTATATAACGTCGCCTGGAGCAAAAGCAGACTTCTGCTGCCGCGCAGGAACCTGATGCGGCGGATGTAGCAAAGACATCAAGGTTCGATGAGGACGACCGTGGAGCAACTCAGCCGGCGAGCGACCATCTCGGGGCTGAGAGCGATACGAAGACAAAAAGAGCAATAAGGCGTCCTCCAGAGAATGCGACTCTTTCATCTTCAACATCTGTGACTTCAAAGTCCGCACCAATCGTTCAGCGGTACCGTTTGACTGAGGCGAAAATGGCGTGGATGTCAGATGTTGAATACCATTGGCCTTGCAGAATGACTGAAATTCTGCGGACATAAATTGTGGGCCATTGTCGGAAACAATAGTCTGTGGAAGCCCTTCAGTGCAAAAGACAGCGGATAACGCTTGGATGGTGGCAGATGACGTCGTGGAAGACATCCGGACAACAAAAGGAAAATTACTGAATGAATCGACCACAACCAACCATCGAGCATTCCAGAATGGACCAGCAAAATCGATGTGTAAGCGTTGCCAAGGGGAAGTGGCTTTCGGCCATGCAAAGAATTTCCGCGGTGGTGCGGATTGTTGTTCGGCACACGCCATGCAAGAAGAGCACATATTCGTAATCGCAGCATCGATTCCGAACCAAGTACAGTGCTGACGAGGAAGTTGTTTCGTTCTCACGATACCCCAATGTCCTTGGTGGAGAAGCCGTAAGACAGAGGACTGTAACGAACATGGGACCACGACCCTGGACTGATCATTATCAGAACGCAACAGCAAAACACCACGTCGTACAAAAAGTTTCTCCTTGTGAGCAAAAAATCGGCGAACCAACGGATCCTCGATCCGTGACTTTGACAAGGGCCATTGAGTAGCAACAAAACGCAAAACGGTAGCAAGGACAGGGTCAGCAGCTGTGGCTGTAGCTACACGACGAAAATCAATCGGAAACGATTCGACCACGTCATCGGTTTCCGCATCAATGAACATGCAAGCAAATTCGGAAGAATCGAATGCTCTATCCTCAGCAACCGGCAAACGGGACAACGCATCGGCGTTTCCGTGCTTATCAGTGGACCGATACAAGATATCGTAGCGGTACTGCGAGAGGAAAATAGACCAGCGAATGAATTTCTGCGCTGTACGTGGAGGTACAGGCTTGTTCGGATGAAAAAGCGATGTCAAAGGTTTGTGGTCTGTGATGATGGTAAAGTGGCGACCATACAAGAAATCATGAAACTTTGTAACACCAAATACGAGAGCCAAAGCTTCTTTCTCGATCTGTGAATAATTTCTTTGCGCAGACGAGAGCAATTTGGACGCAAAGGCAATAGGGTGATCATGCGATCCATCTTTGTGCGCAAGCACAGCACCGATCCCGAATTCCGATGGATCTACCATCAACAAAAGGAGTTTCTGGGGATCGAATGGCGTAAGGCAAGCATTAGACAGCAACGCCGATATCAAACGGCGAAAGGCGCGTTCGCATTCCGTCGTCCAGACGAACTGAACACCTTTACGGCGTAAGCGATGAAGCGGAGCTGAAATGGAAGAGGCGTGGCGCACATATTTGTTATAGTAATTGATTTTTTCCAGCACACTCTGTAGCTGCTCCAAATTCTGCGGCGAAGGCAAGTCCTGTATGGCACGGAGGTGCTCGGGACTGGGATGTATGCCTTGGGCATTGATTACATGTCCCAGATAGGGTAAGTCCCAAGCAAAAAACACACATTTGTCCTTCCGCAAGCGAAGACCATTTTGTCGCAAGACCTGAAATAATGTTCTGAGATTGGCTAAATGTTCTTCTTCCGTCTTTCCGGAGATCACAATATCGTCGAGATAGTTTGCTGCAGTAGGGACCGATGCACAAACAGTTTTCAGATATTGCTGATACAATGCAGGGGCGGATGCACACCCGAATGGCAGTCGTTTGAAGCGATACAAACCAAGATGCGTGTTAACCACCAAAACGCGCTGGGATTCTTCGTCCACCGGTATTTGCAAGTACGCATCTGCTAGGTCCAACTTCGAAAAATATTTACCCGGGCACAGTTTGTCAAAAAGATCTTCCGGGTGGGGTAAAGGAAAAGTTGCAATCACTAGTTGTGGATTCACTGTGGCCTTGAAGTCCACACAAAGTCTCAATTTTCCGGAAAGTTTTGGCAAAATTACTAAGGGTGATGCCCAGAGAGAAGCCTGCACACGTTCAATTACACCTTGTGATTCCAAATCGTGTAAGGTTCTTGCGACCTCATCACGCAATGCGTGGGGAACATTGCGCGCTCTGAAAAATGTCGGTTGCGCGTTTACTTTCAGTTCCAAATGTGCTTTATAGTTCTGAGCGCAACCATGGCCCGGTGCAAAAATGTCTGAAAATTCTTCACATAAACGAGAAACACTGGCTGAAGACACAGTCTGGTTCACTGATAGGACCTGATTGACGATAGACAAGTTAAACAACTGAAATAAATCTAAACCAAACAAGTTCACAGCAGAAGAAGAACGAAGGACGTAAAATGACATAAGTTTTGTTTGTCCCTTGTATGTTGCAAAGAAGGCTGCACTGTCCTAACACAGGGATATCCTGACCGGAATAGCTAGTTAACTTAACATTTGTGGCACGGAACGGGGGTGTGCCCAGTTGTTTGTACGTGTCGTGATTAATCAGAGGAACTGCAGCTCCGGTATCGAGCTGGAATGGGATCACGGTGCCATGAATGTCCAAATCTACAAAAAGTTTATTGTCCAGCTGACGACAAGAGCGACTGTCTCGTGCAACGTGAACAGACACTGGTACAGAATCACTTGCGACTTGACGGGATCTCCTGCAACGTTGACGCACACTTTTTGTGGGACGAACACAGTCACTGTTCGAGAGAGGGGCACTGGGCGGAGTGGAATGAACTGCATGAATTTCCATGGGCAAAGGTTCACGAGCCTGAGTATTCTTGGTTCGATTCCGATTCCGGCGTGAAGCAAAGGGCCTAGAATGTTTGTGAGTGTCCGATCTAAGCTTTCTCTGGCAAACACTCTGAACATGTCCTTTTTTATTACAGAAAAAGCAAATAGCTTGGCGTGACGGGCAATTCTCACGCGAATGTCTAGTAGCACACCGCGGACATGATATTAGCACTGCATTTGCTTGCTTGCACGGCACACGTAGCGGAGAGCTTGGCGGCAGCTGCGCAGACGGGCGCGAGGGCTGTTTAATGTTCCGTGCAGCTCGCCCGGCGGGCTGGTTAATGTGACACACAGCTGGCGAAGTTTCAAATGATTCCTGAGCAAAGTCAAGTGTGCCTTGCCTATCCAATATGTCCATCACTTGTTGAAGGGAGGGATTGACTAGTTTCAAAATCTGTTCCCTTATACGAACATCAGAAACGGTCTGTGCAATTGCATCACGTACCATAGTATCTGAATAAGGGAGGCCACATTCACACTGAAAAGCACAATCCCTAGTAAGGCCTTGCAAGGTTGCAACCCACCCCCGATTAGCTTGACCGGCCGTACGTTTGTTACGAAAGAACGTATACCGTTTGGCAACTACATTGACTGATTCTTTGAAATATGCATCTGATGCAGACAAAATTTCGTCGTAGGACAGAGTTGCTACGTCGTGTCGGGGAAACTATTTCACTATCACACGGTAGGTGGACACACCTACACACGAAAGCAGAAAAGGCTGCCGCTCAATACCTTGAATTCTGTAGGCAGCGAGATGGAATCCACTCTGTCCAGCTTTCCAGTGCCGCATCAAAAGGATGAAAAGGTGGTGCAACTGCGTGTTGTGGCTGCGGTAGCGGTGGAGCGGCGGCGGCCGCATCGTTTTGCATTGCACGTTGACCCTGGACGAGCTGTCCAAGGGCATCCAATAAGGCCGGCGTCTGCTGATTCTGCAAGCGATAAAATTCGGACAGTACATCTGGAGATTGTGGCGAAGCCATGGCACAATTAATTGAAGCAAGTGTGAAGAAAAAGACCGTTTTCACACTCGTCGCCAAACTGTTGTGGCTTGGCAAGACAGCCAAGCCACTCGGAGGTAGCCGAAAGGCACGCGTTTAGCTCACGCAGACTGGCGTGAGGTCTGGAACAGTTAAGGGAATTAATAGTAGCAAATAAAGTACGTAGTTGATGTAATACTTAACTTTAATCCATAATTGGTGTACATCGCTCTTGTTGATACATTAATAACAATCTCAATATAAACTGGTAATGGCGCTTTGCTAGGTCGTAGCAAATGACGTAGCTGAAGGCTATGCTAACTATCGTCTCGGCAAATGAGAGCGTATTTGTCAGTGTAGCATCGCTAGCCAAGTCGGCTGTACAACTGGGGCGAGTGCTAGGAAGTCTCTCTAGACCTGCCGTGTGGTGGCGCTCGGTCTGCAATCACTGACAGTGGCGACACGCGGGTCCGACGTATACTAATGGACCGCGGCCGATTTAACGGCTACCACCTAGCAAGTGTGGTGTCTGGCGGTGACACCACAGTCATGGTCTGAAACTGTCTGTGTTCTAAAGTAAAATGCTCACAACAGAACACTTCTGAGCATTCATTTAAATAAAGATGTGGGCGAATCTGCTTTCCGTATACAGAATGATCCAGTCACCCATTCAATTTCCATTCAGTCAAGACGTTCTAAATGGCTACTTGCCTTCCATAGTATACTTGCTTTCCATAGTATATTTGATGTTGCAATGTCTGGAGTCTAAGTGTTGTAGCAGATGGTGAGTGGAGCCATGTGGCGTCCACGTAACTAAGAAACAAATTGGACACACAGGAGCTGAGAGCAAAGCCCGTGATTGTGCTTAAAAATTTTCCATGAAAAAGGTCGGATTGCAAGTCATAATGGAGAAATAATAGGTATGCCATTGGTCATTTCCTAATGTTACCCGCTGTAGAGAAACTAAGACCTTCTCAAAAAGCTTGGTAATACCAGGTGGAAAATGGAAACCTAGAAGTTCCAACGCACTTGCTAACAGTACTTTCGTAAAGAAAGCCACCAAGTTTACGCTCACAATATTGCCGCTCGGAGATAACTTTGCACCTTTATTTACGTCAACTTAAGCTTTCGAGTTTTGGATGTGTTTACAACATCTGCCGATTTTAGGCACTAAGAACTTCATCAGATGTTTTTTCAGGTAATGGGGCTAACGACTGGTCAGTGTCCGCTGACCTTGTTACGTAATTTTGGCGAACCATTCAGTATAGCACCTAGGTAGTGTGGCAGCGCAAGGAATAAGGAATCAACATCCACATCTACATCAACATTTATACTCCGCAAGCCACCCAACGGTGTGTGGCGGAGGGCACTTTACGTGCCACTGTCATTACCTCCCTTTCCTGTTCCAGTCGCGTATGGTTCGCGGGAAGAACGACTATATGAAAGCCTCCGTGCGCGCTCTAATCTCTCTAATTTTACATTCGTGATCTCCTCGGGAGGTATAAGTAGGGGGAAGCAATATATTCGATACCTCATCCAGAAATGCACCCTCTCGAAACCTGGCGAGCAAGCTACACCGCGTTGCAGAGCGCTTCTCTGGCAGAGTCTGCCACTTGAGTTTGTTAAACATCTCCGTAACGCTATCACGGTTACCAAACAACCCCGTGATGAAACGCGCCGCTCTTCTTTGGATCTTCTCTATCTCCTCCGTCAACCCGATCTGGTACGGATCCCACACTGATGAGCAATACTCAAGTATAGATCGAACGAGTGTTTTGTAAGTATCTGCCAGCCCAATTTTTCAAAACATATCCCTTTTTTTTACCGATTATGGACGTTCAGTCCTTCTTGAATATTCTACATGTGCCCTCAACGAGCAAGTGTGACAATTTTTTCCTGATAATCTACTGAGTTAAGGACAACAGACATGTTACCTTTATCCATTGGTAATGCCACAAAGTCACTTTTGTTACATAATAAAGGAAGACCTTTCTTTTCTACAAATTTGATGTTGGGTGACTTAGCCATAGCCACAGTCACCTCGTTGTGTTGCCTGCATTGCCTTGTCAGCTGCATCTCGCGAGAGGTGCCTGACAGACTGTTCCACTCCGGTGATAATGTCCACAGCCGGTAGTTGCCTTGGTGTTGGTGCAATATTTAAACCTTGAAACCACGAACGAAACTGCACTTGAGACTACCTGCTCGTACAATGTGCCAAGTGAATGTGGCAAAAATTACGCCGTAAAATGCAGAGCACAGACGGCCGTCAAGAACAGAAATCCTGAGCAATCAGCGATAGCGAAGCACAGTCGTATGGAAGGGTACAAGAGAAACTTCGAGAAAAAGGTGCTCCACTACGCACAGATCTCCTGGGGTTCGGTAATATAAGAAGTGTTAGATATTCGTATGTGTTGCAGTAGGGATGGAGTAGCAGAGTTTTGCCTTTAAACCAGCACATGAAGCAGAGCCTCTTCAAAAAAACACAACCAAAAATTATGACGCTTAAGGAATCAAGTGACGCTCTCTTTCCTTCCTGCCTCTCTGTCTCGGTCTAATGGGAACAAGGTTCGTATCGCCACATTCCCGACTTCCTGCATGTGCGCATGCAAATCCAGCCCTCCCGACGAGTCACCGTCGTAGAATATAGAATTCCAAGCGTCATTCACAGTCCGAGCAGCCCTATATTGGAAAAAGACTTCGCTCTCGACAGACATCACCTAACGAAGGAAATGATGTTAACCCTCGAAAACTACAGATTTAAGTACCTTTTGACGTGGTCTCAGCACCAAAACGATTTTGCACAAGAACGCCCCCGCGAAAAAGTTACATGTCGTTTAGCGTACTGATTTGTTTGTTGTATAGTACACACATGTTGCACAACGACACAGATTTCAAACAGGTTCATCCCGCCAAGGATTCACGTGTCTTAACCATTGTGCCCCTTGACTTGATCTATTACTGTAGTTCCCAAATACTTTTGCAGAGTGTAAACATGTAATTTATGCCTCTGACACCTTAAATGAAGACGAGTTACGATACAGACAGTATCACAATGAGAAATCCTCCCGAATGAAAGGGATTGTCATAAGCGATTAGTTCAGACACGGCACAAGGAATGTCAGATGTTGGAAACGAAGTGATTTTTACAGCTGTAACGCATGTATAGGAGATTTGGAAAACTTTTCTGACTTAGCTGTCTTTCTGGCTAGTAATGTTGATACTTGTTGATACTTTGTTGATGTACATACTTTTCGTTGTTTATACTAATACTTGACATTATACACTGCCTACGATATGATTAGTGATACACGAAACAACATTGTTTTGGATTATTTACGAGAAATGAAGTTTATTTCATCACTGCAATCAATGCAATAGTACCGTTAACATGTTTCAAATAATAAGCCGTACTCAGATGCACTTAATACACAGAAGTGACAGAAATCATAGGATACCTCCTAATATCGTGTCGGTCCTACTTTTACGCGGTGAAGTACCCCTACTCGATGTGCCATTGACTCCACTAGTCGTTGGTAGCCCCTGCAGAAGTATTGAAGTATAATGCCTCTATAGCAGTACATAACTGCAAAAGCGTTGGCAGTACAGATCTTTGTACACGAACTGACCTCTAAATTATGTCTCATAAATGCTCGGTGTGATTCCTGTTGGGTGATCTTGGTGGCCAAATCACACGTCCGAGTTGTCAAGAATGTTCTTTGAACCAAGCACGATCAATAGTGGCTCGGTGACGCAGCAATTTTCATCCATAAAAATGCAGCTTTACTGTATGATTAAATGATGATGGCGTCCTCTTGGGTAAAATATTCCGGAGGTAAAATAGTCCCCCATTCGGATCTCCGGGCGAGGACTACTCAAGAGGACGTCGTTATCAGGAGAAAGAAAACTGGCGTTCTACGGATCGGAGCGTGGAATGTCAGATCCCTTAATCGGGCAGGTAGGTTAGAAAATTTAAAAAGGGAAATGGATAGGTTAAAGTTAGATATAGAGGGAGTTAGTGAAGTTCGGTGGCAGGAGGAACAAGACTTTTGGTCAGGTAATTACAGGGTTATAAATACAAAATCAAATAGGGGTAATGCAGGAGAAGGTTTAATAATGAGTAAAAAAATAGGAGTGCGGGTTAGCTACTACAAACAGCATAGTGAATGCATTATTGGGGCCAAGATAGTTACAAAGCCCATGCCTACTACAGTAGTACAAGTTTATATGCCAACTAGCTCTGCAGATGATGAAGAAATTGATGAAATGTATGATGAGATAAAAGAAATTATTCAGGTAGTGAAGCGAGACGAAAATTTAATAGTCATGCGTGACTGGAATTTGTCAGTAGGAAAAGGGAGAGAAGCAAACATAGTAGGTGAATATGGATTGGGGGGGAAGAAATGAAAGAGGAAGCCACCTTGTAGAATTTTGCACAGAGCATAACTTAATCATAGCTAACACTTGGTTCAAGAATCACAAAAGAAGGTTGTATACCTGGAAGAATCCTGGAGATGCTAAAAGGTATCAGATAGAGTATATAATGGTAAGACAGAGATTTAGGAATCAGGTTTTAAATTGTAAGACATTTCCAGGGGCAGATGTGGATTCTGACCACAATCTATTGGTTATGCACTGCAGATTGAAACTGAAGAAACTGCAAAAAGGTTGGAATTTCAGGAGATGGGACCTGGATAAACTGAAAGAAACAGAGGTTGTAGAGCGTTTCAGGGAGAGCATAAGGGAACAATTGACAGGAATGGGGGAAAGAAATACAGTAGAAGAAGAATGGGTAGCTCTGAGGGATGAAGTAGTGAAGGCAGCAGAGGATCAAGTAGGTAAAAAGACGAGGGCTAATAGAAATCCTTGGGTAACAGAAGAAATATTGAATTTAATTGATGAAAGGAGAAAATATAAAAATGCAGTAAATGAAGCAGGCAAAAAGGAATACAAACGTCTCAAAAATGAGATCGACAGGAAGTGCAAAATGGCTAAGCAGGGATGGCTAGAGGACAAATGTAAGGATGTAGAGGCTTGTCTCACTAGGGGTAAGATAGATACTGCCTACAGGAAAATTAAAGAGACCTTTGGAGAGAAGAGAACCACTTGTATGAATATCAAGAGCTCAGATGGCAACCCAGTTCTAAGCAAAGAAGGGAAGGCAGAAAGGTGGAAGGAGTATATAGAGGGTTTATACAAGGGCGATGTACTTGAGGACAATATTATGGAAATGGAAGAGGATGTAGATGAAGATGAAATGGGAGATAAGATACTGCGTGAAGAGTTTGACAGAGCACTGAAAGACCTGAGTCGAAACAAGGGCCCGGGAGTAGACAACATTCCATTAGAACTACTGATGGCCTTGGGAGAGCCAGTCATGACAAAACTCTACCATCTGGTGAGCAATATGTATGAGTCAGGCGAAATACCCACAGTCTTAAAGAAGAATATAATAATTCCAATCCCAAAGAAAGCAGGTGTTGACAGATGTGAAAATTACCGAACTATCAGTTTAATAAGTCACAGCTGCAAAATACTAACGCGAATTCTTTACAGACGAATGGAAAAACTGGTAGAAGCGGACCTCGGGGAAGATCAGTTTGGATTCCGTAGAAATGTTGGAACACGTGAGGCAATACTAACCTTACGACTTATCTTAGAAGATAGATTAAGAAAAGGCAAACCTACGTATCTAACATTTTTAGACGTAGAGAAAGCTTTTGACAACGTTAACTGGAATACTCTCTTCCAAATTCTGAAGGTGGTAGGGGTAAAATACAGGGAGCGAAGGCTATGTACGATTTGTACAGAAACCAGATGGCAGTTATAAGAGTCGAGGGGCATGAAAGGGAAGCAGTGGTTGGGAAAGGAGCGAGACAGGGTTGTAGTCTCTCTCCGATGATATTCAATCTGTATATTGAGCAAGCAGTAAAGGAAACAAAAGAAAAATTCGGAGTAGGTATTAAAATTCATGGAGAAGAAGTAAAAACTTTGAGGTTCGCCGATGACATTGTAATTCTGTCAGAGACAGCAAAGGACTTGGAAGAGCAGTTGAACGGAATGGACAGTGTCTTGAAAGGAGGATATAAGATGAACATCAACAAAAGCAAAACGAGGATAATGGAATGTAGTCAAAGTAAATCGGGTGTTGCTGAGGGGATTAGATTAGGAAATGAGACACTTAAAGTAGTAAAGGAGTTTTGCTATTTAGGGAGTAAAATAACTGATGATGGTCGAAGTAGAGAGGATATAAAATGTAGACTGGCAATGGCAAGGAAAGCGTTTCTGAAGAAGAGAAATTTGGTAACATCGAGTATAGATTTAAGTGTCAGGAAGTCGTTTCTGAAAGTATTTGTATGGAGTGTAGCTATGTATGGAAGTGAAATATGGACGGTAACCAGTTTGGACAAGAAGAGAATAGAAGCTTTCGAAATGTGGTGCTACAGAAGAATGCTGAAGATAAGGTGGGTAGATCACGTAACTAATGAGGGGGTATTGAATAGGATTGGGGAGAAGAGATGTTTGTGGCACAACTTGACTAGAAGAAGGGATCGGTTGGTAGGACATGTTTTGAGGCATCAAGGGATCACAAATTTAGCATTGGAGGGCAGCGTGGAGGGTAAAAATCGTAGAGGGAGACCAAGAGATGAATACACTAAGCAGATTCAGAAGGATGTAGGTTGCAGTAGGTACTGGGAGATGAAGAAGCTTGCACAGGATAGAGTAGCATGGAGAGCTGCATCAAACCACTCTCAGGACTGAAGACCACAACAACAACAAAAATTTCATCGTTGTCTGGGAACATGAAGTTCATGAATGGATGAAATGGTCTCCAAGTAGCCGAAAGTAACTATTTCCTGTCAATTATCGGTTCTGTTGGACTGCGGATTCAGTCTACTCCACATAAACACAGCCCACACCATTATGGAGCCACCACCAACTTGCACAGTGCTTTGTTGACTACTTGGATTCATGGCATCATGGGGTCTGCGTCGCACTCGAACCCTACAACCAGCACATATCAACTGAAATCGGGACTCCTCTGACCAGGCTATGGTTTTTCAGTCGTCATGGATCCAATCGATATGGTCAGGACAGGAGAGGCGCTGCAGGTGATGTCGTGCAGTTAGCAAACGCGCTCGCGTCGGTAGTCTGCTGCCATAGACCATCAACGTCAAATTGCTCCGCACTGTCCTAGCAGATAAGTTCATCGTACGTACTACGTTGTTTCATGAGCTTATTTCATGCAATGCTGCTTGTCTTTTAGCACTGACGATTGTAAGCAAACGCCGCTATTCCCGGTCGTTAAGGGAACACGGCCGAACACTGCGTTGTCCGTGGGGAGAGGTAATGTCTGAAAATTACTTATTCTCGACCCACTCTTCACATTGTGATCTTGGAGTACTGAATTCCGAAACTTTTTTTTTTTTTTTTTTTTTTTTTTTTTTTTTTTTTTTAGTGTACCATGAGTCTAGCTCCGTCAGTCCATAATCAGGTGGGAAACCATTTTACAAAGATGAGTTTAGCTCAAACGACAGCTTCGCCAATTCGTTGTACTTTTGTGCCTCATTCACGCGATACTACCGCCATTTGCATATGTGCAATCGCTATCCCATGACTTTTGTCACCACGGCGAATCTTTGACTTTTGAGTTTGTCTTCCGATATCTATTTCACTAAATTGGAAACAATCAACCAGGTTCACTACAGGTGATTTCTAATATTTGTGATTGATTTGTAAAACATCTGCATCGAAATACTTTAACTCCTGGAAACTTACATTTGGACTTTCAATATCTTACTGGAGATGAATCATCTTGTTGTTGTTGTTGTGGTCTTCAGTCCTGAGACTGGTTTGATGCAGCTCTCCATGTTGCTCTATCCTGTGCAAGCTTTTTCATCTCCCAGTACCTACTGCAACCTACATCCTTCTGAATCTGCTTAGTGTATTCATCTCTTGGTCTCCCTCTACGATTTTTACCCTCCACGCTGCCCTCCAATACTAAATTGGTGATCCCTTGATGCCTCAGAACATGTCCTACCAACCGATCCCTTCTTCTGGTCAAGTTGTGCCACAAACTTCTCTTCTCCCCAATCCTATTCAATACTTCCTCATTAGTTATGTGATCTACACATCATGAATCATCTTAGGAGGATGATTTTGTTATTGAATGGTACTTTACAGCTAAGCGAAGTAGGACGTACTAGGGACTTTGTTCAAAGGTTTGGAGAAGTTCATAATTGGCATTTCTGCGTAACGATTTTTGAACACACCGTTTCTGAAGAACTGCATACAAAGTACGTCAGTGTCCGCACTGTGAACCATATTTCGGTGCCGGCTACAGTGGGCTAGGACCGGTGCATTTTTATCTCCCTGTCCAAAGGAAGTCCGCAGCATAATAATATTAATGCTATAGCGTTAACTTCTTTGTCCAGTCTGGAGTTGTCTACAGCTGTCGTACAGTTCGCACTTATAAGCTACCAGTGATCTCCAGTTAAGTTTAGACACTGATCGATATGAGGGTTAGCTTTGTTACGACTAGAGAAGCCTAGAGCAACTCTGATACAAGTTGCGTATTACATAACGAAAGTAAGAATAACGGCTGCTTGAATAAGATCACGCTTAGACTTTTATCTTTGTTTGCACGTCAGGTGCCTGGCCAAACGTAGACTTTCCGCTTTAGCTCCATTTGAACTAGATCCATTAATTCATGGCTATGAGCACGATGGGACTTAACATCAATGGTCATCTGTCCCCTAGAACTTAGAACTACTTAAACCTAACTAACCTAAGGACAGGACACAACACCCAGTCATCATGAGGCTGAGAAAATCCCTGACCCGCCGGGAATCGAACCCGGGAACCCGGGCGCGAGAATCGAGAACGCTACCGCACGACCACGAGCTGCGGACCATTAATTCATGGCTCACCGGCCGGGATAGTTGTGTTGAGCTAAATTAAATGCATTCGCAATTCCGAATGAGGACAACCATCAGCTGTAGAATGGAATGATGACAGTGAAAATTTGTGCCGGGTCGGGACTCGAAGCCGGATTTCTCGCTCATCGCGAGCTGTCACCCTACCATTTGGTTATCCGTGCAGGACTTAAGGCCAGGCCAAAACATCTATGTATCGTCCTATATGTCTTTCGGACATGCATGCATCTCGAAGGGAACATGGAATCGTAATCAGAATAACACAGCCCACTGCAATATCGTATTTATCTGCCGATACCGGGCAAGCGAATCTCGTGTACAAAGTCTGAACTTTACCGGAAAATATATATATATATATATATATATATATATATATATATATATATATATATATATATATAATGGATGTACGAGTACAGTTCGCAGACGCATGTCTAACGATACGTGGAGGTTTGGGCCTGGCCGTGAGTCGTGCACGGATAGCCGAATGGTAATGCAACCGCGCGCGATAAGCGGACTTCGAGCCTCGGTCCGGCACAAATTGTCATTGTCGTCATTCCATACTACAGCTGATGGTTGTCGTCATTCGCAACCAACAAACTGTGGGATAGCTGATACGCAGTATCAGTAATGTTTTTCGTTCCAAAGAAGTACAAAGAAGCTATTAAGCGAGAGATCGTAATGTTTTGGCTCATCAATGTAACTTTCCAACGTTAAATTGTATATAGTTTCAGAAGAAAAACTATGAAATTTAACAAGTTCAATAAAAAAAGAACAGGAAAACCACAGCGTTTGGTAACAAAATAAACATAAAAGTTTGTCTGTTCTCCAAATTTGTAAATACTGTCCTAGAAACTGAAATTCATGTGTGTAAAAGTAGTAATGAATGAACATTTTTCGTATTTAGCTTTTAACTCACTCTCGGAGGCCTGATGTGGAATGCTTCTATACTGTCCCTACCCTCCTTAAATTGCCAAGCTTACAATGTTTTTTTGTCCGTTGTGCTAGCGCCTTGTGTGTTTATTGTTGACACGTGTTACTGATAGGTGTTGGAGTGTCATAGAATGAGACTTGTAAACTACATACCAGTTTTATTCAGTACGGTACCGTATAGCTCGAAATGTGTTGGCACGAGTGTGTCATTTGTAATTTTCCCGAGTTCGATGAAGTTGTTAGTCGGTCAGTGATATAGATCAAGCAATAAACGGAAAAACGACTATTTTACATTAGCCAGTAGTCACAGTTCTGCTATCGAACAAAGTATCATTCAGAGGAAGAACTTCAGGAAAGTTGCGATGGGATCTGTCTGTTTCTTCAACGGAGTACTTAAAGTGTCTGCTAAAATCGAATGTGTTCAGAGTGGTGGTAGAAATGTAGATCCCAGCAATGAATGTCAATTTGACAAATTTTTTTTTGTACCTGTCGGGTGGAATTTTCATGCGGAAGTTTAAACCCTGGACTTTACTTTTGTTTGGATATTTATCTGCTTGCAACGGTCTTGCAGCAGTGGATACACCGGTTCCCAAGAAATCACCGAGGTCGAGCGTGGTCGGCACTTGGATGAGTGACCATCCAGGCCGCCATGCGCTGTTGCCATTTTTTCGGGTTGCACTCAGCCTCGTGATGCCAGTTGGGGAGCTACTCGATCGAATAGTAGCACCTTTGGTCAAGAATACCATCATAAAGACCGGGAGAGCGGTGTGCTGACCCCACGCCCCTCCTATCCGCATCCTCCACCGAGGATGACACTGCGGTCGGATGGTCCTGGTAGGCCACTCGTGGCCTGAAGACGGAGTACAATCAATTTTTCAGTATGTAAAATTCAGTAACTTTATATTTATGTGTACTATTTCAAAGAACCACACAAAATTGTGTGTTTTGTGTGATAAATAGTAGAATGCTGCAGGTTTTCTTTAGTGAAATAAAATAAACTAGGAGCATTTAAACAACACTTAAATAATTGTAAAAATATATGTTATGTAGCATACATTAAAAATTTCCAATGTTTTTTGCCTTAAACCTTGGTTTAAATGTAGGATTCACAGAGACCCCACCTTGTGGTATGCGCTACAGAAAGTCGCCTTGCGAGTTAAGGGTTGAAAAAAAACGGAATAAAATCCACTGATGGTGTTCAAACTGCAGAGAAACATGTCTGGGAAATGGAAGAATAGACAAAATAGTGTTTTGCTCAAGGAAGACCATCTCCAAAAGCGAATATCCTTAGAAGTTTCACGTTGTCGTGGATTGTTCATCACAGTAGATCATTTGTAGATGTAGACAGTGATTGTAGAATTCATCTTTAATGAGAGATACATCTAGTGTTAAAATACCTGCAATAACGTCCTGAAACAGCAATGGGAACACTGTACCTCCTGTATACCAGCAGCGTGTGATATAGGACTCGCGCTGCGTTGCAGGCGGTGGTCCGCGAGATGAACCGCCTGGGCATGATGGTGGACCTTTCGCACGCCAGCGTGAAGACCATGAAGGACGCGCTGGAGACCAGCAAGGCGCCCGTCATCTTCTCCCACTCCAGCGCCTACTCCATCTGCAACAGCTCCAGGAACGTGCCCGACGACGTCCTCAGGTTGTTGGTAAGTTGCACTCCTCTTGCAACGTCATGATTACTGCGAGCTCTTCCTACAGAATTCGTGTTCACTCACTTTGCGGTGAATTTTTCTTCTGCAGTCCGATCAATATGCTTTCCCTGTGAAAAATGAGTTTTGGTCCTCTAATGGAATAGCTGTAGTAGAAGCAGTAACATTATACGAATCCAGCGTGTGCAACATCTGTTTCTCGGTATCAAGTTAACTGAGCAAATGATTGAAGGTTAGCTTGTAAGTGAAAACATCGATGTATTGACACCTGTATTACGCGGAAACACTAGCAAAAAATGGTTCAAATGGCTTTGAGCACTATGCGACTTAACGTCTGAGGTCAGCAGTCGCCTAGAACTTAGAACTAATTAAAGCTAACTAACCTAAGGACATCACACAGCCATGCCCGAGGCAGGATTCGAAGCTGCGACATTAGCGGTCGCTCGGCTCCAGACTGTAGCGCCTAGAACCGCACGGCCACTCCGGCCGGCAAACACTATCAAGCTCGTGATAATCTTAAGTTATAGTTCCAACACTCACACCCAATCACAGTCATTCGTAATAGCCAGCTTATGATGACCAACCAAACCCGTTAAAAACGGATTATCTGTGACTGAGTGATCGCTCATATATTACACAATTTTACCACTAGAAGTTTCAGCTTGCGCTCTCAGCTTTTGCAACATGCCACGCGGATCTTGATTATTCAAAAGTTAGAGTTCAGTCACAGTTTAAACATTAAAATCGGAATTTCACATGTTTGTTTTCCTCACAAGTTCTTACCCACTTTGCGGTATCCCACGGTCAAGTTTTAATCATTATACTCTAGAATTAGCACCTAATCAGAGCTCCTTATATCCGCATCCGAACCTAATGCTAGCTGAGCTTCGAAGTGAAATTTAGTCTTCACAAAGCAGTTATTTAGCTCACAAAACAAGCGCGAACTTACTGTCTTCTGACTGGCTGATACACATCATAGCCAGTCCTATATTATTCAATACTGCGTCGTTTACATTTGTCAATAACAACTCAATAGCTTTTATGAACAATCTACTAAATGAACAAATTTAGAAACTCTACAAATATCAAAAGTACTCCTTCTTCAAATAACAGAATTATTGTACAATGTTTCCTGTTTTCGAAGCCCCTTAAACTGGCTAGATGTACATTACAAAATTCCCATGAGAGTATAATTTACTTTCTCGGTATGATCACAGGTCTCACGCTAACGTGTATACTGTTAATAGACATAACAATATTCATTTAATCACTTACTTTCCGGTCATATCATCATTCACATAGACAAGTTAGCAATAATTAATGACAGATGTAATAATCAGAATAACTACAGTTTTGTTTCCAATGTGTGTTTTAACTACCTGACAATTTCGTAGTCCTGTTAAAGCTGATACTATTCAGCTGCTGTCGTAACTAAATGCAGCTAACTATTGACCAGGACGCTTTTGTCTTGCGATAAGCGTGACTCATTATCTGCCCGCTACCGTCTCTTACTTGACGTACTCTTCACTCTGTAATGCCGCTCTACTACCGTAGTCGATAAAGACTGGAGGTAAATGGCTCCTAGACATTTCAGAAGTATTGGAGGACCAGGAGGACAGAGGGGGGGGGGATATCTCTGAAGACTTTTTAAAATCTGCCTCTACAGCAATAATAATTTATTGTGTATTGTAAGGCAATTGTGACATAGATTCTGCAGCTGTGAAGTGCCGTTAACGAAACTCCACGTTGTCAAATTTCGTTGTTCATGATATGTTGAACTTTTGACATATTGCAAATGTAAACCGTTAACTCCGTAAATCCATTTAAGGGCTAATATGTAACAATGCCATCCCCTCCACTTCCAAGATATCTTGTGTCTTGGTTGTAGTGACAGCATGATCTCTAATCTAGCCCGAGGTCTTGTTTAGGTTGAGAGGTGGTGATATGATTGTGAAGGCAAAGAGTATTAATGCCAAATAAAGGATTTTGGTAACAAACTATCGTATAGTATAGCCTAATGTATAAGTTCGAGCCATACGTAAACCCACTTCACCATATTTAATAGAGTTTTCATCATAAAAACTAAAAATTCGCGAAAATTAGAGATTATGGGAAAGTCTCCAATAAATCCCATGGGGCTACTACCTAACTTTATCCATTTATGCTACCAAAAAATTAGCATGCAGATCAGAACATATTAATGTCCTCTGTCCTGAGGTTAGATTTTCTGAATGATAGATTTATAAGAATTATATATTAATACTTCTAGCTGCTGACGGACGTTGATATATGTCGGCGGGGACAGGTGAACATGTGTTCCGCGACCGGGACTCGAAAGAACAGTACCATATCCATATAAGTATAAGCCTATAGTTACGGCAATACAGGCCACGACTATCTTTTTCTGTGCTGATGCTCACATAGTACCTGAACTCTTACCGGGACTTGGTTAGAATGTCTTCCACGAGTAATGAATGTGTTGGTGTGGGACACTACGAATGTAGTGCGTGGACATACAAGGTGAGACTGTGGGTCTCGCGAGAGGCGTCCGCGAGATAGTCCCTGCAGTCGCACTATCCTCTGTGCCCTCGGTGTCTCAGATGGATAGAGCGTCTGCGATGTACGCTGGAGATCCAGGGTTCGAGTCGCGGTGAGGGTACACATTTTCACCTGTCCCCGTTCATATATATCAACGCTCGTCAGCAGCTGGAGGTATTAATATATAATTCTAATTTCGTTCTAGACGGCTGCAGGTCATCAATAATATCATGTCCGACAGAACAGACACCATATCAATATAAGTAAGATAGATTTATGTTTCTGTCGGGATGTCCTTATGGGACGAAACACGAATAAATCACTGAATTAAAAAAATAAATAAACTCGATTCACCAAAATAGTAGGGCCTGTAGCATATATGCTATGTGCCTCAATTACATTTTTCTGTGAAACAGAGATATATTTTGCATTTAATGCACTGCACAAATGGTGTAAGCCTTATATGCAGACAACCTGCAAATTGAGGGAATTTTCTAGGTATTATTCACTTCACAGGAAGATGCATGACGTGGAACACTTTTTCTGTTGACAGTGGTACAGATAGCGGTGTTTTCCTCACTGGAATTGCATCATATGTTACATCACATACCTCCTCTTCTTCTTCCTCTGCTTTTCTGTTTTGAATGTGAACGTACTGGTCAGTTCAGAATTTAACCGAGTACTACAACGAAAAAAATATGTCACCGTATTATTGGGAGGAAATAGACGATCACCTACTCAATAGTGCAAAATATGTTAGAATAGTGCAGCATAAATTAAACATGTTCTAGTTCAAAATTTGCACTAACAAACAGAAATTACCTTTATATCTCGAAGCCACGCCAACGCTGCGATGAACAATTTTCTTCAAGCAGATGTGGAAACCTACTGGGAGCTGGTAGGAACAAAAACAAGTGATTCACACAAAACGCATGGTCTCATGTGGACGCTACAAACAAGCTCAGCAATTTATCTCAATCTTTGACCCAGAAAAAAAGAAAAGTTGGATATAACATATAGCCTACGTAAGAAATGATGAGTTTATTGATTGTATGGGCTCTATTGAAAGCTCTTCGAACTAAGTTCGGTTCTCCATAGCAATATCTCACGCGCACGTAGCGGTTGTAGTAATACTATTTGCTTGAAATGAGGCTGGTGCTTGAGGCGTCGTGGATGCCGATTGGGTTATTTGTCTTTATGTGACTCTGAACATAATAGGTAAGTGACGAGAGGTCTACATACCGGCGTATGAATTCTACTGGGCTACGTTAGAGACAGTTTTACGTTGTTATCTAAGGATGAGGGCGGATATTGCACATTTTCAGTGCACCAGGTGTAACCTAGCGTAAGAGTAATTATGTTCATTTTTGCCAGAAGCGAATATTTATATCTCTACATCAACTCCTACGATCTGAATGCAAGTGAAAAGAAATTTCACTTACTTGCTCACAACTTCCTTACAACTGTACATTTTATTTGCCAGTGTACTTATATCATAAACCGAAAGAAATTTAATTCAAGTTGTATTTTTTGTTCCTCGGCCTATTTTTCTGCAATCGTAGTTATAACAGATATACAGGTTAATGCCGTCTTTTGCGAGTGTAGCAACAGTCGTATCGCTTTAGTTTAAAGAATCATCGGTGGTTTCTTACTTTACTGTTTACGTTCTTCTGCACATATGTGTCAGATTTTTGTACATAGCACTTTACTGACTCACCATTTCATGTTCTACAATGTGCACGGTAGTGGAATTTCTCAACATAAAATCGTAAATTTTATTTCCTAACAGTGAAAGAGCTGTGTACTGAGGTCTAACACATGTGTAGAATAACATTAAGAAAGATGTAAAAAATAAACAGAACTTACTTGAAGAAGCTTTCAAATTAATAGAAATTCGTATGATGTTAATAAGTCTTTTATTACAGACGCAAAAGATGGTATTATCCTATAAACTTCGTATTCAGTTCTTCAATTCATGTGTTGTTTTAAATTAACCGAACGAGGTAGCACAGTGATTAGCTCCCTGGACTTAAATTCGAGAGGAGGACGATTCAAAGCCGCATCCGATATTCCTGATTTAGGCGTTCGTTGATTTTCCTAAATACCTCCAGGCAAAATTTGAGATGGTTCCTTCGAAACAGCACGGCCGATTTTCCTTCCTGCTTTCCGTTTCAAATTAGTATCAAAGGTCATACGGAAACAGGCTTGGTGGATAGCGCAAATAGCTTGTAAGTCATTTTAAAACTCATGGCAAGCCGTTTGACGATCTAAAGTTTAAATAGAGCAATTACTTTGTGCATGAATTGTTTCTTTGTCAGCATGTTGCTTTTGATAGCTCGCGCCTCAACTCATTATGCAAACTGTTCTAGAACGTTTCGTATTAAAAGCTACTGATTTTTTTACTTTTTTCCAAGACTGTCACCTTCATGCGTCTTTGCCTGACATAACGTTTCACTTTCCTTTTTGAAGCTATCGCTTCACCAACTTCGATACGGCAGGTTTTGTGACATGGCTGTACTAGTGAAACTACGTTTACTTTATAATTATAGACAGTTTTCACACATAACCATTGTTTTTAGTAGCACGACTTCGAGACATCTTGCAGATGTTAATGGAAAGGCGCAATGGTAGAATCGGTTAACTGCGTTGCCTTGAGTAAACGTTATACAGAATACACCATCCCAGGACAATAGACGCTGCCAGCGATCCCCACGATATTAAAAAACTTAGCTTTTCTTGCGTTTCTGATGAAGAAAACATAGTTAGGATAGAATATAGATTTCAGTCTTACAAATTCTTTTCTGAAAGTATTTGTATGGTGTGCTGTCATATATGGAAGTGAAACATGGGATATAAACAGCTAAAAGAAGAAGTGAAAAGAGGCTTTTGAAATGTGATGCTACAGAAAAATGCTGAAGATTACATGGATAGATGATGTAACTAACAAGGAACTACAAAACAGAATTGGGAGAAATATATTTGTGATACAGACTGGTTAGAAGAAGCGATCGTTTGATAGGACACGTTATGGGACTTCAAGGAATCATCACTCTAGTACTGGATGAAGTGTGGGGACTAAACATCGTAGAGGGAAATCAAGAAATGAATACGGTAAGCAGATTCAGGAGGATGTGGTTGCAGTACTTATTCGGAGATGAGTGGCTTGCACAAGATAGAATAGAATGGAGACCTGCATCAAATCAGTCTTCAGAATGAAGACCACAAAAACAACACCTCTTAACTAGAATATCATGGAAAGCAAGCAAACAATCGAGATTCACAGTGCGAGGCAGTGGTTTTCCCAAAACGATCCTGTCAAATGCCAAGGCGGTTTCTCTATTAAACACACACACACTGTTCGCTATTTAATGGAAGAAGCATGCATTACACCTCACAACCTTCATTTCTCGTTATGATTATGCACGCTATAGTTTGTGGAATCTAAATTCCCAAATCATATGAAGTTCTAAGTTAACTTCCGTTGGATTTTCTGTTGTTGAGAAATTAGAAGGAGCGATCTGTTTTACTTTTAAAGAAACTTTCTGTAGCTTCATCACACAAATTATTTATTTTCGGCGATCGCTATCCACAGATGTAACTGTCGTCTTCTGATCTTCAAAAATTTTATGTTACGATATACTCGCTCATTGTGAATTTACGGCGTTTGAACTTCATGCGATTTTGTCATAACGGTTGATAAAATGTAACACATTATACATAGGTTTGTCAGGAATGAAACAGTTACAACTAAAAAGCACCTAGTGCTCATGAACATGTCCGTACAGGAAGCACTCACAGGTGATTGTTTAGTCTTAAAAATCAGAATATACAGTGATTCTCCGTTGTGTTGGTCCGGATGTTTCTTCTCCTCAGCCTCGAATGTCGTTAATAAATACCAGACACAACGTGAAACCCCCTAAGTAGAAACGTAAGAAGCGAATCTCTACTAAATGTGTACAGAATTATTTGTATAATCTCCAGATAGTGGGAAGGATTAGTGACAGTGTTATGTAAGTTATAACTCTAATACACAACAAATCATAATAACGTATTTTAAGCAAAGCTATGAAAGCTTAACGAGTATATTTTATCTCACAAGAATATTGGCGACAGAAAAGCCTACATTTACGCTAAATATGAGAAGTAAGTATTTGAAGGTAAAGAAAATTCATGAAAAATGTCTATATTTTGCAGTTCAGTTTTCTACATTGAAGAAGTAGTACTAGGAAAGAACTTATACGGAATAAAATAAAGGATTAACTAAAGTTCGCCCAGTAGCGTCGTACATTTATCACGCATTTGGTACCGTAATCAATTTCCTCTACTTTTGTAGCTCGAAGGTAAGTGTAACCAATAACTTCTCCCACACAACAGGAGAGTTTTAGATATATTGGTACCAAAATGCACTGTAGGTTAGGTTAGGTTAGTGTTTTTTAACGTCCCGTCGACAACGAGGTCATTAGAGACGGAGCACAAGCTCGGGTTAGGGAAGGATGGGGAAGGAAATCGGCCGTGCCCTTTCAAAGGAACCATCCCGGCATTTGCCTGAAACGATTTAGGGAAATCAAGGAAAACCTAAATCAGGATGGCTGGAGACAAATGCACTGTAGGGCGTTCTTGTGAACACAGGAGTATGAAGGAGGGCATTTGAGGCTGACTGCAGAACGATTCTACGTCCAACAGCGTACATTTGGCGTAAGGACCGCGAAGACAACATTAGAGAGACAGCCGTTTTTGTTCACTCTATTTGCCGCTGGAATAGGAAAGGAAATGATTAGTAGCGGTACAGGGTACCTTCCACGACGTTTCATACGGTGGCTTCCGGAGTATGTATGTAAATGAAGATATCAAACTACCTCCTTTGTTTGAATTATATACAGAAATTAATTTTTATAAGATTTTGATGCTTCAGGTCACTCTAAGATACACAATCGTCTAAGGCCACAGACTTTGCTTTTCAATTCTGAAGGTATTCTACCTATTATTACAGTCCGTGAGTTAAAAATCGAAACAAAGTGGTTCACAAGAATGCTGAATTTATACATCTTACCGACAGTCCTTCCGATAAAAGGGACGTATGTTATAAATCTAAGATCCAGTTCTTGTCATCTGTTATAAGAGTAACAGGTAAAGTAATGAAACAGAATGCCCAACTGTTCAAGAAAAGGCGTACCTGGAGAATAGCCGCTTGTGCCTGGTACCTGCGGAAACAAACATCGAGGATTCCCGTGACACAAGCCCTGGTTCGTATGGGAAGGGGACTTGGTAATCCGGTTCCTGCTCAAGAAGCAGAAATCATCCACTTTGCGTTCGGTTTGGATGGCTGCCGGCGGCCGCATTTCCTGAAGGCAAACTCCGGCGCATGAAATTCGTATGAGGCCCTAAGGGGGGCATAAACCGCAGTCGGTATCGTGCTCGGGATTTATTGCTGGGACTCTGGATGTCGCAGCCGTGTGGCCGCCACGAGGTACCTCCCACACCTGAGCTCTCTGCCTTCCCCCTTCTGCGGTACACGACCGCCGCAGGTCTACTGTCGTATTCGACGCTCCCGCTCCTATTTTCATTTCTCTGACTTGCAAAGCCCGAGAATACACTGTAGTGTCCGCATTGCAGAGATACTTCGCTGGCGATACATAAGGGATCATCTAGTGCGCCAAACTCAGCATCCCCCCCCGCCCCGCCACCATAATCTGCTGTCTAGAGGCAGAGGCAGCAGTAGGAGATAAAGAGATAGCGAGCAGTGTTCCTGAAACCTATTGTTTCATATTTCCCGCTTCGCTTAATCGTATGAACTGGAAAGAAACAAATTTTACCATTCACAGTATATGTCACCTAATGGTAGTAAATGAATATCCAGATTAATCTGTACACTACCAAAAGTTTATTACAAGTACTGTTGTTTGGTACCAACACGACAGATTTGTAATTAACAAATCTTAGGAAGCCCCGTGCTGCCCTGCCACATCGTCTTCCGGAAAACATTTTCACTGACAACAGAAGCTCATACCAAATGGGTCGACAATTTTGCCCATTTTTTGAACGACTGTAGTACATTTACAGGTGTATCGAATGCTGCTCTAGCACGATACGCTTTTCAAGCATTTTAGACAGTCGAAGTCTGCAAGTACTGTGTCATTTTATTTATTGTTTCCAACCTTCTACTAAACACTTGAATCTCTAAAACAAATTATATTTCTTCGAAAAAGGATGATAAAAGCAATAATAATAATAATAATAATTATTATTATTATTATTATTATTATTATTATTATTAGAATTCATCGAACCGATAGGGGTTGGAAAAATCTCACAACAAAATCTAGGAAAGTTTTAGCATCAGAGTAACGAAAACACAAACATTACAAACCAAAGTGGTCGATAGAACGTATCAAAGCCGTCTGGGAAAGAAATAAAGCCTATTGCAACAACAAGAATAAACTAAAGAAATGTTGAATGAATTATTTCCGTGACGTCTTTCATTTATTGGGAGAATTTTCCAATAATAATAACATCGACTATTGTGATACAATGGTGGGAGGTCTCATCGAGGTGTTTCTCTGTTCTTACACCTGTCTCTACACCCTCTTCGGGGGCTTACAAGCTTCACAGATATCATGGGCAACAGGTGTGGTTATTATTCTGGTAAGGGTAGTTAACTGAAGTATTGAAAATCCGTGTGTGTTTGTACACGTGTTTTTCTTAAACACCTCTTCTGGTAAACGATATACTAATAGCCAGAGAATAGATGGTGGTCAGAATGTATCTTCGCTGTCATGTGAGGTATGCAGTTTGTATTCTGTACACACACTGTCGTTCTTGACATTGGCCGGTCGCTGTGGCTGAGCGGAATGCCTGCACGGTAGTTCAGCGTGTTCGGACAGAGAGCTGGTTGGTCTCTGAAACAAAAAGCTGAGTGAAAGGATCAACAACGAACTTCAACGGATGTCAGGTGAAGTCCGCTACGACCGAAAACAACGAAAAAAAAAAGCGGTTCTAGGCGCTTCAGACGGAACCACGCTACTGCTACAGTCGCAGGTTCGAATCCTGCCTCGGGCATGGATGTGTGTGATGTCCTTAGATTAGTTAGGTTAAAGTAGTTCTAAGTCTAAGGGACTGATGACCTCAGATGTGAAGTCCCATAGTTCTCAGAGCCATTTTTTCTTGACATTATTATGTTCTGGACGTGTTCTAGATCTAGCTACCATTATTCTACGTCCTCCATGTTGACTGTATGTTCGCATATGTCAGTCACCGACCCCAATGGAGATTATACGCTACTGGCCATTAAAATTGCTACACCTCGAAGATGACGTGCTACAGACGCGAAATTTAACCGACAGGAAGAAGATGCTGTGACATGCAAATGATTAGCTTTTCAGAGCATTCACACAAGGTTGGCGCCGGTGGCGACAACTACAACGTGACATGAGGAAAGTTTCCAACCGATTTCTCATACACAAACAGCCCTTGTCCGGCGTTGCCTGGTAAAACGTTGTTGTGATGCCTCATGTAAGGAGGGGAAATGTGTACCATCACGTTTCCGACTTTGATGAAGCTCGGATTGTAGCCTATCACGATTGTGGTTTATCGTATCGCAACATTGCTGCTCGCGTTGGTCGAGGTTCAATGACTGTTATCAGAGTCGGAGTCGGTGGCTTCAGTAGGCTAATACGGAACGCCGTGCTGGATCCGAACGGCCTCCTATCACTGGTAGTCCAGATGACAGGCATCTTATCTGCATGGCTGTACCGGATCGTGCAACCACGTCTCGATCTCTGAGTCAACAGATGGGGACGCTTGCAAGACAACAACCATCTACACGAACAGTTCGACGACGTTTGCAGCAGCATGATCAGCTCGGAGACCATGGCTGCGGTTACCCTAGACGCTGCATCACAGACAGGAGCGCCTGGGATGGTGTACTCAATGACGAACCTGCGTGCGCGAATGGCAAAACGTCAATTTTTCGGATGAATCCAGGTTCAGTTTACTGCATCATGATGGTCGCTTCAGTGTTTGGCGACATCACGGTGAACTCACATTGGAAGCGTGTATTCGTCATCACCATACTGGCGTATCATCCGGCGTGATCGTATGAGGTGCCATTGGTTACACGTCTCGGTCACCTCTTGTTCGCATTGACGGCACTTTGAACGGTGGACGTTACATCACAAATGTGTTACGACCCGTGGCTCTACCATTCATTCGATCCCTGCCAAACCCTACATTTCAACAGGATAATGTACGATCGAATGTTGCACGTCGTGTACGGGCCTTTCTGGATACAGAAAATGAGCGACTGCTGCCCTGGTCAGCACAGTCTCCACATCTCTCACTAGTTGAGAACGTCTGGTCAATGGTGGCCGAGCAACTGGCTCGTCGCAATACGCCACTCACTACCTTTGATGAACTGTGGTATCGTGTTGAAGCTGCATGAACAGCTGTACCTATACACGCCATCTATGCACCCAAATTGCGTGAAAATGTAATCACATGTCAGTTCTAGTATAATATATTCGTCTAATGAACACCCGTTTATCATCTGCGTTTCTTCTTTGTGTAGCAATTTTAATGGCCAGTAGTGTAACTCACGCCCTCATTGCCCATAGCTAAGCATCCGCCTCATTACCATCCCGCCATGGGGCAGATCCTCTATCTGGCGCGCCGATTTCGCCGCAGTCTACATCCGAGCGCGCTGGGTCGCTGACCACCGACTGTAGGATGTCCAGTCAAGGACCAACGTTGGCAGTCACGTTGGACATGGACTCTACGAGAAACTTTCGAAACCGAATATCGTTTCTAAATTAAGGATTGTCCATTTAGGCGTCGTGTCTACTAAGTGCCAGTCGTATAAAATTTAGGGTGAAGAAAAAACATAATGATATTTTTATATCCTATTATCACGTACTATACAAAACTCTTAATAAATACCCTTGTTAGATATAACAGGAGGGGGTAGGAAGATCTTTTGAAGATCGGAAACAAGTGAAATGTCGTGTGGCGAGGGCCTCCCGGCGGGTAGACCCGATCGCATGGTGCAAGTCTTTGGAGGTGACGCCACTTTGGAGACTTACTCGTCGATGAGTTCGAAATGATGATGATGAAGACGACATGAACATCCAGTCCCTGAGCGGAGAAAATCACCAATAGAGCCGGGAATCGGACCCGGGCTCCCCGGCATGACAATCCGGCGCGCTGTCCACTCACCTACGGTGGCGGAAGGGAACAGAAGTCAAAGAAATTGAGAGGTTATGGAAGTCGACTTCGTTGGTAGCACTTTTGCCGAGGGGTCACTGATTACAAACATATAACAGTGACCCAGTTTACACTACTGTAAGGAAGGATGGCAAAAGACATCGGGAGGCAAGGCGATGTATAATATCTCCTTCAAGATGAGGACATATTACCCAGGAAATAGTCCTTGGCGTAATGTAAGAACGTTTTGTGAGTTGACGAATAGCAGTACGTGATGTTTTACACAGATGCATTGGTCTGTACGTGGTTGGTGTCTCAAAAACCGCTTATACCTGAGAACGACGTAACAATTGTGACATTTTGTTGGTTTTAATGATGGGCTTGTGAGGTTTAGACAAAGACCATTCACTTCTAACCGATGGATAAACAACAGTGCATGGAACACAGTGACAATATATTTGAATACAAACTTCTTGGCTCCTTTTTTGTATACCAATTAAAAATAACCGCAGAGGCTCTTCATAAACTACACAAATGTGCATCCAGCATATCTAAGGTGATTAGAATGAACTACGTCGGCGCATGATGAGAAATAACTATTGATTATACACCAAGAAAAAGAAAATCAATTTTTAGTTTCTGTGTGTGAAAATGTAGAAGGAAAGCAAACAGTACGCGAATCTCCGCTTGTGCCCATGTTCGGCACGGTTATATTACGTACTTGGATGTAACAAATGAAACTCTAATGCGATGTGACTCTCAAGCGTTCAAGCGTTATCGAATAATCCAGGCTCAAAGTTTCATGTCATATTGATTATAGAAGGCACAGTAAAAGATTAGTCCTTCGGAAATGTAGCTGTTCTTTATAAATTTCCTCTCTCCTTAATTCGAAAATGATAGAACATCTTACCAACCACAGTTTTTCCATTAATCGTATTGTTGGTCAGTACTGATATGACATATTGCAGTAGCACACGCACACGCACACGCACACACACATGCACACACACACACACACACACACACACACACACACACACAAACACGTACAAACGCACACGAGTCATGCAGAATACAAGTTTCCAACAATAACCAATTATTATATCCATACAGTGAACATATGCACATAGAAAATGCCGGACAAAACACGCACTACACTCATCCACTCCCTGCTTTCTTACTTGTCATGGCGTGACCCCTGCTTTCCCTCTTGAGGGTGATTTCCGTGTCCTCACGGTAAAGCATCCAGCAGTAGTTACCCATCATCCGAACATCCAAAGTTCGATGTTCCTTGCTTACAGAATCCAGGTTTGGATAAAAAATAAATCAATGGGCGAATCTTCATGTAGCATTAGCTGGGAAACTTGTAACACAGATATTTGAAAGAGTTGACACACATAGGTAATGCTTTGACGAACTGCTTCATTATGCCCAGTTTGATTTGTAGAGTGGAAAGAGTACCTTGCCCCTTTCCGCTAGAGGGTCACACTTCATCCTTTTGCCGCCTGGAACCAATTCCATCTTCCGAGGCCATTGCTTTGCAACCACGGGTTGTTACGAGCCCGACTATCTCATTCACAGGTTCTACAGGGGAACTTCATATATCCTAACTGTTGTCCTAGAAGCATATCCAAAACTTCCAAATCACCACTCACTACCCAGCTGTGAACCTCATAATGAATGGTAGTAAGAAGCATCTTCTTGTTGCCATACGTTACCTTCGGGTGCACAGAAAGGGAGACAGGGATTGAGGCATACATGTAACCATTATGCAGCAGAACTACTTTCGGGTCTCCTGTGGATGAGCCAATAACCAGTTTCCAGTCACCTGACGTGCAGGGAATCTTGAACTGACCCATCAGGTCATGTACATCATTGCAATACACTAACAAGTCGTTTTGCTCAAAATACTCCGTGAATATGAATTCGTTTCTTCTGTAAAATGTGATGAATGTATCAACTGTTAACAAATGCCGTCTATACGGTATTGCAGTGCCTACGTTCACAGTTGCCAATACGGACATTAGCTGTGTAAGGGAATAACTAAAATGAAAATATCTCGCTTTACGCGTGCTGCCACGTTAATCGCTTTAGCTATCCCTGCACTATTCACGGCCAGACCCAAACATTCATGCGTTGTCGTTCCTGCGTCACAACCTGCACTCGAAGACGCATTGTGTAATTCTCTTAAAGGGGAGACATTTTAATTGAAAGTCGCTGCCTGTTATCGGCGGATAAATACGATATTTCAGAGCGTTTTTAATTAAGAAGAACGATGCAATGAATGCTACACAGGGACTGCGTTATTAGAAACGTCAAGACTATATGTGGAAGAGGCAATACATACGCAGTTTGATAAAACTGAAATATACTCAGCCTCCTTCTAAATTAGGAGAGTAATAAGCTCATCAAAAAGTAAAAACTCATATGGAATTGATGGCATCTCTAACAGAGTACTAAAAGCTTATTCCCAATGCATGACCAGGATTCTGAACCACATATGGTATAGCTCACTGACACAGGGAATGTTTCCTGATAGACTGAAGTACGCTATTCTTAAATCAGCGCATAAAACGGTGGATATGTCTGGTGACAACAACTCACGTTTTAGACCTTTATCCAAAATTCACGAAGAAGTGATGTATTGAAGAGTGGTTTCACATATCTGCAAAAAATAAAGTACTTAAGAAGTGTCAGTTTGGTTTTCAGAAAGGCTTTGTAATAGGAAATGGTATATACACTTCCCTGACAAAATATTAAATTTTGTGAATAACCGAAAATCTACCACAGGGAGTTTTTGTCTATTAAAGGCTTCTGACTGTGTAAATCATGTAATTCTCCTATATAAGCTTAAGTATTGTGCTATGAGTGGGACAATGCACAAATGGTGTAATTCATATTTACCTGGAAGAATGGACAATCTTTTAATAAACTGTTCACATAATGCAAAAACATCAATAGATTAGTGGAACTAGTGAGGTATCAAGATTTAGCTCCCACAGGGTTTAGCCTCAGTTCCCTTATTACTCTTATTATTGATGATAAGTCACTGGAAACTCATGAAGATGCAAAGCAAGCTCTCTGTGTTGATGATACAAGTATAATAATCACAGCCAACTAACAAGAATTCACTGAGTAAAATATAAATAATGCCCTTCAGAAAATTATTAAGCGATTCTCTGCAAATAGACTAAAAGTAAATTATTATGAAACATGGTATATCCAGTGTTGTAAAGTAAGTTAAAAAAGCCATTAATAAATAAAGACTGAAAATAAGTCTCTGGCTAAGACAGAATAATGAAAATTTTTGACTGTATGCTTTGATGAGAAACATGAATTGCAAGAAACACATTGATGATCTGCTGAAATGTTTGAGCTGAGCTACTTACGCTATTATGATTATTATGAATTTTGTCGATAAATACATCAATCAATTTGCTTACTACACAAGCTTCCATTCACTGCTTTCGTATAGCCTTGTATTTTGGGATAATTAATCATTAACAGATGAAGTACTCATTGCACAGAGATGTGTACTCAGAATGCTTGTCGGAGCCCACTCAAGAATTTTCGAACACAACATTTAAAAAGAAGTTATCGTTATAAATATTTTGAATTTCTTATTTTTTGTTAACAGACTTCTCATTAAGTCTGATGGTAATACAGCTTTCTTGTGCTCTTGATTGTCCAGTTTCCCTTTCAGCAATATTCCAAATTGTTTTACTCGTACTACCAGAGGTGATAATGTTAGACCTAATACACACACTTCTGCATTTTTTAATACATTTCCTTAATATAGCACACTATTTTTTAAAATATTTGATTATTTCTGCGGCATTATACTTTCCTCTTTTTGGATAGATTTTCCTTTTCCAGTTACAATAAAATGTTATTCTTTCAGAAGTCATTGTTTCTTACGTGGTTTCATTGATTCCTTGGGGAAACTGTGTTTATTCACAAACGTTGTTCAAAAATGGTTCAAATGGCTCTGTGCACTATGCGACTTAGCTTCTGTGGTCATCAGTCGCCTAGAACTTAGAACTAATTAAACTTAACTAACTTAAGAACAACACACACATCCATGCCCGAGGCAGGATTCGAACCTGCGACCGTAGCGGTCGCTCGGTTCCGGACTGTAGCGCCTAGAACCGCAAGGTCACTCCGGCCGGTAAACGTTGTCATGAAATAATTTCTGTTTCAAACCAGTTTCCAAGTCCAGGTACACGTCAACATAGTCTAGCTGCTGCAAGCTTTCCCTGAAGTTTGCAAGTGTTAATTCGTTAACTGAAAGCAACAGTTTGGAAGACTGCTTTGCATTGCTGTAGGGAGCTATTTCACATAATCTAATACTCTATGTGTACATTCTGACCATTCTTAAGAGGAGACTGTTTCATTTGACCAAATTCATTGTTTTCCTACGAAAATAATATTTATGAGTTAGCTGCCACCCTCCACTATCTGAATAGAAAAATCAATAACTCATGTCAAATTGGAAGAACAGAGTCATTTTTCCAGTCAGACTCCTTCAGAAAATCCGTATTGAATTCCCCCCCCCCCCCCCCCCGCAAAAAAAAAAATTTGCTTCCCTCTGTGTAACAGTCTACACATCAAAGAATCCAAACTTTTCAGAAATAGCTGAAAATTTCCCAATGGGGACCTATAGAACTATAGAATGCTACAATAATAAAAGCACCGTTATTTGTTATTTAGCAGGCATACTCGACGTCAATGTTCCTGTCCACTGTGTTTGACCTACACAGGGGAAGGTCACCCTACTGTGAACCAAGCACGTCATAGCCCCTACGCACCTACAGCTGTCAGTACAGAACAAGTAACGAATTTTCTGTAACATTCTGTGTCATGCCACTCAATTGGTAGGAGAATAACACAGCCAGGCTAGAAAGTTTACTGGCCCATGCTTAGGCTGCCATTAACACCACAATAAAACTGACGGACTTTGGAGTGGTGCCGTAGCTGGTATGAATGGACTGATGGCGAATGGCGTCGCTTTGTGTTCAGCTTCGAATTGTGGTTTTGGACTTCTTCGAATGAACTTGGTGAGTATGGCGGCGACCTGGTGAGAAGTTC
This sequence comes from Schistocerca serialis cubense, assembly GCF_023864345.2. Lineage (NCBI taxonomy): Eukaryota > Metazoa > Arthropoda > Insecta > Orthoptera > Acrididae > Schistocerca > Schistocerca serialis. The sequence goes on along the minus strand of NC_064641.1, from coordinate 532,865,607 downwards.
AATTCTTCGAGATCTTTGGAGAAGCACAGCGGTGATACTCTTAGCATCATGGTATGGGAGGCCATCGTGTATGACCTCACATCGTGGTGTGAGGAGCCAAGGGGTATGACCTGGCGTCATGGATGGCAGTGGATGAGAAACGTTAACTGCACAATGGTATGTCTCAGATATCCTAAATCCTCATGTATTACCTCTCACGTCACACTATACAGGTGTCATTTTTCAACAGGACAATGTCATTTCACACATCAAAAGTGTCACTATGAACTGTCTGCATGATGAAACTTCCTGGCAGATTAAAACTGTGTGTCGGACCGAGACTCGAACTCGGGACCTTTGCTTTTCGCGAGCAAGTGCTCTACCAAATGGGCCCCGTTCTCACAGCTTTACTTCCGCCAGTAGCTGTGAGGACGGGGCACAGAGAATGCAAATGAGCACAGAGAATGCAAATAATATAACAACAACATCGTTTTCAGCTACTTTTTTCTTAGGAAGTAAGCACTACAGATCATCTTCGTGCTTAATTTCTCAATCAAGTGCTTAATATTATGTTTCCTGTATGCGCTGAGCTAGTGAATTCGATAGCCTTCTAAAGTGATAATGTACCGACTATCATTTAATAGGGTAAAGATGTCAGTTCACTTCCCTCAGTTATATTGGTTGATCCTGCTTCAGTAACATTAGAGAGAAAAAAGGCAGTCGTAATGAGTATTAGAGAAAAATTATCTCTCTTGATAATAGATTTACTGCGATTACGATCTATTATACGATTTTGAATGGATCTTACAGTATAATCGAATCGTTAAAAAGAAACATAAATAACTTTCGTAAAACGCTCTCGTTAAAACGTTTCCGTAATTCAAAGTCTGTCAGAATTTCCGTTCTGTTGGCGCAGTCAACCAGCCTTTTAGTCTCGATGGATGTTGTCGGTAAATTACAGAGTCACAGTGTTACAGTCCGTAGTAGGAACAGAGAAAGCGAAAAACAATTCCGGGTGTCTCATCGCTGTCGACAAATAAAATGCCTTTTAAATATGCCTCTGGGACGTTTCGATGGCTTGCCGGACACAGAAAACGCACTTTTTATGCAAATGAAATGAGTTCCCATTCATTCTTTTACGCCAAGCGACAAGAGCCCAACTCCACTATGCGTTCCGGAGGGCGCAGGCTTGTCGATAATTACACTACGCCGATTTTATTCTGCTTTCTTTTACACCAGAAACCCCAGATTATCCTTAAAATGTGATCCTTGTAGCTGTAACTTTATCATGCAATAGTTAACGCACTCGTTTAGCTAACACAGGAGTGAGGCGATTAATCGTATGGGACATTTAACGGAAAATGCTGTAAAGAAAACCAATTGTTTATCCCGACATCTGTTTTAATGTGCTTCCACACCTATGCGTTTATCTCCGTGTTCTAATATGGAAGTGGCATTTGCGCAGTATTAGGTTATTCGTTTACTTTAACTATGAACTCTGTAGGTTAGTACTGTCGGAAAATGGAAGTGTTCGAATAAACAATCTCCGCTTCTCCGTGACACACGAGGAGCGCTAGTACCATAATTTCTCAATGTTGGCAACTTGTGTATAGTTGTTGTTTGCGTATCCTAACTTAAAACATATTTCAGTTTACAGGAAATACTTCAGTCACGTTTACCTCGCTATGACTGCTGAGTAAAGACCGGTGTTAGGTACTAACTTGACAGTATTCTGTGAGGCAGGTGGCGCTCCCTTAGTCCCGTCCTCTGTCGGTGTATAGCTGTGGCAGGGCTGAAGAAAACTTCTACACATAGCAGTTATTTTGTTCTTCCTAGATATGTAAGCATGAGTGATTTATTTATAATTAGGCAGCACCATATTTGGTGTGGTTATGAAAGTGCTGGAGGAGACGGTTTCGCTAACATCAGATGCACTGCAACTGGTATTATTTCGGAACGACGACGAATTTGAAGAGTGAAATGAGATTTCAGAGTTAATGAGCCAGTTTACATCGTACAATATATGTGAGACTCACGTAACACATAAATACGGTAAACAGAGCAGACTTCGCGTTATGTTGCGTTCAGTTTAGCTGTGAACGTTATGAAACTTCACATTACTGTGGTCAACCACTCGTATTTGCCATTACGTGTTTAATAGGGTTTTGTATATCAATAATTACGTTCATCTATGTTAATAAGGTATGGTTGGAAACAAAAGACAGAGAAATAAGAGTACTTTGCAGAAATCTGAAAGTTATGTAGTTATTTTGATTGCATAGTGGGCTTGTAGCCACCTTTCCGGCGTCACAAGCCGCATATATAGTTACATTTTGACCACATATACTTCCTACACGAAGGTTTTGGAAAGTGTGTATGATTGGATTCAACTTATTTTTTTCCTAAAATTGGGAAAAACTTTGCCAGAGTGAACAGAATGACGGTAAATTTTATAGTCTATTTATCCGTCTCAGTCGCACATCTCTTTTAATAATGTGGCCAGTTTCGACCATAGTCGATCAGCTTAACGTCTTTGTAATTGTGTAATAAACTCCCTCGTGGTAAAGCTATTGATCTCCACATTTACGTAGTTGCAAAAGCAACCGATCCAATCCTCACACAGCTATTCAGCACAATCAGCATAGTGCACAAGAGGATTCTGGTGTGTAGTTCGATATGGATAAGCCAGGTTGCTTATGCAGAAACATAGATGTGAAGCTAGTCATATCATAAAAATAAATGCGTAATTGAGACGGCAAAATAAACAATAAATTTTAAATATCAACACAACTGCTAAGTCTTTCGCTATGAATTTCTCGGCATTGGTGGGAACTGTACTAAAAAAATTACCCTTGCGTGCGCATGAAACAATTTAGGCACACGTGTAGTCCTTGTATCCAAATATATGTATGAATTCTGTTTCTACTGAGAATGAGTCCGGTGTTATGACGATGGCATCAACTTGACGTTTACGCCAAGTGTATCCATTCTAAACCAGTAAGTAACCAGTGTGAAAAAGTGTCGCCCTGTAACACTATCAGTTCCTTAAAATAATTCTTTAACGTTATGGGAGATACTGCACTTACTTGTCACCTATATCCGTATGACAATTTGAAATAGGTTACTGTTTGGTGTTATGTCACATTGAGCTTTTAGTTCTTTGGTTTTTAACTTCCAACATTGGCATGTGATGTTAAACGATTGATCTTTCTATAAATCAGTCTCATGGTTACCAAATTATTAGTCTAATTTTCCATTCCTTTTTACGCATGATTAACATTCTACATAAGATTTTTTCAGGCAGTGCCAACCACTCTATTATATAAAGTCCGATTACAGAGAAGATCGACAGATTCCGCTGTCTTCGCCTACAGTTTATATGCTTAACGTCGCAGTCAAGTACCATTGGTCTTATTCTCTGACGTCTCAAAACATGATTCACGGTCTTGTCCTTTCTTCTTCTCAGTCTTTGCCACATGTTCCTTTCTTCCCCAATTCTTCGAAGAACATTCTCATTCCTTACTTATCACTCCACATTACTTTCAACATTCTTCTTCAGCGCGGCATCTCAAAAGCTTCGATGCTTCTCCGTTCCCGTTTTCCCGCAGCCCATACTGTGCACCAAACGTACATTCTCATAAATTTCTTCCTTAAATTAATGCTTATTTTTGATACTACTCGACTTCTCATTGGCGTGCGTGACCTATTTTCCCAGTGCTAGTCTGATTTTTGTGTCCTCCTTGCTCCTTCCTTCATGGGTTATTTTACCGTCTAGGTAGCAGAATTCCATAATGTAATCTACTTAGTGATCAGAAATTCTGCTGTTAAGTTCCTAGCCGCTCTCATTTCTATTGCTTGTCATTATATATACTAAGATGGTATCTGTTCTTTCGGACATGTCCGAAAGAACAGATACCATCGGTGACCATGCAGCCCGTTAGAATAAAATTACAATGAAATGAACACCCTTACCGGCGTACAGGCGTTCACATACGTCAACGGAGACAGATGAAAATGTGTGCCTCGACGGGGACTCGAACCCGGGATCTCCTGCTTACATGGCTGACGCTCTATCCATCTGAGCCACCGAGGACACAGAGGATAGCGCGACTGCAGGGATTTATCTCTGGCACGCCTCCCGCGAAACCCACGTTCAGAATGTATTGTCCCGCACTACATTCGTAGTGCCTCCGCCCATTATACTCATTACACGCGGCGCGTTGCCGATTCCCGTAAGAGTTCGGGCACTGTTTGTTCATTCGCACTGAAGAAGAAGATGGTCAAGTGGCTGGTGAGCCTTAACTATATATATATTAAGATGGTATCTGTTCTTTCGGCGTGCTAGAGATAAATCCCTACAGTCGCGCTATCCTCTGTGTCCTCGATGGCTGAGATGGATAGAGCGTCTGCCATGTAAGCAGGCTCGAGTCCCGGGCGGGGCACAGATTTTCATCTGTCCCCGTTTACGTATGTCAACGCCTGTAAGCACCTAAGGGTGTTTATTTCATTGTAATGCTTTTCATTACGTTCGTCTTACTTCTGCTTACTCTCAATCCATATTCTGTATTTATTAGATTGTACATTCCTTTCAACAGGTCCTGAAATTCCGCTTGACTTGAGGATGGCAATGTCAACAGTGAGAAACAGTGAGTCTTATCGAATCACCGCCTTGAACCTTTCTTTTATTTCTGTTTTCTCCGATGTACAGATTGAACAGTATCTTCGAAAGACTTAGTAGTTGTTTTTCACCCTTTTCATTCAAGCTCTTCGTTCTTGATGTTCCATTCTGTTTCATCTCTAAGTAACGTATTTTGTTCCTCATGGTTCTTGTGTTTGTTGTTTTATGCTTCTTTTTGAAACAGCTTAACCATTTACAGTCATAATATCGAACAACTTGAAGCATTTTAAATTGTCGAATGCTTTTTTTTCAGGTCCAGAAATCCTTTGAGGGTGTCTTGATTTTTCTTGTGTTTTATATTCATCACCGAGCGCAACATCGTACCTGTCTCTGTGTTGCTGTCACCTTTACGGAAGCCACAATAATCGTCTTCTAGAAGACCTTCCGTTCTCTTTTAGAGTAATTCTGTATATTAATCTTGGCAGCTACTTGGAAGCTAATTCCGGCGGAATTTCAGTTTTCCCTTCCGCCTAATCTTATCTCAAGTTTGCTACCTTTGAGTCACGGGGCCTGGGTTCGATTCCCAGCCGGGTTAGGGTTTTGCTCTTCCCGGCGACTAGGTCCTCATCATTTACTCAAAATCATCATTCGTGAAAATGGCTGGATTGGACGGAGGAAAAAACTGGACTGTGAAACCAATTGGGACTTTGTACGGGCGCTGATGACGGCGCAGTTGAGAGCCCCACAAACCTAACATTATCATGATGATCTCAAGTTTCGAATCTTTTTGAAAGTGGCTCTGATCTTGGTCTCTCTATGCCTTCCACATCGACTCCTACTTCTTCCTCAGTCGTGTCATCAGATAAGTTCTCCCACTCGTAGACGCATGCACTGTACACTTCCGATCTATTCTCTCTGTCCTCTCCGCATAGCAGTGTGATTACCATTACTCTCTTACTGTTGATACTCTTGTTCTTAATTTCAACAAAGTGTGATTTGACTTTTCTGTATGCTGAGTCGGAAATTCCGGAGACCATTTCTGTATCGGCTTCTTTACACTTTTCGTTCACGTATTTCACGTTGACATCCCTGCAATTGCTACATATTTCATTCCTGAATAATTTATATTTCTGTTTCCCGCATTTGCTTGAATATTTTTGCTCATCCTTCTTTCGTCAGTCGCTTTATGTGTTTCTTCCGTTACAACGGACTATTTCACACGTATCTTCATTGTACCTTAATTTAGCTCTCCTGCTTGTGTGATTCCTAGTACTTCTGATATTCGTTATCGAAGAATTTATAGCCTTATGTACATTATCCTGCCACAGCACTTCATTATTCCACTTCTTTTCAAGTCGATTACTCCTGAAAATTATAATACGTTTCAGTCTACTCTTCACCTTAGTAAATTGCAGTCTCTTTCTACATAGGCTCCTGGGTCGCTTTACAATCCAATGTTTGATTTCTGATTATCTTCCTTACCCAGGACTTATCCAAGTAAATCTCAAGCTCTGGTAATATTTGAACAATGTAATCGCTATTATCAACTTAAGTTACTGTTGAAGCCTCTTACATATTCACCTCGCACCTACTATCAAGCACATATTCTCCTGTAACATCCTTCACAATTTTTTTCTCCTTTCACCGCGTTTCAGTCTCACTTTATTACTAGATTATCATTTTCATTTATGTACTGAATCAATATCTACATGTACATTCTCCATCTCTTTATCTCGTACTTGAGACTTCGGCGTGTATATCTGATTTAGTTTTGCTGGTGTCGGTTTTCTATTGATTTTGATGAGAACAATACTTTAGCTGTTCACAGTGAATCACTTGCTACCCTACGTTCATATTCATATTGAATCCTACTGTTGTTATGCCACATTTTATTACTGTTGATCACGAATTCTCATCAGTTTTCCAAATTCACTTCACTGACCGACACTAAATGTAGACTGTGTGATTGAATTTCCGTTTTCAGATTTTCTAAATTCTCTACCACTTCCAAATTCATGACATTCTACGTCTCGTAGTATGTTTCTTCCTCGTTGCTTATCCTACGATTTTCTCATGGTTACCTTCTCTTTGGTAGACCACTCTCAGGACTCCAAATGGTGGACAAATACAGAATCTTTTGCCAATAGATAAATCATTGTGACATTAGTTCAATTACGTTCCAAATTTCCTGTGGACACACATTGTGCCTCTAATGGAGTGGTTTCTATTGCCTTCTGTGTCTTCTGTTGTTAATTGCATATTCTTCCAAGGAGCCGTTTCCCATCCCAAGGGCTACTCCGCCCTCTCTGACGTTGCCATTGACAGCATGACGGTAACTCCTAGTACCAAGAGTCTTCAACTGCCATTGCTGGTGATTCTTATTCAGATTCAAGCAGTTTTCATTTCTAACGATGGACCCAGGAGATATCGATTAATAGTCAAAGGTGCTACCCACACAATACCCCAACTTATTTTTAAACCTTTTATTAAATCATCTAGAGCTTACATAACATGTTTCAGAACATTCCAACGAGAACGTACTTCCAAAATAATGTGACACATTCGCTAAGAGGAAACTGCTCATACTTGTCAAGTAATCCATCCAAGGAGTGCTCAGTTCATTGCCTGGAGTAACGCGTAACGGTAATGTGAAACGAAACGTAGAATTTCAAAGAATCTAAAGTACATGGTATGATGAAATTGCGACAACCTGGAACTGCTGAAATTTTCTCTTCAACATTTTGTATTACGATTAATTTAAGCCTTTCATTTCTAATAATTGAATTGTAATTTATGAGATAAGTACAAAGTGTAATGGTTTAGAGCTAGGGGAACGAATAGTTATTTATTTAGCGTGGAGCATAGCAGATCACGCACATAAGAGGCACAAAAAACAAAGAAAAAATTGTATTGAAAGAGATGTGCGTAAGTCATGGTGACCCTGGATAGTACTTGTTATGAACTACACGAACTAGCTCATATACTGACGACCAGAAGCTATGTTTGGTCGTTATTCTTTGTGTAAGCATTTTTGTTAGTTCGGAAAGCGTATTGAGGTGGCTGATGTGCAAGAACTTTTTACAGAATAAAACTTTCAACGCTATTTGTCACTCATTTGTTTGGAATTCACCTGATGAGTTTGGAGTCAACACGCATTTATCGTGACTTCCAAGAAGCCACATTGTAGTTCCTTTAACTTCCGACGTAGATAACTTATTTAACGGAATAGCGATCCCTGAACGTTAACGAGTAGATAAACAAGGAGACAATATTTCCTGCGTGCTTCGATAAACAATGGGTCTTTCAGAAACTTCGTGGTGCTGTATCGGTTTACGGATAATCGAGAAAGTTTAGCGGAGACGGGAGGACATTTCTCATCCAGGAAGGCAGCCGCTGCTCGGCAGTTTATTTGCACTGACCCCGGCCGCCTCCAAGCCGAGCTGTATCGGGGGTTGCCAGACTCCCTGCCAATTCCCCCCTTCCCCTCCGCCAGCTCCGCCCCACCCACAACACCATCGGACAGCTGCGCGCTGTCGGATGAGTGCTGGGGTGGAGGCATCCGGTGTGATTGTTTGCCGGCATCAGCACAAACTGCCGTCTTGATTAACAAGGAAGTACACTGTGATATAAGTGCGACGTTCGCTGCGTCTTCCCGTCTATCGTCTTTACTTCTACCTCTCTCTCCATCACACACCCGGAAATCGGAAACTGCGTTTCGCTTGTCGTAATCTGTGTGTCACCTCGATCAGACTTGTTGACGGCAAAATTACTGCAATTATTTCACCTCATCCTAATATTTATGTCACTCTTCCCCCCTTCCCCCCCCCCCCCCCCCCCAATTCTTCACCTATTTCCTGTACATTCCAATAATATTCATCCACGTTATTTCACTGATTTCTCCAGATATTAATGTTGTAGTATTGGCATGTTTACACACATGTAATGCCTTGTCGGCCGAAGTGGCCGAGCGGTTCTAGGCGCTTCAGTCTGGAACCGTGCGACCGCTACGGTCGCAGGTTCAAATCCTGCCTCGGACATGGGTGTGTGTGATGTCCTTAGGTTAGTTAGGTTTAAGTAGTTCTAAGTTCTAGGGGACTGATGACCTAAGATGTTAAGTCCCATAGTGCCCAGAGCCATTTGAACCATTTTGTAATGCCTTATTATTTCAGATTTTTCGTTCCAGTTATCAAAAAAATTTTAACACTTGAGCTTATTGCTAACGATGTAGCAGCTTGCGATATTAGTAATGAAATTCAGTCGAGGAATTTGTTATGTTACACTGACGACAGCTAGTTAAGGAAAAACACTTGACATGTACGCTAAAAATCTTTCACCATCATCATCATTTTTCAAAAAGCACGTGAGTCTGGCCTTCTGGTCACAGAGGAAGTTGCTGTAGAGATTTCGTTAGTCTTCCAATGTCTCTCTTCCCGTTCAGTCTATACGACAAAATTTCTTTCGATATTTTTCCTTCGTGCACTCTTTGCATATGTGACTGCTAACTATAATTTTTTGGAATATGTCTTCAGATAAAAGTTGTTTTTAGTGTTCTTAGTTTCTGAATTCAGTTGAATTTGAGAGCCATCTTTGCATTTTCTCCTTCTTAGTTTTTCGCGGATTTTAACAACCGCAGTTCTGATCCCTGTACCTTACTACTACATTTAACATTCGTCCCCCATACACATGAGCCAAAATAAAAACATCGCTGTAATATTTCAATTTTGTTTGTTCTCTAGTTTTACTAGAGAATCTCCTTCACATTGTTCACATTTTTGTTCGGATTCGTTATTTAACTTTTGAAAGCCGTTGTTATACAAATAACTTATTTACTTCCATGTCTGAATGTAAAGACATTAATGACGATTGTCAACCACATTGTATGAGAATATCTGGGCATTAGGAGTGTTAGATGTCGATTTACTAGCAGTTAGTGACATACGAAAACTAGCGGCGGACCGAGACTCACAAGGCTTTCCCACTTACAGCAAGCAGTCGCCTTACCACTCTTCGACTCTCCGTGAATGCCTCTCAGAAAGACCCAAACTTCCATGTCACACTGTCTACATCCCTGTACCTTAGTCCCCTACATTCATCATTTAACGCACGCAGCTTTACTCTGTATTCCCACACTAGTGAGAACGAGACTGTGAGTAATAGGGAACCATTACGCTATTGTTATCTTTCTACACGTACTGTAAGCTTTATTTTGGAATTAGCGCTTTATTCTAGACGATGTAGCTGACATATTTTGTTACTGATCTTGCTGTCTTAAGTCCGGAGACTAGTGCCCAAGCCGGTATGTTTCGTACATATTTCATGTCTGTATACAGTTGAAGCTGCTGAGTGTGCTGAAGACAATGTCGTTCATCCTCCTCTCCTGCTGTCACCAAATAAAATATTTATTGATGCCTCCTAATTTTGATATCGTTCCTTTAGTCAAAATGATTCTTAATGGAGACGTATATTGAATAACAAAAGTGTAAATACACTCTTAAAAGAGCTCGACGCACCACCATTGAATTATCCGAATGCGACGGATATCGGTGTATGTGAACTACATCTACAAGCAGGTGATTACAATTTCATTAAAACAGGATGATTTCTTCAAGAGAAAGAGCTTCACAAAGAAAGGAAGTCAGTAACGTGTTGGTCCATCTTCGTCCGGGATGGCTTTCCATGAAGGGCAACAAATGGGGCATATAATATTGTCGACTTATTAGTGTGCTGCAACGCAACGACCTTGCCGCAGTGGATACACCGGTTCCCGTGAGATCACCTAAGTTAAGCGCTGTCGGGCGGGGCCGGCACTTGGAAGGGTGACCAACCAGTCGCCATGCGCTATTGCCATTTTTCGGGGTGCACTCAGCCTCGTGATGCCAATTGAGGAGCTACTCGACCGAATAGTAGCGGCTCCGGTCAAAGAAACCCATCGTAACGACCGGGAGAGCGGTGTGCTCACCACACGCCCCTCCTATCCGCATCCTCAACTGAGGATGACACGGCGGTCGGATGGTCCCGATGGGCCACTTGTGGCCTGAAGACGGAGTACTATATATATAAATATATATATTAGTGTGCTGCAAAGGTGCCTAGGATGGAAAACAAAGGTTTACTGATAAGAAATAAAGTAGGTCCACAGACCGTAACTCCTCGTCGTCGGTCCGTATGGCAGGCGATAGACATGTTTTCATCCAACCATTGTTAGGGGCGTCTCCAGATATGTCTTTGCTGGTGATTGGGGCTCAGTTCGAAGAGGGAATCATCACTGAAGGCAATTTTACTCCAGTTAGTGAGAGGCAAGGCTGATTAAGTGTCTGGACAGCGGTGGGAAACCAACGTGGGTGTGGCTCACCATACAGCTCGACAACCAGGAGTGATGGTATACGGTGCCATTTCTTTTCACAGCAGCACAGCTGTACGCCTGTATTTTTGGCCAGTTTTCTTGTCCTTCATGACAAGCCACTTGGGCTTATATTTCAGCAAGATAATCGCCACACGCACATGACGAGAGTATCAAGTGCTAGGCTTCACGATTGCCAAACCCTTCTTTGGTCAGCAAGGCAGCGGGACCTCTCCCTGAGTGAAAACATTTGGACCATTATGGTCAGGATCCTCTAACCATTTCTGTATTTTGATGATCTAGGGCTCCAATTGGACAGAATTTGGCACGACATCACTCAGGCGGAGATCAAACATTTCTGCCAATGAATACCAAGCTGAACAATTGCTTACATTTACATAAGGATCAGAAGTGGACTAATGCGTTACTTACTTACGCCATTTGTGAAGCTCTTTCTCTTCTTGCATGAATTTTCCAATTCTTATGAAATCGTAGTCATCGAATTTCGGTAATTCATTCACTGTGCGCTCTTTTTTTTTCGGTGTCTCCGTGTTGCGAAATTGGTTCTATGAAATGACCTTATGGACTGGTCCATTCGAGTTTTTCCACACTTACAAGGTTTTATGGTACGTGTGCGGACACTAATTGCGAAAACCAGTGTGACGCAGTTCTCATAAAAAATTTAATAAATGTGTCTGTGATCGTTAGAATACTTCGTGATCTGTTAACTATAAAGCATTTGCTACATCTTAAAATAGTCAGTGGTAGCTGAGAACGAAGTCATTGGTTTTATTCCCATCAGTAATAATCTTATTACGTAGTTTCAAAAATTCCACATTTTCTATCAAATGTAAATGTTAATTAATTTGAATTGAGTCGGCAAGAAGTCTGAGAACATTTTATAGAAATGTGCCGTCGCCAAACACTTCGTTCTCATTTAACTAACCTCTGTTGAATTATTGTAGTTTCATAAAAGTAAAATACTTTAATATACCATTACTGATAAAAAAAACCAATTATGAGCTTATGTATAAAATGGGAACTAAAATACTTTTTAGAGCTCCCTGCTTCAGTCGGTGAGTCTGTCCGTCTGTTTCTCCGGCTCTTAAGACCCCTTTTTCTCGTGAACAGGCAGATATATCATGTACAGATTTATGTCAAACACTAAGGTCTATGTTGCTTTGGCGGCGTACGAAATTTAAACTTCTAAGGCAGTTCAATCAAAAGACGCGTCTTTTTAGTCTCCTATCTCGATACTCGCAAACTGACTATTCTAAAGTTACAAGAATGTGTGTAGAAAAGTAATGCCTCTGAAGCCTTTATGCGAAAACTATCTAGGCTTTTCAAAAAAAGCACTCCGTCTTCAGGCCACGAGTGGCCTACCGAGACCATCCGATCGCCGTGTCATCTTCAGTGGAGGATGCGGATAGGAGGGGCGTGGGGTCAGCACACCGCTCTCCCGGTCGTTATTATGGTATTCTTGACCGAAGCCGCTACTATTCGGCCGAGTAGCTCCTCAATTGGCATCAGGAGGCTGAGTGCACTCCAAAATTTCAAAAAAAAAAAAAAAAAAAAAGGGTCAACATTATTTTCATTCTACATCCTTTTTCGTCGTGTCTGCATATTTATTTCTCAACATAGTCATTCCAGCGACGAACACACTTTTTCCGATGAGAGGTGCTGACACCGTCACTGTAGAAGCTTTGACTGCGTTCACGAAGCCACTACCTCACCTCTGCATGCACTGCTTCATCACTATCAACGTGAAGTCCCTTACGGTGTTATATAAGTTTCGGAAACAGATGAAAATCAAATGGGACCAAATCGGGACTGTATGGAGGATGATCGACGACAATAAACCCAAAGCGTTGAATTTTGGCAGATGTCGGAGAGTTCATGTGTGATCTGACGTTGCCATGCTGAAGAAGAAGGCACTCTGTGAGTAGAAGAACCCTTCGAATTAATTTTTTCATATTTCTGGGGATCTCTCACTCATGGACATAGGTTACACATTACCACGTTAGATCCCACAACTCGGAGCCCTCTAGAGCCAGAGATTTTCTACTTTGGTCAGCGAAGCGGGAAAGTTGACCGAGTAATGCGCATGGCCAGTAATACCTCAAGCGATATTGAGAACAGAGTAAAACAATTCGCAGACGCTGCTTTTCAGCATCTCTTCGTTGATGAACTTTTTATTTACAATTCATTCTCCATGCTCTAGCTGTAAAGCACATGCTTGGAAACTGAGTGGCAAATTGCATGTGCATATGGCAGTTATAAAAGTAGTAAAATGCTAAAAATATCTGGTTCTTACATTCTGCTCTAGCAGATGACAAAACTATGACCTATGTAACAATGATATATATCCCCATCACACACATATGCTAGGTATTATACAAATTGAAGGTGGATGTGAGAGAAGGGAAACGAAAGGTGAGGAACCATAGACGTCGGTTGTATACGACTTTATGCGGAATCAGCGGCGACGAGTAAATATGTGCGCTCGACCGTTATTAGAATCCGCGATCACGTACTAAATATTAAGTTGTGTTAATTGTGGGAACCATATCGTCACATCCGTTGGCCGACCCACATTCGCACCCAGTACCACCTATCAGCAATAATTGTCCATTTTCCATGTTCTCCATGCTCATTACTTGGAGATTCCCGCAGGAGGTATAGCATAATCGTGCATCGTGGATTTTTTGCCCATCGACGCCAATTAGATGAATGTTCAAAACAACAGACATCGCGCTTTTATTATAGTTGATTCATCTTGGTTATGTCTGGAAGACGAGACGAAAGCATTCATACAACTCATTCACCTCAGTACACAATGAGTCCACCACCTTTAGTGAGAACCCACAAATACGTTCAACCTTTTGCGGAATCTCAAAGTAGCGAACATGGTAACGTGAATGGGTACTCTGAATAGGTGGCGCTGGGTGGGCATGTGGGTTGGCTGAGAGCTGTGCCACAATAGTCTGTGGAGTTGCGATACAATGCAACTGCCTAATAAGCAGGATAACCTGGGTACGAATCCCAGTCTGGCACATGGTTCAAATCGTCGCTACCCATTGTGCATAAATCCAGAGTGCAGATTCGATCAATAGTAGCTTCCCTTTATTTTGTCAGAATGTTTGGCAAGAAAATTTATTAATACTGATATTTATTACAATATATTACATGTGTTAAAACACACGCATTCAAAATATAAATTACATGTGGTGTGTAAATAGGGCCCCTTACTTGAAAGGTAGAATATTTCATAACAATAATAACAGTATAACCAATATTCGTGTTGCAAAATTGGCATAGAAATGTTTTAGTATAGTTTCTTACATCTCATGTATGTTGGTATGCATGAGCCAAATTTGTAGGCATGCAATCTGAGTCTTCTGTAAATAAAATCTCTACCAAAATGGTTCCATTGTGCAACATATTTGGACCTGAAATATAAAACACTTTCAATGAGATCAACAAAGCCTGTAACTTCATCACTGGTACAAAGTAATCAGGTATGAAGTTGTCTGCCACATATGTTCATACATCTAAGATGTTACAAAAGAAATTACTTGTCTAATGTAGTGAGTACCAGTACGAGTTAAGTTCTAAAATTCATACGTATGTTCAAAATCATTTAAACAACATCAGTACTTTTTGACATGAGTTAGGTACCTGACATAAAAGTAATCTTGCTAATGAGTTAGAGAGTTAAGGGTTCACGTCGATTACATTTTATTACAGGCACTTAATACTGACTGGAAATCATTGAAACATCCGTTTTCATCTCTGTCTCACACTTTAGGATGTAATGTGAATGATTTTTAAGGTAGTTGTGTATTTAAATTTTTTTGAGTAATTCATAGATCCATCTTCAGCCAATGTGGCTTATGAACTACTCAGATAAATAGAAATTAAATACTAAATTAAACATCATTTAAATGGTGTACTAAATGAGCAGAGGTTTTAAGCTACTTTCCACCGAGCATTAGGTAGCAGGCCAGACATTGTACTCAAGTCATACACCCCTCACCCTACCCCATTTCTCTTTCACGCATTAGCAGAATTACCTCTATAATCTCATTTCAAAGATCTTACTCGTGTTTTAAATGGTTACGTAGCCTTAGAACGAAGCTCATCTTAGGCTGTCACCCAGTGCAGTACATTAAAGAGTATTTTATTAACATGTCAGATATATAAATATATGTAACAGAAAAGTTTAAATCGGCTTACTTTCTATCCAGGACGATATATGTTCGTCCGAAATATAATGTAAAAGTTAACTACTTTGACAAATCAGTTATTTTCCGAACACCCAGAATGTGTGCCTCATTATAAAACACTAAGTTACCTTGTAAAACATGGGTTGCTCAATTGACCTAGGCACACCAATATGTATGGGATGTAAGGTAGTATACTGAAACATGCATATTTCAGATTTGCAATGTGAATAGTGGTTATACTATTATTATTGTAACCTGAGTCTCATTTGTATCCCCGGAATGGTTGTACGTTAACACATGCAGTAAATCACTAAGTGTACTGTCTAACTAGTTTCACTAGTGAAACCCAAATTGGCCCTTCTTTGCCAAATTTTCTGACAACCATGGGGCTGCACGAATATATCAGCTTAATTGACTTACAGTTTTATACTATTGTTCACAGTATTATATTTTCTGTTCAAGTGTCGTTCTGTAAGCAGTTGGAAGTAATCCAGCATTAAAATTAATTTCATTCTATTGATATCCTAATTAATTTATGTATTCTATCTATATACGGGCAATGTTGTAAAAGGCTGTTTATGCAGTTGTGTTGTTTAGCTTCAAGTTACAATGTACATGTGCAAAATAGTTTATACATTTATTACTTTCATGTTTGCTAGAAGCTACGAGCATGAAGACTACGCTAAGCCTTTTAGGCCACACCTTGGTAAACAAATTTCCCATTATATACATAAAATCACATTGTAGTGTAATAGTACACAATGCCGAATTTTCGTCACCTAATTTAGTCTTGATATTCTTTGTTATTTAATCTTTGTGATAATGGCACACAAGAAACTATAACCTGTGAATGTGTTTTCCCGTCAGCTGCTCCTGTTGTACGCGAGCAGTGATTTGTCGTTTTTTATTGGAAGGAAGGAAGAGTGCGTGTAATTTACCATCAACATCTAGGTTGTTAAAGATGGAGCAAAAGGTTCAGTTTTGTCAGGGATGGGAAGAAAATTCGCCATGACCTTCCTAAGGAATCATTCTGGCATTTGCCTGGAGTGATTTAGGGAATTCATAGAAAACTTAAATTTGGATGGTTGGATACAGGTTTTAACCGTCGACCTCCCAAAAGCCCGTCCATTGCGCTAATCAGTGTGCCACCTCTCTCCATGCGACGGTTTGATTTATGTAATAGGTGTAATTTACGTAATAGCTACTCTGATAACAAATATTTCTTTTGTAATGTGTGATGTCTGACAATAGCACACGAGAAATACGACATGTGACTGTGTTTTAACAGCTTCTACCTCAATTAAACCAGTAGCGATTTGACGTCATTAGGTAAAATATGTTAGCAACAGTAATAGTACGTCTACGGTATGTCATTTTCACGATGTACATGGATGTGGTCTTCATTAATGCAGAAGCTTGATTCCAGATCAGTTCTCGAATTACATGTGTCACGATGACAGGATTTACATGTCAGATATATTTTGGGGTTCGACATGTGCTGAAGCACAATGTAAATAATAAATGCAATTTGCGGGACGTTCTGTAGGCAAGCGCTGTTTTTGGTATTTACTGCATTCCTTTTATGCCAACGACCTTGCCACAGTGGTAGCATCGGTTCCTGTCAGATCACCGAAGTTAAACGCGGTCGGGCTTGGTTAGCACTCGCGTAGGTCACCGTCCGAGTCTGCCAAGTGCTGTTGGCAAGCGGGTGCAGCCCTCGTGAGGCCAATTGAGTACTTGACTGAGAAGTGGCGGCACCGGTCGAGAAAACTGACAACGGCCGGGAGAGCAGTATGTTGACCACATGCCCCTCTATATACACATCTGGTGACGACTGTGGGACGAACATGACATAGCGGCTGGTCGGTAACTTTGGGTCTTCACGACCTGTTTAGAGGGTATTTGGTTTTTGTTTTCCAAGTTGCCAAAATTGCAATAGCAGGTTTTATAAGTAAACAATTTTAGAGTCAAATTCCACCACAATGTTGTTGTTGTTCGCCGTAGCAATACGGCGGTGTTGTGGTCTTCAGTCCTGAGACTGGTTTGATGCAGCTCTCCATGCTATTCTATCCTGTGTAAGCTTCTTCATCTCCTAGTACCTACTGCAACCTACATTCTTCTGAATCTGCTTAGTGTATTCATCTCTTGGTCTCCCTCCATAATTTTTACCCTCCACGAAGCCCTCCAATACTAAATTGGTGATCCCTTGATGCCTCAGAACATGTCCTACCAATCGATCCCTTCTTCTATTCGAGCCACAAATTTCTCTTATCCCCGATTCTATTCAACACCTTCTCATTAGTTACGTGATCTACCCATCTAATCTTCAGCATTCTTCTGTAGCGCCACATTTCGAAGGCTTCTATTCTCTTCTTGTTCAAACTATTTATCGTCCATGTTTCACTTCCATACATGGCTACACTCCATACAAATACTTTCTCAAACGACTTCTCGCACTTGAATCTATACTCGATGTCAACAAATTTCTCTTCTTCAGAAACGCTTTCCTTGCCATTGCCAGTCTACATTTTATATTCTCTGTACTTCGACCATCATCAGTTATTTTGCTCCCCAAATAGCAAAACTCATCTACTACTTCAAGTGTCTCATTTCCTAATCTGATTCCCTCAGCATCACCTGATTTAATTCAACTACATTCCATTATACTCGTTTTGCTTTTGTTGATGTTCATCTTACATCTTCCTTTCAAGACACTGTCCATTCCATTCAACTACTCCTCCCAGTCCTTTGCTGTCTGTGAAAGACTTACAATGTCATCGGCGAACCTCGAAGTTTTTATTTCTTCTCCATGGATTTGAATTTCTACTCCAAATTTTTCTTTTGTTTCCTTTACTGCTTGCTCAATATACAGACTGAATAACGCATATCGTTTACAAAATTCTTCACGAGTGTGAAACTCAGGTAAAAGACGATCTACTATTGATGTATATGATTTTTTCGTTTGACACTAAGGCTTATCGTATATCTTTATCATCTTTTAATTTATATTCGTGGGATTAATAATTAAAAATAAAATGATGTTATTTGTATTGAAAATTGTGATTCAAAATTTATTGATTAAAGTTTCCGTAAGATAATGGGAACAGAATTTATATTAAAAATTAAAAAAATTGCGGCTAATAAGAATCGAACCAAAGATCTCAGGAATACATTACTTTAACTCTACACATTAGGACCAGTGCCTGCTTTAGCAGGCTGGGGATGTTTTCTATTTAAGAGCGTTCGGAAACACGTAACTCTTCATATGCGACTACTATTTTTTATCTTATTCGTTTAAGAAACTGATGTCCGGGCATGAATTCCAAATCCTAAGAAGAAAATCGAAGGGATTCAGCACATACAGTTCTCTTGTCAGTAAGTTGCATTTCTTTCACGAGATCATCTTATTAATAGGGACTTGCGAAGTGCCTTACTTAATCCAACATCCAATTTGGTGAAAAACAGGACTGGTTTCTCATTTCCACTCCAATGAAGAGACAGTCACACAGAAGCCTCTGTACGCCTTCGTCAAGAATGAAGTGTTATCACATGAGCAAATGAGCCTACAGTGTTTTCCAGGGTCAATGATGTTACTGTCTAATACAGGTTTAAGAGAGATTGAAAGCGGCGTTGAATCTTTCAGACCGACATCTTCTGTCATGTTGGATGCTTAATGGTTCAAATGGTTCAAATGGCTCTGAGCACTATGGGACTCAACTGCTGAGGTTATTAGTCCCCTAGAACTTAGAACTAGTTAAACCTAACTAACCTAAGGACATCACAAACATCCATGCCCAAGGCAGGATTCGAACCTGCGACCGTAGCGATCTTGCGGTTCCAGACTGCAGTGCCTTTAACCGCACGGCCACTTCGGCCGGCTGGATGTTTAATAACTGAACTGAGAAACATAAGCACGTTATCAGTGCTGCACACAGGCAATGGGTCAAAATGCTACTAATTATCCTGAAATATAGTGATAGTTGTTTTCCGTTGCATTCCTCCTCTCTGTTACAAGTTTCTGAGTGCATATCTGTGATAAGTGGATGAATGTAATCGGATACTGCACAGTACTGTACTGTTTTTGATGACAAGAAGTGACCATAGACATAAAATGTCGCGTATTTTTGCGCAACTCTCTTTGTACAGCTCTGAACACTCGCTGAAGTTGTGTCGACTGTTTTTTAAAATTACGTTATCTAACGACGGCCTAAGAAGCCGAAAGCCGTTTCATAACGAACTATTAAATAAATTTATAATATTACTTGAAAATACAGCTCTTCGGTTGCACAAGTAAAAAATTTTCAACTTACCTAGGTTTCAACTGCTCTAAGGCAGCCTTCATCAGAAGTAAAAATTTTTTACATTACCTATAACACAATTTTGGAATAATATAAAAATTATTAAATTAAACATATGTAATAAAATTACATCATAGCTAACTGCTACGGTACAGTAGACAAAGAAAGCATACATAGAGTAAATAATCATGAAATGGTTTAGAGCAACAGTGCTCACGTTATAGATAAAAATATATTTGTAAATTATTATATTTTCCTAGGAATGCACAACTTGATTAAGACGCGCCACTAAGGGTCGCGTGTTCGGCCGGCACTGTAAGCAGCATCAGCCTGACAGGCGCGCGCGCCGTCGATGTTAGCAAGTCGGCATCTTGTATCGCGCCATGCTTGTAATTTACAGGGACAACAGCTGTCAGAAGCATTGGAACAGGAGTGCACGTAATGTGCTGATTACATTATGTCAGATAGTATGTAACAGATCGGAAATTGAACAAAATATTATAGTGGTTGGTTTGGGGAAGGAGACCAGACAGCGTGGTCATCGGTCTCATCGGATTAGGGAAGGATGGGGAAGGAAGTCGGCCGTGCCCTTTCAGAGGAACCATCCCGGCATTTTCCTGGAGTGATTTAGGGAAATCACGGAAAACCTAAATCAGGATGGCCGGACGCGGGATTGAACCGTCGTCCTTCCGAATGCGAGTCCAGTGTGTAACCACTGCGCCACCTCGCTCGGTAAATATTATAGTGTAAAGCAGGGAGAGAAAGAACAATATTTAAGGCTACAGTACGGGAAGCATAATAGCAATATTCCGCGTTAAGTGATTTTAAGCAAGGGCTTTACACCAACAAAGAAATTTTTATCACGTAATTGTAATTGCTCATTGAGGATTAAACGGTCGTTGCGGGAAAAGTGTTTGAAAATTTCCGACTGTTCCAGAATATCAAGTCTGAAGCCTTTCTTTTCCGTATGTAAGATGCTAATATCATGAACATGTTTAGGTTTGTGTCCTGTGATAAGAAGGTGGTCAGCGAATGACGAATTATGTACGTTCGTACCTTTTTTCCCTAATAGATGCTCTTTATATCTAATCGAAAAAGCCCGTCCAGTCTGTCCTATATAGTATGCTGAGGAAGTGTCACAGGTGATTTTATAAACGCCTGAGTTTTGCAGAGGCGACCGTCTTGGTTTTTAATTACAGATAAGATTATTTTTGAGAGAGTTGTTGGTAGAGAAAACTATGTTGCAGCCATATTTATTTGTAAGGAGACGTTGCAATCTGTAGGTTATTGGCCCTACATATGGTGAAGAGAAGTATTTCTTCAAATCGCTAGGCTCGTCAATAGTGGTCCCAAGCGTGGTAATTCTGTCATTGGCTTTCTGTCTGAAGACATCATCTACTATATTTGGTTCGTAACCATTATTAACTGCAATGGTTTTAATTAGATTCAATTCGGTTTTTAAATTTTCAGAGGACAAAGGGGTAGAGATTGCTCTATGAACAGCAGAGTGAAACAATGCTTTTTTGTGAGATCGTGGGAGTGTGGAACAGGCTGGCACAATTTGGTCAGAAAAAGAATCCTTACGAAAAATATTGAAAGAGATTTTGTCATTCACTATTGTCAAAGTTAAGTCTAAATAATTTAACTGTCCGGAGCCGTTTTCAAGTTCACATGTGAAGGTGATTTTTTCATGTTGTATGTTAAAGATCTCGAACAGGTGATTAATGCCATCGTTCATTCCGTTATAGACGATTAAAATGTCATCGACGTACCTAGAATATGAAACAATTCCTAAGGTGGTAGTGGAAATTTTTTGAAAAATGTCTCTTCTAGAGAGTTGATAAAAATGTCTGCTAGGATGCCACATAGGATTGCCCATAGAAAGACCATCAGGTTGTTGGTACAGCTGTCCATTGAATTCGAAATAATTGTACTTTGTTGCGATCTTCATTAGGTTAATGAAATTAGCGACCTGTTCATCAGAGAGTTCTTTTTTGAACAAACGTAAGTTATTCTCTATGATATCTGAAGTCGTTAGTACAGGCATATTGGTATAAAGGTTTTTAATATCAAATGCGAACATCTTTATATTTTCGTCGCAGTGTATGTCTTTTATTTTGTTGATGAGGCTCTGACTGTTAGCTATAGAGTAATTATTTCGAAAAACATTAGACCTTTTTAATTTATCATGAAGGAATATTGCTAGATCGTGGTAAGCGCTGTTCATACTATTAGAAATAGGCCGAATAGGGTGATTTATTTTGTGGACCTTAAACTGGGACGGAAGCTTAGGCGGCTGGGGGTTCATGTTAATCTCTCTCCCTGTTTTACAGTATAATATTTTGTTCAACTTTCGATCTGTTACATACTATCTGACATAATGTAATCAGCGCATTACGTGCACTCCTGTTCCAATGTTTCTGACAGCTGTTGCCACTGTAAATTACAAGCATTCAATACTAGATGGCGCGATACAAGGTGCCGACTTGGTAACATGGACGGCGCGCGCGCCTGTCAGTCCGATGCTGCTTACAGAGCCGGCCGCACACGCGACCCTTAGCGGCGCGTCGTAATCAAGTTCTGCATTCCTAGGAAAATTTTATAATGTACAAATATATTTTTATCTTTAACGTGAGCACTGTTGCTCTAACCCATTTCACAACTATTTACTCTATGTAAGTATGCTTTCTTTGTCTACTGTACCGTAGCAGTTAGCTATGATGTAATTTTATTACATATGATTAATTTCATAATTTTTGTATTATTCCAAAACTCTGTTATAGGTAATGTAAAATTTTTTTACTACTGGTGAAGTAAGCCTTAGAACCTAGTTGAAACCTAGGTAAAGTTGAAAATTTTTTACCTGTGCAACCGAAGAGCTGTATTTTCAAGTAATATTATAAATTTCGTCTACGGTTGCTGCATTATCGGCCATGTTCAAAATTGTATTAAATAAATATTATTTGGAACATTAATACTGTGTATACAAGTTTTTGGTATGCCTGTGTTTCTCCAAGAACCAACGGAATATTCCAAAAATATTTATAAAGTTATTATTGACTAATGTTAAAATTTTGTTTCGCAGGCTGACAACGGCGGTATAGTGATGGTGAACTTCTACACGTACTTCATCACCTGTAATTCGACTGCCAATATATCTGATGTGATAGGTAAGAAACCATTCTCTCTATAGTTCAGTCTATATATACAGTACAGGGTGATTATAATTAAACTTTCACTACATGAGAGGACCCCATCTAAAACGAGTGATCGGAGGACATGCGGAACTTTGAGGAAACATTTGGAAGGACAGACGGAAAAGAAATAACGAGTAAACCATTGAAAGAACCAAATTTTAATTTATGATCACAGGGTAACATTTTATAACTGAGTATCATATTTGCGTGCCAGCTCACAAAGGTTGCTTAAGATGACGACCATGTGCATCTACGAAAGCCTGGAAACTCACCAGCAACACGATTTCACTGTTGACGAACTCTCAGGTGATTGGCCGAGTCGTGGTGTCGCCCTGCCGCAGCGTTTCGGTGAGTTTAGCTGATCACCCGAGAAGACTGCATCATTGTAATACGGCCTGCAATCATATATACCGTTTCAAAATTGTTCGCGGTACTTTTCTAACGGTCGACGATGGAATGTTCAGCTGTCAGTCCGTGCTCTGCTTGAGATCGCACATTCCGTGCAGCATTCTCAGCTAATAAAACAGTAACATCTTCAACAATTTGTGGAGCTGTGTTCGATCTTCCGCATCATGTTCTTCACACCCGGTGTGGTAAGAGGACCTCTACGTAACTCTTTAATGCATCGTTATTCACGAAGTGCAGCAGCACTATTGTTATTGTTTCGACATAACAGCTTTGCGATTAAAATCTGTTTACCTTGTCTAGACCCATGTTGACTGTTTGCAGCTGTAATTCACCCTGATGCTTATGCTTAAGTCCTACGTCGCCGTAACAGTACCAGTACCAGATTATAACACTACCACAACTAACAACGTAAATACTGCGGTGAATAGTCTGAATATAGTCGCTATTAAGTTGGGTACCCGTAAGGTACACATTTTTCCGTCTATATTGGCGCAGGGAGTGACAGTTTAACCTTAACCACCTTGTATGTGACGAATGCCAGAAGCACAAACTCTAAATACTCTAGTATTAAACTTTAAAGTGGGTACCAGAAACTGTTACTGCATGTAAATTGTTGTTTTATCCTTCTGCAGCTCTGTGACTCTGTGCGTAGCAGCTACTGGGTATACTCAACTACCTCTAAAGAAAACCAGATGTAGTCTAGTTCTCTTAGAAAAATATACATCCTATAACTGAGTGTGGGAGGCTGTTAAGTGCTCCATCACAAAAACAAACAGCTGTTATTTTCTTTTTTCCATATACCTTCCCCATAATCATCCTTTTGGACTAGTTGGCAGTTGGCAATAGCTACACAAAAGTTTTAGGCCTGCCTCAGTAGTTTGGTCGGAAGTGTCTTTGCAAGAATTATTTTGACGACAGGAAAGTAGTTCGTCCAATGACCTGTGTAATAGGAGTAAATTAAACCCGAATTACCGGTGCAGTTAAGCAGAGCGTCTAGTGTCTCCAGCCGCGAACGGGACAATGCGCATTGTATACACTATTCTGTTAAGCCACATGTCCCGAGGGAT
The DNA here is from genome assembly GCF_023864345.2 of Schistocerca serialis cubense. Classification (NCBI taxonomy): domain Eukaryota; kingdom Metazoa; phylum Arthropoda; class Insecta; order Orthoptera; family Acrididae; genus Schistocerca; species Schistocerca serialis. The sequence continues at coordinate 532,841,474 of NC_064641.1, read as the reverse complement.
CGTCTAGAGCTTAGACGGTGAGTACATTGTACCTATACGACAAGCTGGATTATGAACGTGGGAGGTTACCTGCCGAATTCGCGCATACCATAGGAAGTACACTACTGGCCATAAAAATTGCTACACCATGAAGATGACGTGCTACAGACGCGAAATTTAACCGACAGGAAGAAGATGCTGTGATATGCAAATGATTAGCTTTTCAGGGCATTCACACAAGGTTGGCGCCGGTGGCGACACTTACAATGTGCTGACATGAGGAAAGTTTCCAACCGATTTCTCGTACACAAATAGCAGTTGACCGACGTTGCCTGGTGAAAGGTTGTTGTGATGCCTCGTGTAAGGAGGAGAAATGCGTACCATCACGTTTCCGACTTTGGTAAAGGTCGGATTGTAGCCTACCGCGATTGCGGCTTATCGTATCGCTACATTGATGTTCGCGTTGGTCGAGGTCCAATGACTGTTAGCAGAATATGGAATCGGTGGGTTCAGGAGGGTAATACGGAACGCCGTGCTGGTCCGAACGGCCTCGTATCACTAGCAGTCGAGATGACAGGCATCTTATCCGCGTGGCTGTAACGGATCGGCCGGCCGGAGTGGCCGAGCGGTTCTAGACTCTACAGTCAGGAACCGCACGACCGCAACGGTCTCAGGCTCGAATCCTGCCTCAGGCATGGATGTGTGTGATGTTCTTAGGATAGTTTAAGTAGTTCTAAGTTCTAGGGGACTGATGACCACAGCAGTTAAGTCCCATAGTGCTCAGAACTATTTGAACCATTTTTGTAACGGATCGTGCAGCCACGTCTCGATCCCTGGGTCAACAGATGGGGACGTTTTCAAAACAACAACTATCTGCACGAACAGTTCGACGACGTTTGCAGCAACATGGACTATCAGCTCGGAGACCATGGCTGCGGTTAGCCTTGACGCTGCTTCACAGACAGGACCGCCTGCGATGTTGTACTCAACGTCGAACCTGGTTGCACGAATGGCTAAACGTCATTTTTTAGGATAAATCCAGGTTCTGTTTACAGCATCATGATGGTCGCATCCGTGTTTGGCGACATCGCGGTGAAGGCCCATTGGGAGCGTGTATTCGTCATCGCCATACTGGCATATCACCCGGCGTGATGGCATGGGGTGCGATTGATTACACATCTCGGTCATCTCTTGTTCGCATTGACGGCACTTTTAACAGTGGACGTTACATTTCAGATGTGTTACGACCCGTGGCTCTACCCTTCATTCGATCAATGCGAAACCCTACATTTCAGCAGCATAATGCAGGACCGCATGTTGCAGGTCTTGTACGGGCCTTTCTGGATACAGGAAATGTTCAACTGCTGCCCTGGCCAGCACATTCTCCAGACCCCTCACCGATTGAAAACGTCTGGTCAATGGTGGCCGAGCAACTGGCTCGTCACAATACACCAGTCACTACTCTTGATGAACTGTGGTATCGTGCTGAAGCCGCGTGGGCAGCTGTACCTGTACACGCTATCCAAGCTCTGTTTGACTCAATGCCCAGGCGTATCAAGGCCTTTATTAGGGCCAGAGGTGGTTGTTCTAGGTATTGTTTTCTCAGGTTCTATCCACCCAAATTGCGTGAAATTGTAATCACGTTAGTTCTAGTATAATATATTTGTCCAATGAATACCCATTCATCATCTGCATTTCCTCTTGGTGCAGCAATTTTAATGGCGAGTAATGTAAATCGAATATTAAACCGCTATCGGAAGGCTCATAACGTTGTAGATCTGCCACTTAGCGGTCGCCGTCGGTCAGTAACACTACCTGGAAATTATGCCTCATAGTCATACAGAGAGAAATGCAACGAAACTGCGAATTGTCTGTTCTTAGGTAGGTGTGCGTAGTGTGTCATTCTAGTCAGTGTGCAACCGTATCGGAATGACCTCTTTACCCTTTGGGGGTCCAATACGAACAACATTACTGAACCACACAGCACTGTTGTGCGCGTAGAAAGCAGACACAGAAACACCCAAATGACACCTTGATCAATGACGTTGGTTTTTCTTACAGACGTCTGAGGATATTCATAGAAGAGTTTGGCTCTAGGTGCCATATATGCAGTCCCATGGATTCAGCACCGATTTACCGTAGGCATGTATCACATACGGATCTGGAACACGCGACACCGCTATCGAATTTAATTTAAACGGTGTGCCGTATCAGGACAGGACCCTTCAAGCTATTGTTGAGACCTACCGTCTACTTTTCTCTCGTGAGTTCGTCTTTCAGGACAAAAACTCACGGGCACATTGCTCCCATTGCATAAACACATCCCTTCAGGAGGCAAAAATCTATCAACTGGAGTGGCCTGCTTTATCTGCTGACATGAGACCGGCTGATTATGTTTCCGACCGAATGAAATTTGTTGTATCTCTTAACACACTGGACGAACTTACCTGGGCTGCTGTGGAATAGTAGCAGAGTCTTGTGCGGGAACGTCTAGCAGACATGGCACGGAAGATCCAAGTAATGTACAATTCACGGGTTGGAGTAAGACTACTTCCTAACAGCTGCCTCAATTTTAGTATCGTTTTCCTTGTATTTTCGAGCAGAAATTTTATTTTGTTTTAGTTCCATAAGACTTTTTCGTGCATTCACTGTCTACTGATATACATGCAAAAACACATGGTGCTGAAAAGTGGTCAACTCACTCATACTTTTTTGTTTGATTTTATCGTCTGTAATTACCGTGTGTTAAGTTTTATTCATACCTACTATGAGCACCTGGCTGTCTCAGATTTTACTATTTTTGGTGGTTATATCGTGAAGCTACTTCTCATTGCTTGCTACGGCTCGTGATAACAGGGTACTTTTCCATTTACGCCCAGAATTGACTTTCATCACTCAGAATAATTTAAATAATGCACCACGGATAACGCTCCCTGACACTGCCATCAGCCAGCATAATCAGTATAGAAAGGATAGAGATTTGCTATTGCCCATAAACTGCTTTCCTTCAACTTATGATTATTTTTCATTCTGACCTTAATTTCCTTCACTTATGTTACTATCATCGTGAATACAATAAACTATTGGCAATTTACCTTAATTGGGAATGAATGAAGGTTTCTTTGCACCTTGAGCAATACAGGGATTTTGCTATAAATAATTTATTTCTCAAATTGACAATCATGTTATGGTTCAATCTCCCATTCGGATAAGGACATTTACATCTGCAAGGCTACGTGTAATGATTCCTAATGTGCTAATGGAAGGTCATCACATTATTAGGTAGCTGGAAGGTTTTATATAATGGAAATTATCTCGTCTCACAGTTCTGAGTGGCGTACACGGTACTCTCTATATTAACTACTACGATCCGAGTATACCTTCACTCAATGGAAAACTACTCTTGATTCCATTATCAAGGGACTGAATGAAATTTAATCTTAGTAATGTATTCAAACATGGGTTAGCTATACGATCACTGTCGTGATTTATGTTAAATACAAAAACTGAAATTATCATAATTACGTTAATTGTGCGTGTTGTTGTTAGAGAATGTACTGTGATGGTGTACCGAAAATTAACTGACACAAAAATTTAACAGTTCTGTATCTTAAATTAGCTATCACTATAACTTGAAATTAATCCTCAAATGAAGCTCTCAAACTTGAGGCACAAGTCACCACTCGATAGTGACTGCCTAGTGAAGCTATAGTGATTCGAATATTCACTGACCTAATTTGGCGTCCGGTACCTGCCGTGCACACGTGACAGATAATGTGGTACCGCAACCTGTCACGAAGAAAACATGAAAAGCTATCATCCTTAATCAATGAAAACACGCTCACTGATCTCCCATTTTCCTTAGCAACGACTGAACATTAATAAAGAACGCACACGAAAGATACTCACCAATGAGAACTGGCCCTTTAAGTAGGTGCGAAACACGCGAAGCACATGGTTGCGGAGCGAGTACAAAGAAAACGATCCCCGATTCGGAAAATGATATAGGGAAATTGTCATCCAATAACTGTCCCAGTAAATACTCTTATAAAATTAGAGCCATTTCTCATAGTTAGTCTCCAGCAAGGGTGCAGACCATTGTTAATCTCGGAGTCACAAAGAAAGCCCACGAAATGTTAAAATTGATCCAATGTAACTATTATGATTGATGTGGTACAAAATATAACTTTTTCAGCCTTTGGTAACAGCCCCTAAAACTTTGAGATTTCATAGCTTAAGTTTCCTTTATGTGCTCAGTGCGAAGTGCACTCAACATTATCACACAAAGAAAAGATCATTAGAACCAAATAAAATTTATAAACTCATACATAGCAACGAATCATTTTAACTGATCTGTTAATCGAACAGGTTTTACCTGTTGGTTTACAAACGAAAAGTCCGATACTGAAAGCCAGCGTCACACACTAACTATCGTAGCTACACTATTACAATCATCTAAATTGTTTGTCATAAACAAACAAAAATTAACACTTCTCCGACCATGTCCCCATCTATATTGACTAACTAATACGTTTCGAGCACAGCCCAAAATAATATAACTAATTTTTCAAGTAGTTTTGTTACCATATTAGTGTACGCAACGTGGAGACATCCGAATTTGGGCCCTCCAGCTACACAATGCCCCGAAGGGACGTCTTCCGGTTTGGATCACTGGGGGGAAGAAGTTCCCCATTGGCAGATCTACCTGACGCACTGTGAACTGTCTTTAAGTTGTGGAAACTCGTGCATACCTCTTTGACCAACGTTGCCCCATATTTCTTTTCGCAAAATCACCAGACTCTATTCATCTTTGGTTAGTTCTGTCCTTTATACGCCCAAATAGTCACGCTTTATTCACTCATTTTCATGGGAAATCGTAGTGAGGACTAATGAAGTGTTACCAATGAAATAAAACAGATTAAATATATTTTCAGGTCCAAATGGACATTGTGTGACCGAATTATTTCGCTTAGCTTCTCCTTGCACTACCGCAAACTCCGATCATAAATGAAACGATGTGTTATATTACCACTCTTCAGAGTTTTTTCGAGAAATTTTAATGTAGGGTGAGAGAATATGTGGATAATAGGGGATGACACGTCTGATGATACTAGAAGAAAGTTTCTTTTTCGCAGGGTAGAGTAATATTTCCCTATTTACATCGTGCATGTGTAAAAGGCTACGCATGTCATCTGACGATACTATGCATCCATGACACGTTGTGAGTAGAAAATATTCCCGAAATGTTCCCTTCTATGAATGTATCAAAGACGAAATTGCTAACAAAAGACTTAGTATTCAATAATGCAATAGGCGAAAGGAAGCTCCCTTTTCCAAGCAACTTAGCGATTTTTGTCTCTTCGGGCTGCCCATGCTAGTAGTTCGATACAGCATTAAGTAATTTTTTGCAATACAGCCTACGTGTATAAAGTATTCGGGATAAAACTGCTCTCATTTTTGTGTCGGAAAAGTTTATCAGAGGTACATGAGGATGAATACATGATCTTATTGAAGCAGAAAGGAACCTGACGCAACAGTCACAGAGAAAGACGGATACGCAGATGCCGGTAACGACTTGCCGGTAACGACATTCTCCGCTCTTGCAAATGGAGAGTCTCCTACTCGAGGCTCAACACCCACCTATGACAAATTGTCTGACGAGTCTGTATGTACAGTATAAGAGCATCCCTCAAGACTTACACGTACAAATATAACTTGTTCGAAATGATAAAATCTGATCTGCGCAGAGTTACGCACGCCTGTGGCACTGGCACACGTAGCTATAAATGTAGTTTCACTACATCGATGTGTACGTTATCTCAAAACATGCCCTAAGATACTAATTTGCCGATAGGCGTATCATAATGAAATCTTGCAAATACCCTTGTTCTCTTGTCGCAGCGCACATCAATCACGTACGAGAAGTGGCGGGCATCGACCACGTGGGCATCGGCGCAGGATACGACGGCATCAATCAGTGAGTACTGTACAGCACTAGAGAGAAGTAGCGTGTAAGGAGACCTGATCTGTATACAGTTGTAACAAGTACCGGCGGTAGTTCTCAGTCACTAAAGAAGTATTATTCATCTCGGTTTCTCCTCTAAATATTTTGTGTGGTGAATTTCTTAGTATGTATGGACATCAAGCACTCATTATGTTGTAGACTGCGACGCTAGACTGGCTAGAAGAAAACATTATCGTGCTGCTTTGCACATCAAACCTACCGGGTTTAGTTGCTGAGAATTTTTCCGGGTTGTATGGCCGTGGTCCATGGAACTCTTCAATCCCTGACGTTTCGTCCAAGGCTACATTGGACATCTTCGGAGGTGCTCCTGGTAGTGCTGAGTCTTGCCGACTGAGGAGTCGGACGTCGAAGAGCGGCCTTAATACTGTGGAAAGAGGCCGTGGTCTGGATTTCACGTGATAGCAGAGATACACTTTGTCAAAGATAAAATGTTTTAACTATCGATTATATTACGTCAAAGATAAACAATTCTGATCGACTCTGTAGCGCCAAAGTCCATATATCTCTGAGTATCATGGCTTCTTCTTTTCTGTTAAAATTATCCCCATGTATTTCGGTGGCTTCTCTATATAGCTGTGGCTAATACTATTATCCAGCTGTGGATAATAGTATTATCCATAACTAAATAGAGAAGCCATTGAAATATATAAAATGGGGATAATTTTAACAAATAAGAGCCTACCTTGGTGAATGGCTGCAGGGTATACATGCTGGGAAATAAATCTGCATCACAGTACAGACGGCATCAAAGCTAAGTCCCTCCACTGGTGATTTCTCCTTTTTAGTGTGCAGTTCCCTTACATATTTACTTGGTAGAAGGCTACTGTCCAGACAAAAACATTCCAGAAGGATACGTTTATATTTTATCCAAACAAATTCCACTTCCTCAGCGGTGCCTTTCTTGCTGCTGCCAGTTTACGTTTTAGATCCTCTCTATTTCAACCATATTCAGTTATTTGCAGCCCGAATAGCAAAACTTATTTATTATTGATAGTACCTTGGTCTGTTGATCTTCATCTTGTGACCTCTTTCCATGATAGCATCCATTCCGCTAAACTGCTCTCCATAGCCTTTGTTATCTCTAACTGAATTGCAAAGTCATTGGTAAACGTTGAAGATTCTATTTCTTTTCACTGAAATTCCATTCCCTCTGTACATTTCTCCTCAACATTTGCTCAGTGTACAGACTGAGTAATGTCGGGAACAGGCTACAATTCTGTATTAGTCTATTCAGACAACTTTTTCCGCGTCTTGTCATTCGACTGTCATAGCTGCAGTTTCGTATCCGTACCTATAGCAAAAAACATTTCAGTCTCTGCATATTACCCTTCGTAAATTCAAAATTTCAAAGTGTATTCCTGCCAACAGCATAAAAAGGTTGCTGTAAGGATACAGTTGCTTTAGACGTGGGTTTCATTTACTTCTAAGATTAGTTGTCGGGTCAGAATTTGTCGCGCGCGATGCGGCATTTTTCTGGAAGCTAAACTGATCGTTCCCAAGTTCAGTCAATACTAGCTTTTCCATTATCCCTAAATAAGTCCTGTCAGTATTTTGCTACAATAACTTATTAAACTGATAATTCAGTTATATTCATACTTGTCAGCACTTTCACTTTTGGTCGGCCGGTGTGGCCGTGCGGTTTCTAGGCGCATCAGTCTGGAACCGCGTGACCGCTACGGTCGCAGGTTCGAATCCTGCCTCGGGCATGGATGTGTGCGATGTCCTTAGGTTAGTTAGGTTTAAGTATTTCTAAGTCTCGGGGACTGATGACCTCAGATGTTAAGTCCCATAGTGCTCAGAGCCATTTGAACCATTTTGAACATCCACTTTTGGAATTTTAGTTACTGCTTTCATCTTGCAGGACGTGGCTTTCACCTGTCTCGCTTGTGGTGTTCGTCATGTGAAATTTTTTGTAAAAGCTCTCTCTCTCAACATTCTAAATAATTTATATTTAAGGGGCCTTGTTTCGACTTATTTCTCAGCGCTCGGTCAAAATTTTCGCGCGGTGTTGTATCTCCCAGCGCTTGTAAGTTCATGTCCCTTGTATAGTCCTTTTTATGTTTTCCTCCGACCATTCAGCCTTCTCTTTTGCAATCTGCGCTTTTATCTTATCGAAAAAAAGACAGAATTATATACTGTATACTTACTTTAGGTAACATAAATTTCTCATAGACAATCAAAGTTTTCCCCCTATCCTTTATAGTCTATACACAGGAAGTGTCACTAACGATCGGTAATGTTCAGCTTGGAATAGAAACTTCAGTTTTGGATAAAATCACTTGTCAGCCATCACGTAAGAGGGTATCAGGTCTTTTTTCGTGGGGCTACTTCTGTGTTCCGGAGAAATAACATATACGCCTAATAACGTGACCTAATAACGCGATAAACGTATACTAGGAATAGACACACATAACCTTCAGTGAATAAACTGTCGACTGTCTATATGGTGCTATATTTTCATAAGTCACGTAAGTTTTATTTTTACTGAATTTTTCGTGAAATATTTTCGACAGCTACAATGACCGTTTGTTCTCGTTCATGTTTATGCTTACAACGAAATCTTTGCTAGTCAGTGATGTTACTTGTGTTTCACTGATATAATATTGCTATCATTTGTACCTATGACTATTACTTTTTCGTTTGTTGTTTCTTTTTTATACGTTATTGTTCTCCAAAACGTCGATACAAATTTTCTATCTAATTTTTATGTCTGAATAATTGTTTTGTGCTTACATATATCTAATTCTCCCAGGATTCTCATCTCCTGTTGGTATTATATGTAAGCCTTATTAAAGCTTGGCCATGGTTTCGGTTTTAAACCTATTTACAAGATTACGACATTGTCTGTGGAACAAATGTAGTAACATTACAGTAAGAAAAATTACAAGAAATGTTTACAAAGAAAATTAGTGAAGCATACTCACGTGGAATCATAGTATCTATAGCCAATGTGGCAGTCGTTGCACTGTGTAGTACATGCCATCACTTTATCGCCATTTAAAATACATGTTGTTAAAGTAGTAGCCATCCACTTCAGGGCTTTGTCTTAAAACTTTTTGAAATATCACTTAACTGACGGTGGATACAACAACATATAGTACGCCACTTGCAAGATTTGTTTAAAACTGACATGCGTCGACTTCCTGAAGAGAACAGGCACTAGTCTTAAGTCACCTCTGGTACGTGGCGCTGCTGGCGTCCTATGTACTCGTAGCTGCAGTGAGCAGTGTGTGTGATTTCACTAGCACATCTTACTAACAGAGTTAGCAGTTAACTAAATAGCTGAAAAGAGGGAGAGGACAGGGGCGTAAAATGTAGGCCATTAGGGTCATACGGCTTACAAGAAGCCCACAGGCTCAGCTAAACAGAGCAAACTATTTACAAATGTGCAAACCGCACGAAAAGCACTTGTGCGAGAACACCCAAACGTAACAAATATTACAATTGAAGCAATGCAGCTTCAGTAAACGCTCTCACTATATAAGAGGCCCAGCATTAGACTATTAAGTTGACCCCAGCCAAGCTGGACTACTGTGAAAAGACACACTGTGACAAAAACCTGCAAATATTAAAAGGAAAATGCAAATTGGTAAAAGTGAAGGGAGTGGGGAGAATCTGGGGCAGATCATCACTTGTAAAGTAACATGCTAATGGAAGTTGACGAACTGATAAAACATGTTAAATGAATTAATATACTAAAAAGGAGGGTGCTATACAATAACCAATAAAAGGAACGAAACCGCAGTAAGCAGTTTATATGCCTGGAAATCACTATGTTAGATGCACAATAAAAGCACCTTAATAATAAAAAAATTGGGAAACAGGTCTAAGGTGGTTCACTACTAAAATGTAGAACAGCAATTTAACTGCGGATGACAAAGTACATTGTAAAAAAACAACATACGTATTCTTACTAAACACAGAATTTTGAAGAAAATAAACATTACTTGGAGGCCAGAACCGAGCCTTAAAATTGGCTACACGAACACAAGCAGAGATTTACAGCCTTTCCGGAAATGTCTACTTGCAAACTGAAGCTGATCGCTTAAAACGTACCCATCGTTTTTCTCTAGATCCCATAAATCTAATCTACGCCCTTTACGTCTTCGCATAAGGTTACGGTATCTCCTAAATTCCTTGGAGTATGACCAGCTATAAATAAACGTTCTGAAGAGGTGGAACTCTGTAAATTATTACTTTTCTTTCCAAACACATATCCTTTGTATATCACCCTGACTGCTCGGCCAGTTTGTCCAGTATAGTAACTGGAACAATTACTACAGATCGTTTTGTAAATACCAGAATTTGACAACGGATCCTCATCATTTTTGGTAGTATGCACAAGATGTTTTTTTGATTATTAATCATAGAAAAATTGCTCTTCGTTTATATTTATTCACCAAATGGCATTTAATTCTTTAGAACACATAGCCTGAGACAGGATGGAAATGAATTTACTATTGTCCTCTTTACTGTGAGCCGATCTGTGGCTTCTTTGAGGCCGGCCGAAGTGGCCGTGCGGTTAAAGGCGCTGCAGTCTGGCACCGCAAGACCGCTACGGTCGCAGGTTCGAATCCTGCCTCGGGCATGGATGTTTGTGATGTCCTTAGGTTAGTTAGGTTTAACTAGTTCTAAGTTCTAGGGGACTGATGACCTCAGCAGTTGAGTCCCATAGTGCTCAGAGCCATTTGAACCATTTTTTTGTTGCTTCTTTGAGTTGAACATTTTTTGGTGGTTTCGTTACTGAGGTCACGATCTGCTACTCCTTTGTTATATCCATTGTTAATAGCAGTGGCTTTTTTACGTTAATTTCATTTTGTAGATTACTAGGAAACGTATTCGCGTACAAGTGTATCCGGTAAGGTTTGTACATTTGTAAAGAGTCTGTTCTCCTCATATGACCTGCTGCATCTTTAAAAGCCATATGACTTCAATGATTCTCTTTGTAACCTAAGTCCTCTCCCTCTTTTCAACCATTTCTTGGCTCTGTTAATAATATGTGCAAGTGCTCATTGCAGATACGCGCAAGTAGGACGCGCAGAAGCGCCGCATACGAGAGGTGACTTAGGGCTAGTGCCTCTAATCTTCAGCGAGTCGACGTATGTTACTATCTCTGAACGTCTTATATTTACGCTTCTTAGTATCCTGTGCCACGATCTTATTTTTCAATGCTAGTTTTATGCAAATTTTTCAAGTGGTGAACTGTTTCTGTATCCAGGATCAAATATGTACTATTGTAAAAACTCTTAAGACAAACCCTACAGTAGACGACGGCTACTACTTTTATACAATGTATTTTAAATGATGATTCAGTGGATGACATCTACTAAACAGATTCAACGGCTCCCACATTGTTTGTAGATATGTGATCCTTCTCGCATGTGTGTATGCTTCACTAAAATTTTTTGTAAATATTTCCTGTACTTTTGCTTATTGTAATGTTAGTGTCTTTGTTCCACGTGCAATGTCCTAATCTTGTTAAGAGAAACAATAGCTTCTGAGGTACACGGTTTTAAAATCGTGGTCAAGGTTTGATAAACCTGTAGTTTACCACTTGTTGGCTGTTACTTGTAAACCATATAAGCTCTTGCATGCACATTTGCTGAAGCGCAGCCATGTTCAGAATCATTTTCGATTTTTGTTTTGCTTTGTGGTATAGGTTTTTTCGTACCGTTTGACCAAAATAGGATTCAGCACTGTCATTACACGAAATTTGGTGCATCCTGGTTTGGGAATGTTAGTGACTTCGGGTTTCCAGGATAGAATTTTCATTTTTAGATTGTTGTTTTTCGTATTGCTAGTTTTATGATTTTTTTTAAATTGATGATTTGTTTTATTTAATTCGAAATTTGTCTGATGAATAATGTTGGTGCACATCTTCTTTTTTTTTGTTTTGTTTTCTTCGATTAATTTTGTGTCCTTATGTATGATATGTTTTTTAGCTGTAATTTGTTTTTCAGATACTCTCTGAACTATGTTCGGGTTGAAATTATCTTGTTGGGCTATGTGTTGGGGTATTATAAGCTCATTTTATGTTGCTTCGTAATCGATTGGTAAATCATCGAAATGATATTCTTAATGGAGAAATCGAGCTTAAACCTGATAATTAACTAGAATATTTTTTAGAAATTTTGAAAAATAGAACGGAAAAAGTACACACAGTAAACGAAAAACGAGTAGTCATAGATAAAAATCGTAACAAACTCATAATATCTGTGAAAAACAGCTTAAATCACTAGCTATCGAAGAGAATAAACTGTCATTCTAGCTGTCGAAAGTATTTCACCAAAAATTCAATACAAGTTTCACTTACGTGACAGTCGACAGTTTACCCTCTAATGTAATATGGGTGTATATTCCATCTAGACGAAAATGTGTATGTGATTTGACCTTAATATAAGAATTTACTGATGTGACATTTCAGCACGCCGACTGGCCTGGAGGACGTGTCGCGGTACCCTTACCTGCTGGCTGAGCTGCTGAGCGACCCCCTGTGGACGGAGCAAGACGTGAAGAAGCTCGCCGGTCTCAACCTCCTGAGGGTCTTCAGAGAGGTTGAAGAGGTGGGCGACCTAGCTGTCACAACTCAAGTACTTTGGGTGCGAGTGGATCGCATTCACTTCTCTCTAACAACACGTAGCATGACCGCCTTTCATTTCCCCGCTTGTAACGACTGGAGAAAGCAAACGGTATGCGACATAATCGTGCCAAATCTCCAAAAAATCATGCTTGCGTTTGTTTCTGTCAGAACTGTGCCAAATATTAAAATACTGATAACCGCACCTCAAAGAGATTTCAGTGAAGCCATCACCATAATGAATCCCATTTCTTGGCTACATATTTCATTGCTTCTTACAAGTCAATTAACATCCACTACATCTAATCTACAATTTTCTATCATTATATAAACATCATGTACCGTATTTATTGTGATCAAACAGGGATCTCACACATTTTAATAATTTTCTACCAGATTAGACATGTCAGGTTCATTAAATTTGTTGTAAAATCCTGTGTAAAATTTTATCCAGTTTTCTGTTGTCCCATATTTCTGGAGCCAGAAATAAAATGGCTGTGAAATCACACGGCCATGAGGCAATAGGTAATTTGTTTTCGATACTCACATTGTTCCGATTTATGGTTCATCCTATTCTCATTTTAATCAGCCTTATTGTAATCCAGTTAAAGGCAGGCTACTAAGAAAGTAGTCAGTGACCTGGACTAACATTTTTACTAATAGTATTATTTCTCTTACGTAATGTTAGTGCTGTGGGTGCCACAGGACATTTATCTTCTGTCTTAACAATGTACCACAGATTGACTTCTCACAGTTTAGGCCAAAACCATTTGATAGCCTCCTGTTCGTATTTCGACACCTTCTAGTTTCTTACTTCGGTATCGTAATGCATTATTTCAGTAAGAAGTTGCTCGTAGTCAACTAGTTAGACGAGTTTATCGTCTGAGAGGTCAGGTAACCCATCGTCAGCATTAACTTGCCTTGGCTCATCCACTGACTCTGCCGTCAGGTTCAGTGTTCAGACCAGAGCGTGGGAAAGAACCCTAGCTTCAGTGAAGTTTGAATGGTAGGAGACAAGGTACTGGCAGAACTGAAACTGTCAGTGTGTGTCTCGCGCTTGGATAGCACAGTTGGCTAGTCTGCCTTTGGCAGGGGAGTAATACCGACCTCACTCGGCCGTCCACGCCGCTGGCGCGCGGAGTGTTTGTTTACCTCCACGTCACGCCGTTTCTCATCGAACAAAGCTTCTTGCCAAGCTATTACAGGAAGTGCACCTTTAGAATGAATACGCACAACCCAAAGCACTGGCCATCGAGCGTATCCTACTCGTTTGTGAAGATTCCCGGTAACGATCTCATCGGCAGAAACCTATCTATAGTTAGCAGCGTCGCTTATGTTAAGATGACATTCGACGCCGCCTACAACGAGATTATTCAAGGGACACGACATGGACTAAAATATCGACACTCCAATGGAACGTTGACCCTGTGGATGTGGGCGACGCAGAGCTTGGCCTTCGAACGATTCGTGTTTTCGAGTCGCATGAAGATGAAGTCATAGTGGCGCATGAAGATGAAGTCATCGCGACGCTAAGCCCTTACGGAAAAGTCCACAGTCATGTAGCCGAGACATGAGCATAATTTGCAATATTTTCGGTGCTTAATGGTGTAAGACAAGTCCGAATCGATTTCAAGCGGCATGTCCTTTCACACATTTCTATAGGTTTCTGCCGATCAGTGGTGATTTACGACGGACAACCTCGAACGTGTTCCGGTTGTGACAAAGAAGGGCACGTTCATAATGAGTGCCTGCAACGCCGCATTACACAACTACGACTCGAAGATACGAACAAAGATCGAACCACAACTGCCCTTCCAATCACATAGGCTGAGACACTGCACGTCCAGCCCTCACAAGACACAGTTCATGAGCGTCTCTCAGGACCGATACACCCGGAGGCGTCACAGCACCTTGCCACCGGCATTCCCGCCTGCGAACATGATTTTCAACCGAACACGGGATTCTTGATGTTCACAAGGATACCCGCGAGAGTCTTATGGAGACTGAAGGTCCCATCATAGCAGGCGCATCTTTTGTACCGGAACAACGCGAATACCTTCCTTTCCTAGCACCGATGCACATTTGAGGAAGAAAAAGTCGACTAAATGCCGAAAGACACGCCGCAAGACGCCAGAATTGGCCACTGAGCCACCTCCACAGGACGATGAGGTGGTGCATAAATCTGACGGCATACGCGATAAATCTTTTTCCGATGCCACGAAGACGAGTCCTCCACAAAACGGTGGGCGGTCCAACGGAGATTGTGAGGAAGTACCGCATCCGGAAGCCATGGAACATAGCAAGCGACCCATCCCCGAAGCGATTGAGCCTACTCGACCAGCGCTGCCACCTCCCACCAATGTTGAAACTCACCCACCGTTTTCATGGACGGAGGACGTGCATTTACCATCTGCACCTGATGTGCAAATGACATCTTTTCGTCCATTAGACCGACACTAAAATGGGGGATGTTCATACGACGACTCCTGCGACCACTATTGACTTCTTCAATCCTCCACGACAACCTGCACTAGCAATGAGCATATCGACAGCACGAATCCCCTATCTGTCATACCGAATAGCTGTCATCAATACTAATGGCATAGGCTCTCAAGTTAAACTTCATCTACTCCGCGACACGCTACGAGCAGCAGACATCGACACCACCATCCTACAAGAATGGAGTACAGGAACTTATTGTGGGTCTTACGGACACGAGATGTACACCGGCCCGACGGATATGGAACACACAGGCTTAGGCATCCTCCTGCGAGAAGGGTTTGCTGTTTCCGATGGCGCATGTCTTCAAACGGCGCAAGGGGTGGCCCCAACCGTCGGGGGAATCGGAATCATAAATATCCGGCCCCATCGGACGCAGATAAACTAGGGGATCGCTCCCAGTTCTACGCAGCAGATATCACGCCTTTATTTCTCGTCAGATACGATCACCTCATCGTGGGCGGAGATTTCAGTTGAGTTCTCGTGCTTACAGACCAATACCGACTTTTCACCAAACGTCCGGAGCTTCGCTTCCTTGTCCGCCGCCTTCGTCTAACGATACTTGGAGAGTGGTGCACGGTGACCGCCTGGGGCAGCCACAAATCACGAGTCACTCCGCCAGCCAACTCGGTAGAATCTATATATAACTGACGACATTCTTCTCGACGCGGAACGTTGATCTTCTGCCATTTCGTATTATGACAGCTACATCTGTACCATCAACCTACATTGACAAACTGTCTGGTGTAGTGCAGGATCTTGGAAACAACGTCACGATAATGCGAGACCCCGAAAGTCGACTACAGGTCACAAAAAGTGGCACGCTTGTGTTAAACGCTTCACCCATTACGAAACGACACTGCAGTGGTGGATACTGTGCGCCATCGAGCCATCAGACGCATCTTGACGCAGTATGGTAAAGCGATAGCCAGGTGGAATCAACACACAACGGATCTCTAATATAGCGCTCTACGCAAGCTCATGGTCCATCCCTCAGAAAGAAGCTCAACGCATCAAGATAAACATTTCAAACTTCACAAGGAGCCATTATACGAGCATGCAGCCAAGACAGGATTAAAGGTGAGGAACTTCTATGCATCACATCGTTTAAAGTGTTCGCCAACGCTGACAGGCCTTAATGTAAACTTTAGACCTACCTGATGGACGATGGCTGACATTGCAAGCTTTCATTGCCAATGCCTTCGCAACACACTACAGACGTCCCTATCAAGAAGTACCGACCGGTGCAGTTCATGACAGGCTTACTCATACCAGTTCCGAAATCTGCAGCACGAACACGGCTTGACAGTTATCGGCCGATCACATTATTCAGTTCCGATTTCAAGACTTTCACACGCTTTCTATCTGTGCGACTCAAACATGTATTACGAGAAATTGTTTCCCATGAACAAGCATATTTAGTAGCCCATAATAATATTCAGCCTGCCCCCAAGTAAATATCGAGATGTGATAGTTTTGGCAACACACTCGCGACTGCCAGGTGTCTTACTCTCCATCGACTTCAACCAAGCGTTTGACCATGTGAATCATGCATCCCTCAACACAGTGGTGGACCGGATAGCGATTCCCCCGACGTTCAAGCAAGTGATTATGCGGCTCCTTCAAGGAGAAACATCCAGACTTCTCGTCCACGGGAGACTTACAAAACCTATACGGACTGAACGCTCAGTCCGGCAGGGCTGTCTACTGTCGACCGTGCTTTACGCCATTGCGTTGGAACCACTCATCTGCGGATTACGGCGTCGATTGACAGGTATTCCACTCCAGGTCCGTATGTTCCACTGCGGAACCTACACAGACGATTCAGACCTCGTCGTACATTCAGCAGCCGACTTACAAGTTACGATGCCTGGATTACCCGTTACAGTGAGGGGCAGGGAGCGCTATTAACTATGGAAAATTATGCGCCATCGCTAATACATTTTCGGGCACTAGTGCAACGCATCGGGGCAAACATACAGAATCATATACTATGCACGGTGTATATGTGCCATAGTCACCTTCATCAGTACCCATCTGACATGCCGGATGCACCGCATCGCGCACTTCTGCCCAACAGTGCGACAATGGCGGCCAGACTAAAGGCGGATTTCGGATATTTTTCATGTTCCGGACATACCTTCGAAGTCCAGTTAATGCCCTCACCTTACCGAAGCGGGATGGTGGTCTCGATCTGGTTAACGTGAGATCTAGGCCCACGGCTCTTCACACCAATACTATACTCCGGTTATGGAAAAGCCAGACTGGAATGTTCACTACCGAGCTCGCACCAGTATTACAGAAGCCTTTGACACGATCTCACATTCGATGTCACACACTGGCCAGTTCTTTTTGGAACATAGTTACATACGCACGGAGCTCTCCAGGACCAGGAGCACAACCACGCACGACATCTACTGCCTTCACTGACCGTACCCAGCCCGAAACCACTTCGAAGCACATCACACTAGGTTTCATGGCCTACAGCTTGGAAAATGATCCATCAACCCTACCACACCACTAAAGGGCCATGGTACCCTTTCGTCAGCGGTAAATATAGTACAAGACAGAAACTGCATCACATAGCGCTGCTGGACTCAGCTCTGTGCCTCAAGTGCAACGTCAAGATACAGATTTACACCGTTTGAGTGTGGCGCAGCAAAAGTGTCTGGACCCTCGTACAGCAAATTGTCGCTTTCTACCTCCGAGCACTCCCACACTACGCCTCTCCTATCATGCTCATATATCCTGACACGACCTAATTTCCATCATCTCAGTAGAACGCCATCACAGGGATCTGCGGCATGGCTATCAACTTCTTGTTCCGGGACGATCTCGCCTACCAGGCGATCTTCTTGACACGTCTCCATGTATAGCATCATATTCTGCGTTGACATCGACACTATCGATCCACTTTCCCGAATTACTTACAGAGTATTTTCGTCAACCGCCTAGGAGCTTCCATCTCGGCGAAACACACCAACCAACACGGGACGATCTCCCGTCCCCCTTCCAATGATAGAACGGACGTTGCTCTGACGGCGCAGCAACATGGAGCATGGTCAACAAGTCTTCCTAGAATCTCTAATTTTCTTACTTTTCTCTCCAATTTTTTTTTCCTTACACGTGTTTATTAACTAATGACTAAGCATCTGCAGCCTTATTTGTTTCTTTTTTTTCCTTATGCGCTCTGCATAAAAAAGTGCCGTTGAGAAAGTATACTTATTTAAGTTTTCAGGAAATATTGTTTATGTTATAAAGAACGTCGTCTTTTACTTTCAGACAATAGAGAATTTTATTTGTTTTCTCATTACCTGCAACATTTTGCTCATATGATAGGAGTTTTTTTTTTTTTGTTTCTACAAGGAGGACATTATTCTTTATATCAAGAAGAGATCATTTACTTATGTCATTCAAAACACTCCTTTTATGGACAAAAGCAAACAAAAAAAATTGAATGAATGTTTTTCGAAGTAGAAAAAATATGCGGTACAGCACTTGTCCGAGAAAGGTGAAGGTCCCTAGTTCGAGTCTCCAACCGGTACACAGTTTTATTCTTCCAGGAAATTTCGAAAAGCCTACGTCTCGTTTGCTGGTTCCTAAGCTAGTTTGAAGAAAACCGACCACTATGTAGATCTCATCCATGGAGTTGTGGAAGACGCTACCAGAGTCGAAAATGAGGCAAAATTTTCTTTAGTAACAGTAGTCCCCTCCGTCTTTATGTGAATGATTGTCATTTACATGTAAGAAAGTGACCGCATAGCTGTGACGTTTATTGAAATACGATCGAGAGCTCAAAATACATTCAGCACATCTTACAGGCCATTTTGCAGCAGAACCTGTGTTAACGTGATATCTTCGTGCAAAAGCACAACCCCTACAATATACTTCATGCACGATCCTGTTGGATCCGCAAGAGTTTCTTCTATATGTACATTACTTATATACTGTACACCGCAAGCCATTATACACTGGTGTGCTAAACTGAAGGATGAAAGTAACTTGTGCATGATGTGTTACTGTCAAGGAACATAGTTCGATGAAACTTCGACCACACATGCAAAGAGTAGCTAAGCATAGTACAGTACACTACAGAAGGTAACAGAAAGAAATACGCAATGAAACAAGTATTATGACACTCATATTCAATGGCAATAATTACATTGGTCACCGCAATTAATGACAGTTTCCTGGACATTAAATTGCGAGAGATGCATTTTAATAGTGTATGTGATCTTAGGGGTTTCAAAGAATGCATTACATCTTGCTCTCTTGCAGGCCAGAGGCTTGTTAAGTTCTTGTAGTAGAGCATTCCATTCTTCCACCAGCGCTGTTGGCAATGACTTGCCCGTGCCCCCGACTTAAAGCCTATCGAGCACATGTGGGACGTGTTTTGGAGAAGTGGGGACATGTTGCAGCACATCAACGTGATCCAACAACCATACAGCTGTTGCCAACGGTGCTGGTGGAAGAAAAGTGCGCCCTACCAAAAGGATTCCTTACCAACCTTGTGGGCAGCACAGGAGCACGTTACAGAGTATGTATGGTCGTCCGTGGCAATCACAAGTACCATGGCCTGCCTTTTTAATGTCCATGAGACAGTCATGAATAGATATACTGTCAGTATACTGGGATGTACGGGGAACTCATCCTGGCTCTCCTCGAACCACGGACGTACAGTGCAAGCTGTATGGCACGCTGCATTGCCCTGCTGGTAGATGCTACAGTACTGAGAATAAACAAACTGCTTGTAGGGGTGCAAGTAGTCGCCAAGGGTACGTGCACACTTGTGTTTATCCGTTGTACTTTACGTGGGCCGGTAGTGGCACCTGGTGACCGCTGGTGTCCTTGCTGTGTTGTTGTTGTGGCCTTTCTTCAATATCGCCTGTCGGTTGTGTAGTGCATCGGTGTGCCTGCCAAGCGGGCAACCCGAGGATGCAGGCTGTCAGTTTGGTTGCCGATACTCTAGGCGTCGTAATGTCTGGTGGAGAAGGCCACAGCACAAATAATACAAATAACGTGCATGTAATAATTTCTTTGATATTGCACGAGATCTGAGTTATATTTCTGTGTCACTCCCTCCTCACCGCTACTCCAACCACTAAGGGAGGCAGGAGGTCCACAAGCCCACACTATTACTTTCCATACATATGTGTACCAAATTTGATCGAAATCGATCTAGTGGTGGAACATACATAAATAGATACGTAGATACATAAATACATGCTTACTATAAAGGATTTCCGCAAATAGAGGATTTTATACAAATATTTTACCGAGCGGGGTGGCGCAGTGGTTAGACACTGGACTCGCATTCGGGAGGACGACGGTTCAATCCCGCGTCCGGCCATCCTGATTTAGGTTTTCCGTGATTTCCCTAAATCGCTCCAGGCAAATGCCGGGATGGTTCCTCTGAAAGGGCACGGCTGACTTCCTTCCCCATCCTTCCCTAATCCGATGAGACCGATGACCACGCTGTCTGGTCTCCTTCCCCAAAACCAACCAACAAATATTTTATGAATAAAAATTCAAAGTGTTGAATTTTCATGTCTTGTACTTAATTTACATTTGGAACAGTAGTGAGTGATATGGTTTTGTGGGCACTGCAGGTCCGCGACAAGTGGCAGCTGGCGGCTGTGACGCCCGCTGAGGATCTGATCCCCGCGGCGGACCTGGAGGGCCACACCACCTGCATGTACCTTGCCTCCTGACCTGCCGTCGCCGTCTTCCTCCTCATGTGAGTACGCTGTGTATAGAACGCTTCAACCGCTTGCGAACGCTGGCTCAGCTACGACCATTATCGAGCTATGTAAAAGCCACGTGTAGAGCCACGTGTAGTGATTCCCGCTTTTCACCGACCCTCTTGAGCTACTCCCAATTACACATCGACTACATTTATTCTATAATCGCTCTTCAACTGGGATACAACTTACAGAAAAATTCTTATTGTCGATGCAAAATATACTCAAGCTGATAGGGCAAAAATCCTCTTACATCAAATTCATATTTGGTGCCTAGTTTAAAAATAATCTTTAAGTTAGAAACATATCAGCTGTGAATATGACCATTTATTTAAACAGGCTATATACCTTGACCAACTTGCAATTAATCTCTGCCCTAATGCAAAGGCTTGTATTGATATTAACCCACTCTAAAAGGCAAATATACAGGGTGAAAAGTGTTTAAACCGACAAACTCTGGGAGGTTGTAGGGGACACTAAAACAGATATTTTTCCATAATGTCATTTGTTCCTATGAGGATTATTTAAACCGGTGGAGGCCATATTACGCTCGTCAGTTTTAGAGGGTGTATTACGATCTTCAGTTGTAGGCATTTGCTGTCCACCAGTGTAGTGGTGCATTGTCTCTGTTTACTAATGAAGCGATACACCTGGAGTGAGTACACCGAGGTGGTTGATGTGTGCGACATAGCGCACCACAACGGACGAGCTGCACAGCGGATTTATCAACAACAATATCCTAATCGCCGTATCCCGCATCATACGACCTTTGCTGCTGTGTACCAACGTCTTCGTGAGACCGGGTCATTTAGCAGATTACCTGGACAGGGACGCCGTCGCACGGTAAGAACGCTGCAATTTGAGGAAGCTGGCTTGCAGCATGTGGAATTGCTGGAAGACGTCCCGCTCCCTACAAGACAACGCATGTTGTTCCAACATGACGGGGCGCCGGCACATTTCAGTCGTCGTGTGCGTCGATTCCTGGACTGACGGTTCCCAGAAACGTGGATTGGCAAAGGTGGTCTTGTACCATGGCCTGCTCGATCCCCAGATATGTCCCCTCTGGACTTTTTTGTGTGGGGAGAGATGCGCAACCTTGTTTAGGCTGCTCCTGTTACATCAGAAGAGGATCTTGTTGCCCGAATAGTAGCAGCAGCAGGAACAATTCAGGATACTGCTGGGGTTTTTGCCCTTGTCAGACAGAACATGATCTGACGGTGTAACCTTTGTTTACGTGTGAATAGAGGCATTTTTGAAAATATACTGCAATTGAAATTGGGTTGTCTTAATGTGTTGTCTCTTGGTTATAAATAAATGGAAAAGTGTTTGTTAATTTAATTAAGTTACCACCAGAGAAATCTTCCTCTACCGGTTTAAATACTCCTCATAGGAAGAAATGACATTCGGGAAAAATATTTGTTTTGATGTCCCCTACAACCTCCCAGAGTTTGTCGGTTTAAATACTTTTCACCCTGTATAGGCCTAATAAACTAGCCAAGGCCCCGACATTGCACACGTATGTATTTTTCCCAGTCTTCTCTTACTTCACCTCCTCCTCTCCCCTCTCTTTGCCGATCTACTCCCATTCCCTTTCTGTCCATTTCCAGTCTCCCTCTCTCTATTCACATGCACATCCCCCTATCGGTGTCCATCTCTTCCTTCCTCTCTCTCTGTTTGTTTATACCCTCTCCCTCCTTCTCTCTCCACGTTGTTACCTCTACTCCATTAGGACGTCGTTATTTCTGACTCAGACTACTTCATTCCAGATAGTACATAATATGTGTGCCAAGTTTGGTTGAAATAGATACAGAGATTTAGGAGAAGCTGTTTACTGGTGGCTCTGCTCACGTACGCGGAAATCACATACGTTTCACATGTATGTAACGTATTTTATAGACACTTGTACGATTATTTAACCTTTAATTTTACGAATTTCGCCCTGCAGTTCCGTTTCCACGCAGCTCACAGTTTACGATGTCGTATCTCCTGAACTATGTATCGTACAGTAATATAGTTTTGCTAGTATATCGAGTGGTAAGTGTGAATATTATAAGTGAAGTGTGTTGCGAACAGAGTTAGTAGTAGGAAATAATAAATTAAAAGGTCATGACTGAGGTGTTGGTTCTACTCCACGAACAACGAAATTGTAGTAAGCGACAAACACTTTTCTTTTCATCATTTTGTAGGGAATTTCAGCGGGAAAAACGTCTCGCAAATATTTTAAACGACATATGAAGTTAGTTGCAAGACACTAAGTGCTCTCATTCTCATAAGAAGGTTAAATATTCTCTGGCTATTGTATGTTGTGAACCACGCTATATTTTCATTCCCTGTCCCACCCTTTGAGAGCTAAGTGGTGCTTACATACGCAGCGTTTCTTTCCACACATCCTAGGTGATGTGTGTAGCAAGTTTGTGTGAAATCTATCCCTCGGTTTAGGAGGAGATGTGGAACATACATACATCCACACATCCGCTTTTGTTAGGTACCGTACCAGCTTTTTCCCCATCGCTTCGACTGCGTACTTGTATGGCACTTAAAATGCACAGATCTCTTAGTCCGTCTCCTTTTCTCCTCTGACTCTCTGCCCATCACTTCCTCACCTCGCTGTCTGTGCATATTCCTCCCTCCTCTCTCTCTGTCCAGCCCTCCTCTTCCCCCCACCTTTTTCCCTCCATCTCGCCGTCCACCCGCAGTCTCTGTTCATCTCCTCATCTCTGTGATTACAACTCCTCTTACCCACTCTCTTGCTAACAATCACCTCCAGCCCCCTCCCTCCTTAGCAATCCCCTCCTGATACCTCTCTCTCCTCCTCCTGCTCTACGTATCTCAACCTTCACCCAGGCATGCCCATCCACAAATGTAGTCCCTGCAAAAGACGACGATCAAGGAGACTCATACTGCTGGAATACCACGCCTCTCGAGCCGCCTACATGCCAAGGGCTTGTAAAACCTCAATACATCGATTTGTTGGACCCAAATATTTAGTCATAGAGAACCAACATTACTTACAAAAGGGACGGCTCTGCATGAAAATATACAATGGAAATGTAATGCTTGAAAATAAGGTATTACAATCAATAACGAAAAATAAATTGTTAAAAACGCTAATACGACAGTGCAATTAAATAATGAATAGAGAAAATCAATCAAGAAGAAAGTATTCCCCCGGAAACAGCAAACGACATAAACCATTTATAAGATAGGAAATATAATAACCCACCAGAAGGAAAATTAGATTACCAAATACTGCACAATGAAACATAATTGTGCAGTTAGAACGATGACCGCTGTTTCAAGAATGAACAGACTACTCTTCCATCGTTGCAACGTTGATAAGGGTTTACTGATTCTTTTGTCAGATGGTGACGTGTAACCATAATCCCTTTCACGTGCTTAGCACATTATTGCAGAGGTGACATTTCTATGGACTTCGCTTCATTCTGCATATGAGCTTTGCTTTTTCAGACGCTCCTGACACATGACAGGGCCACTGAATCCTCTTGTTTCTCACACTACAATTATACGAGCCAATAAAACTGTGAGTATAAGTCTTCTTTATTTGCAAAAGAAACTAAAGATTACTCCCATAACATTAAAGACGAACCACGAAAATATTAACTGCTTTAACTCCATTGTGACAGCTATAATTATTACAGTTCTACTTTCAGTAGCTGTAATGAGTTGGTATATGACGTGATTGAAAAGTATTATCATTAATGACGGCCAATTCGTTGTATTTTCTACGTGTGATTCCCTGAGAAACAGTGTTTCCGGCGCCCGGCAAGGCTTCCTGTTCGACCTAATACAGAGTGGCTTCTTCACACGCGATTTGCTCTGAGCATCCATCGTGAACAAACTGCAGTTACCCAGTTTCCCATCAATAAATCGTAGTATTCAGTTTGCATTAACTGATACTGAAGTCATGTTAATCTTGCACATCTTAAATTCACACATTTTTAGTCCCCTGATTTATGTGCTAGACTGCCTATAGTTGTGAATGATTAACCGTTCAGTTGAGGATAATACTTTCTTTTAGCTCTGAAACGTATATACATTCGTATTTCTGTACATTAATAAGAAATTACCAGTATTTTCCTAGACCTTACAACACATTTTATAAAGCAAGTTATCTTCATATATAAACGTACCAGCTAAGAGAAATTTGAGGCTCCAACTAATATTATCCACTATGTCACCAATGTCAGTCTGAAATACAATGGTACTCTTAATATTTCATGAACAGCCGACACTACGTTTGACTTTTAGAGGACTTCCGACATTTGTAATTATAAGAATAGGCACAGCAGTCTGTTTGATTCCATTTATGAAAATAATTGTTACTTCAGTATCCTTCGTTAAAACGCTTGTAGAAAATACGCAGAAAAAAAATCATCCACTGGCTGGCATCCCAATATTTCTGGAATCGCATTTGTCTACAACTGGAACCTTTTATGAAGCTTTCTTTACCCGCGCTACACTCCATAGCCATGTACAAGTTTTGACTCGACATGAGGTAGCAGCGAACTTTTATTTACTGGTTCTTTTGAGATGTTCACTATCTAGTTTCCATATTTGTGAGGAAATGGGTTATTTATGGTTAGAACTTATGGCAATCTACAATCGTGAAACACACGACCCGTACAAATTCCTTACTGCTTTACGTTCGTATAAGTTGTTTAGAGACGGTCGTGCTCAAGAGTTTAGCATTTGGTGCGTGGGAGCTAACTGTTACGACTGGATATGTTACCCTCAGTCGGCAAGAGTAAGGATAGTTTGTTGAAATAAGAAATCAAAGGCGTGACATATGTCGATATCTCTTTGAGAAACATAACTGCTAGCAGTCGGTTTAAATGATACGGTGTAAAACATACATAAGCATCAAGAGTGTTATAGTTAAATGAAGAAGTGTCATTACTTTTGTTGTCCCAGATTTAAGTTGACTCATAGATAATAAGTTGCATGCGAAATGAGGTATGTATGGAAATCATATCAATACTGAACATATGAAATAATTCTTTAATCTCTCCAACTCATTCGACGGACGAAGATGCGTTGTGTCCTTATTAACGGTATTATATGCATCGCGTTAATCAAGTTAAGAATCTGCATACTAAAATGTTGCTATCTACAAACAATTTTCACTGTCGTTCATTGCTCGAATATTTAGTAAATTATTGCGGGGAAATGTTTTGATGGTGCCATCGAGAAGGTGACGAACCGCTTCTTTCCCATTCCATGGTGTGATTTAATCGTCGACAGAACTACCGTTCCAGCTGTAAATTGCCTGTATGTCACCGCAACATTAAAACGTCTCCAGTTTTAGTCTATAAACTATAGATACGTGGTTTCGAATACTGTGATCTGTTATTAGGAGCCATAGGGCGAATGTAAGTCCTAGTCGTCAGCTGAAGATGCAGTTAAGCCGTCAAGACATGCTTTGACGTATAATTGCTGACTTTGGTGTGTGTTTACGCAGTGCCAAAGTTGATGTAACAATTAAATAATCACACCGATCTATCCTGAGTTCCAGGATAGATCGGTTGTCAGCCCACACCAGTATTTGCGCAGTCAGTGTCGTAAAAAATTCACTAACCGATAGCGAGGTTGTTCTATTCTGGAAACATTCTTATTGTAATATGCTGAAATTTCTTATGATCCTCTCCACCAGCGAAAATCACTTGTGCACTTTTATTTGTTGTCGGTACATGATTCTGAACTGAAGGACTTTTTAATGTATTTTGCTTGAGATGCTTTCTTACAGATCGCAGCGAGGCGTTGTCTTTAATATCGTGACTTCATCGTTTTCCTATATTGGTTTTCTCTTAAATAGAAAGTATGCCTTATGTTGTGCAACAGAAAGAGATTAATTACAATGGAAATGTGCACAAGGAGCAATAGTCTTCAAATAGATGCAATCGTCTGTGAAATTAAACATCACCAAACAGGGTGCATTATTTAACATATTTTTCAGGTTGAGGCACAAAAACGTCGACAATGAAACCTATCAAAGGACTACCAATGGACACTGTCGTCTGTCGTGGATCACACACATTTAAGCCCAATAGGTGATGTACTGAACATAAACATAGAAGTATTTCATCATGATGGAACTCGCTCTGTGTGTCACAAGTTCATTAGGTTGAGGAAAACATTTTGAATTATGTAATTCTGCAGGCTTCGTGGCCGTTGTCACCGAAGTTAAAATTTTCTTGGTTATTAGGCCGCATCATATATTTACTAAAATGGTCGACATTTCGACTCCTCTGCTGGGATCTTCCTCAGGATCTTCTGGTGTTCACTACTGCTGGTAAACGGTGATTAGCTATTAGTTGCAATTATTGTTTCATTTTACTGTAGTTGATTTCCCCCACTGGAGAGTACCAGCGGGAAAATCCTTAAGTATTTCCTTCTCCACACAGTCTTCAGTAAGTCATACCCGTTATCCTTGATGGTTTTATTCTAGGTGTTTCTTTCCCTCGTTTTTTCAGCATTATTCAATTTAAGACCGACGCATTAAGTCCATCCAGCTCATCATGTTGAGTCGCTGTTTCCTCCATCATATTATCATAACACTCATAGCTCGTCATATAATTTTTATTCTTACTTTAGGAGTTAGAAGGTTGTCGGAACGACACAAAGGAGAGCAAGAAATGCAAAAATGTAGCGAGCTGAAGAAAAGATGTGCTTAATAGACCTGTCCGAAGAATTATGGCTTTAATTTATATCGTTCAGTTCCTTCGTTTCCATGCGTGAATACTATATGCATGTTCAATAAAATTTGTTCAAATGACTATAGTTTTGTAGTACAATGTATGAAGTCAGCTGATGGTTCGTTATTATAGTGGCAGTCAAACAAATTTCAATATTTATGTTAGCTGTAGTAAAAGCGCTAGTGTTTAGTCAAAGATCTGCATCTATTTCGTCAGTTGAATTTTACACATCTTGCGTTTGACGGTAATTCTAAGATGATTCTTAGAAATGAAGATCAAACACTTACGTGCTTCGCCAAATATCGTTACCGTTAATGACCAAACAAAGTTATTTCGTACATTAGAATTGCTCCTTCTTGAAAACTACTATCCATAAAATTTTATGTAACATAGACTGAAATATTTCCAAATTAGTATCATAGGAAGGAGTACGTCTTTCTTGCTGCCGTTAATAGCCTCTGTTATCCTAACAGATTATCGCATGGAAGTATAAGTTAAAATTGTAAAATCGAATGAAGAGTTCATTTCATCTCATTGTCAATAAATTATCTTGTTTCGGCACTACGAAACACTGTTTAGTTCTTCTTTCCCCATTTAAGCTTACATGACTTTTCGAATTCTAACAATTACAGACGATGTCTGCCAATAAAATCATTCTTAGTTGTATTTTTTAGCAGAGTAGAGCAGTTGTCATATTAAAAATGCTCTGAACGTATTATCCAATTTATTTACATGTATAACTGCTGTGTAGAGACTTTCAGGCTCAGTAAAGGCTACTGAACCCACCACAATAACCAGAAGTGTTATAAAATACCTTTATGGTATGGCAGCAGTGTGTAAATCGGTTCTCCTCTAATTTCCAGGAACAGGTACGATCATTTGTATGGGATATTTCCACTTTGCGCCAACGATTTTGCAATGAGCGCTTTTACTATCCGAGATCCCGTTCTGTAAGGTCTACGTACTTCAAACATACAGCTAACATAATATTTTTGTTGAACACAAAGCACCTACTGTCACACATCCCTTTATGGAAAGTGTTGAAAATATGAAGATACCAAATAAATATGTATATTACAATAATCCGTCCATCAAAGATCTAAAGTTAGCACAGTTTGTGGATGGGTGTAATATCTCTAAATTGTATGATACATTTTGCTTTTCCAATCGCGGCCTCCTCTGAAGTAATTTTTCCACTAGTTGATTCGCAAGACATAGGCAGGTAGCATTTTCCAATTATTGCTTTACTATAAAATTTTTGAAGCTTTCGTGACAGCTTTTTGATGTATTTCCAATTGGCTCCCGCCTCGGGGTCTTCACTAAAACACCATCGGTCACACATAGCGTGACGACCGGCAACATTTCTTTACTCATTGAGGGTAAGCAACGTGAAAATTGTTTCTGCCTCTCCATGACAATGGATCCAAAAACTTCTGACAGAAAAATTCGTCTATTTTCTTGTCGAGCACAAGACCGTCGTCCTACTTCCTCGAATCTGTTATGCTTATGAGGAGTAAGGGATGTGGGGTAATTAATCAACACATATGTTCGGTTAATGTCTTTTTAAAACCGTTGAAAGCGACTGAGAATTTCATTCAGACAGCATTTATCGTCCACGAAACTTCTCATAAGTAATTCCTCATGTAAAACACACCATCACTTTCATCTGATAAACCTACAGCATCATTTACTTCTTACAGCATTAAAACAACGCTGGTTTAACATAGAAATGTAAACTTCTTGCATTCATCTTTAATGGTGAGTTCTTCATGGTAAGCTCTAATTTAGCCAAGCGGTGATAAATTGTTAGAGACTGAAGGGCGGATTCCTGACAGGCTTTCTCCAATTTCGGAGAAATTTACGTTGTTGAAAATAGTACCAAAAATATAAAAAAATTATAAAAAGTGAATGAAATACCAGAAGCGTATGGCTTATCATGATAACATGATTTTAATCATTGTGCTTATATGTACCAAACAAACAAGCAAAGATAAAAAAGAAAAGAAAACCTACAAACATGGTTAAATATTTATACTTTTCCTTAGAGTTTCCTGCTACCAAATGATTTCAAAGTAAATCCTCGTCACTTACATTTGTACGAATAAAAATAAAAATTATTTCCCAATTTAGCTCATTGTAACTGAAGTTTTGAAAGATGATTCCGCCTTATTTGTAAATCTTATATTTATTTCAAAGTAAAATAAGCACTCCCAAATTTGGAACGCAATTTCTTTGCTGTCTCATAATGTTAATAATAGTGCAACGATTGGTTTTTACATCTACATCTACATACAAACTCTGCAAGCCGTGGTGGGAGGCATCTGTCTCACTATTAGTCTTTCCCTTTTCTGTTCCACTAGCAAATACAGCGAGGGAAAAACGACTATCTGTACAGTCCTGTAAAATCCTTTACCTCTTTCATCTTATCTGCATGGTCCTTACGCGAAATGAATGTTGGCGGCAGCAGAATTGCTCTACAGTCAGCGTTAAAGAACGTCACGGGGCTACACAACCACAGTCTTCATAAAAATATACCCACAGAGTAGAGAGTAGTTCAAGTATGATGGTTTAAGACGTCTGCTTGGACAGTCTAGTGTATACAGCATGCCAGGTAGCTTGCACTAACTGCTTGCCGAGCTTTTACCAGACGGTCGACCGCGTTTTTGTACGACCGTCGTGTTCCAGCAGTTGCCTCTATCATCAAATAAGATATCTAGACTTATTAAGTCACCATATGGACACAATTCTGCAGAGATTTTTTATGAAGACTGTTGGCGGTGTAGTCCGATGATGTTCTTCTGAATGAAACCGATAGACATTTAATAAAAGTGTATCTATACAGTTGTGGTGATTTCTTATTTATATTAGCTTGAGTTTCTCGAGGAGATCATGATGATCAGGGTTATTTCTCTTCTGTCTGTTATCTCCAATGGGAACGATCTATGAAGGCAGACTGAAAAGTACCGGAAACCATGACATTTGCTGTAGTGGTTGGTAAACTATTGCGCTTAGGGATGTCAAGGAACTTCAAGGTTTTAAAGAGGAATGATCATTATTTCCCTTGGAATAAACTTTCAGCCACTTTAATTCCAGCCAGACGTTTCGGCGTAGATCGCTCTCTTCTTTCTATCTAATTACGGCCATTCGTATACAGTCCTTTAGCTGTGAGTCACCTGGAGTCTGATTTGAGTAGGAGTCATGAGCCAAGAGGTAGGATAATGGGGGTGGCAACTGTGACAGTCTACAACCACATCGACGAGACGAACGGACAAGAACTTTCTTCGCCGTCAATCACCAGGTCACTGTGCGGGCAATGCAAAAATTTCCCGGCTTCATAGTGGAAGAGCTCGTCTGTTTGGAGACTCCCAGAGTATTCATCTGTTACAACACTAATCACTAAAACCAGCTTCAAGTGGTATCTTCAAATACGTTAGAGCTGTAGTGCATGATTTGCGAGGATAAAAAAAGTCTCCATCCAATGTTCTCCATTAAACTTCTCCAAGAATTTCTGTTAGACTCTCATGTAGTGCTAAACCAACCTTTTGATGTGACACTAGCGCGTCTCTGAATGTATTCGATGTATAAAACCAGCCTACTTGGCAAGGATACAGAAAGAAAGTTATTGATCGTGCTAATGTCTTGTCTACATGTTCGTCAGTTTTGTCTATGACGTTCGCATCTAAGTACTTCATGACTCAATTTATAATATCGTAAAAACTGGGATTCATAGATTCTCATTTTCCCAGAACCCTTACAAAAAATGTAAATCTTCCGTTCCATTACACTTACATTGATTTCATGTAATTGTCTCATATCGATATTCAGGATTGCCCCTATATATATGTTGTCTAAATCTTCACCACTAATCCTGTAATCTGATACTACCGGATATGTTGTCTAACTGTTCACCACTAATCCTGTAATCTGATACTACTGGATTCTTTCTCCTTGTTAGATGCATCATCTTACATTTTTTTCACATTCGTAAAGATCTGCCATTGTCCAACTCGGCAATTACGGTACTTTCGTAAACCTTACAAAATCGTCAATTAAAATATATTGTAGAACTGCTGATGCTCACTGATAAATCCTTTGTTTATACTGAGAACATCTAAGGGCTTCTAATGCTCCCTTGCGACTCTCCTAGTGTTCTGTGCCAGATGTGTTTCCTACTATTTGTAGGGATCCAAATATCATGGCTACGTTTTTAGAACCCGACCAGCAACGGGATGTCCATGATAATAACTGTAACACGAAACATACATCTAACGGGTTAGACATTTTGCTTCCGAATGGTACACAATCAAAACTTAGTAGTTTGGACAATAAAGAGAAGACGGAAATGAATTACAGCCGATGCAGGATACGTAGTTCCTTCAAGTATGAGATGAACGAAATGTGGTCTAATTAACCAAGCACTTACTACGCTCGCGAACAAGGGAACGGAAAATCTACATACCTGGCTCTTCATAGCTATTTGTAACGGTCTATGGGCATTAATTGTGAGTACAGCGAATTCAGTCTGCGCTGAAACACTTTATACAAGTTATACGCTGCCGATTCTGTTGTCACAGCACGTCCCGGTGTCCGAAATCAGCTGATGTTAAAAGTTTGAATGGTGTGAGTTTAGCTGCTGCTTCCAATTACTTTCATCGCAGTAGTATGTCCGATATATGTTTCACGAGTATATTATCCAGTGCCAATAGAAAGCTCCTTATCCACGCCACTAAGCTGCGCTTTCTCCAAACCCGATTTTGGAGTGCCACTTGCCGTGTTGCCTGTAAACGTTAGAAAATTGTTGGAAACGTATGAGTCAGACGTCTCCTGCGTGTGTGATTCATTTTACAAAACGTTTCAACTCTCCTACCATATCCATTTGCGTTTCCGTACATGGAATCAGGTCTCCTAATCATGCATCTGGATATAGCACAATTACATTACGGACTATCGACAATTAAATACATCTTGTAGACAAAGAATTCCGTGATAAACAGTCTTATATCAAGACTGGTCATATCAGTATACACAATACATGCTCTGCAGTGCATTTGGTAAATTCCTCTCCCCCTGTTCCTCTTTACATAACGGCCGTCTACGGGTTCGTCGGTTTGTCTACGACGTTCGCACCTACGTACCTCATACACCGATTTATTACATCTTACTAACAGGGACTGGTAGATTCTCGTTTTCCACGGGCAGCTTCCTACTGCACACTTAGCTTCGTAAGGGTTCAGTCTTCGGACAAGGGTTCCTTAAGCTAACACATTTGGCTCTATCGGTTATTCCGAAAGCTTTATATCATGGCATATGCTGGAAGCAAGATACCCCACTTGTTTTCAGGCTCTTAAAATTTAGTTTTGAGTATGTTTTTGCCTGATTAAACACTATTAGCCTGTAATCTAGAGGAACGAAATCTGGATTGCCATTTTAATTCATCTAGTTTTTAGTCATCGCTTGACGAAAAGTCACGCACTTCGTCTTCATAATACTGTCGTTCGTCGAATTCTTCGGAGCAAATTACCTCAACGGTGCACAGAAACGTATATTCGCGTAAGACTTTCGTTACTTTCTCGTACATTTAACTTCCAATTTCAAAAGTGTTCTTCGGTTAGTATCGCGGAACTTTCGTAGTGATAAGATCGTTTTCGACCAAAAGTTTCAAGCTACAATCCATCGCCGTTTTCATTCTTTGGTTCACCCACAATGGCTGATGGGCCGACTTAACACACACCGGAATGCTACCGGTCGTATTCAGATGCCAATGGCTGCTCTAGGGTCAAAATGCAACTAACGGAATACAAAATCATGTACACTCTAAGTACGATACCATCTTTGAAAGTAATTTGTAATCTCTGATTTTTGTTGCTTTTCCTTTTCATGCTTTTTATGAAAATACAATGTATTGAGAATTGTCTAGATTTATTGGCTGTATAAATAACGCAGAAACTGGAAATAAAAACTTTCGCCATAAGGACTCCTCCCGGTGACCCCCGGATTACCATTCTGAACACTCTCCGCGGCCCCAACCATTGTCTGGTAGTTACGCTAACATTAATGGTTCATGCCTCAACCGACTGGCACCAAAAATGATAAACGCTTGGCCATCTGGAGCTCTCAGAACTGTCGCTCTTAATCTGTGTCCAATCCCTGCATACACCACCAATTTGGACCAAATCGGTGAGCCGTCATCTTACGGGCCTATGCTTCACGTACCTCATAGGCCATATATTAAAATCAATTAGAAGAGCTATAATCACTATCTTTCAATTGTTATTACTTTTGCTACTGTGGTTGTACGTCCTCCGTGTCTGCCTAACGACTGCAACCTAAGGTTGAGTCTGCGTAAGTTGATCCATGAGACTTGCAGGGGGCTGGGCGCGCCAGTTTCGCGACCCTGCCTCAACGAGTACTGTGACGCGATTTTGTAAACGTTTCCATAGCAATGCCTCAGCGTTGTCACAGCTCTTTACACGGCTACTGTTATCACCTGCAGTCGTTAGTGCTTCGCAGTTGAAAGATGGGCACACTGCTGCGAGCTGTCAGCGAAATTCTCATGTCGTTTCGACTACACACCCATGTGAACCTGCTTTCTACAGTCACGTCTTGCGTCTTTGTTTGCTCTGCAGACCCCTCACCTCCTCTCCCGCACATCCTCGTACTACCAATCTGACCATAAAGGCTCACGATGTATCCAGTCAATTCCTTCCTTTCCTCAAGTTATGCTACATATTTCATTTCTCCCCAACTTCATTCAGAGCTTCTTCATTACTCAGGTGATATGCGCACCTAATCTGCAGCATTTCTCTATAGGAGCACAGTTACGTAATAACACTCTTATTCTCTTTTTGCCTGTCCTGATTGTCTAAGCATCACTTGCATACAAGGCCACGCTCTTAGCAAACACTTTCAGAAATGACTTCCTTACACCTAAATTTAAGCTCCTTTGCAACATTGTTCCTGAGAAACAGCGAACAGCGGTTGTAGGCGGTATGTAGCCGGCTCCCACCGGCACTCTCTCCAGCAGTCATAATGGAGTTCTAATGGCCTGATAAAGATCGTACCACTTTAGAAACTGGTCACTTCACTGGTAAATTAGACTACTCTTACTTACAAACTGCTACTTAAATTTATATTATGGGCGCATTCTATAAAACATACCTTTTTCAGTACGCAGGCTACTGTCTTAGATTACTGTTAAAGGCACTTTCATCACCGATCGTAAGTTCAGAGTAACGCATTCTACGAAAACACTATCAGTTTGACTGATATGTATGCTTGTATGACATTGAACCCGCAGACCTACTTCAACAGAGGATATTTTGTAATTACTAGTAAGATTTGCAACTAGGCAACAAAGCCTGAAAGCAGATATCTCGAGATAACAATATGGCGATCGACAGACAGAAAAGATGTTGTCTATATTTCTTTTCATAATTGCATTTCTTACTATTGCCAATCTGCGTTTTATATGGACTGTATTTCATTAATCGTAAATTGTTTTACTACAAAGGAAGCAAACTTTATTGAACACTTTTCCTAATCCAATTCCTTCAGGATAACCTGAATTATTTCGACATCATTCCGTTACGCTTATTTTACCTTTTTTAATGGTCATTCCGCAATCTTTCTTCAAGACAATATCGTTTTCATTCAATTACAATATCAGCACTCCACTACATTCGTAGTGCCTCTGTTCATTTTCGTATATGTGTTGTGAGCTAGTGTTTAGTTTGTTAATTGCTGATATAGGTAGTGCTCAAGTAGGTCGCATTTTTCTTCTGTAACTCAGGAGGGGTAAGCTACATGGGCTCGTAAATCCTTCCCGCTTTTAATAAAATAAGGAATATAGTTTACTGGACGTTAATAGCGAAATTGTTGTTCTTGTTGTTGTTCATGTGTGTGTGTGTGTGTGTGTGTGTGTGTGTGTGTGTGAGTTTTATTTCATTGTAGATGTATAGAAATATTCGAAAATTTGACAATGAGTGAAAAGTGCGTGAAGTGTAGTTAGCAAGCCGTGGGATACGTTACGAAATGTGTAGAAAATAGCTTCTCTGGGGTGAATGAATTAATGGTGAACATGGGGAATCTAGCGAGACACTGCCTTCGAGCTGCAGGAGATGTTGTAGGAATAGATTAATAGTCCGGCAGAAATTGAAACTATGTGCCTTCCAGTATAAATGAGAGACACAAAAGCTTCAACAAGGTTTTATTAAGCGTTGCTCGTGCAAAACTCAACTTGCCTTTTCTCGCACAATATCCTGATTACCAAGGAAGAAGGGCAACAAGCAGATTCCAACTTCCTAGTTTTTCGGAAATCGTTTGACATGGTTTCCCAATGCAGGTTATTAACAAAGGGCTGAGCATAGGTATACGAGTGGCCCGAATACTTTGTCCTCGACGGCGAATGTTCATTAGAGACAATGGTATCGTCAACAGTCACCCAGAGGAGTGTAGTGGGGACGCTCTTACTGACTGTATAGGGTTGTCCATTCATCATGACCGGGCCAAATATCTCACGAAATAAGCGTCAAACGTAAAAAACTACAAAGACGGAAACTTGTCTAGCTTGAAGGGGGAAACCAGATGGCGCTATGGTTGGCCCTCTAGATGGCGCTGCCATATGTCAAACGGATATCAACTGCGTTTTTTTAAATCGGAACTCCCATTTTTATTACATATTAGTGTAGTACGTAAAGAAATATGAATGTTGTAGTTCGACCACTTTTTCGCTTTGGATAGATGGCGCTGTAATAGTCACAAACATATAGGTCACAATTTTAGACGAACAGTTGGTAACAGATAGGTTTTTTAAATTAAAATACAGAACGTAGGTACGGTTGAACATTATGTTTCGGTTGTTCCAATATGATACATGTACCTTTGTGACTTATCATTTCTGAGAACGCATGCTGTTGCAGCGTGAACCTGTAAATACCACATTAATGCAATAAATGCTCAAAGTGATGTCCGTCAACCGCAATGCATTTGGCAATACGTGTAACGACATTCCTCTCAACAGCGAGTAGTTCGCCTTGCGTATTTTTCGCCCATGCATTGACAATGCGCTGACGCATGTTGTCAGGCGTTGTCGGTGAATCACGACAGCAAATACCCTTCAACTTTCCCCACAGAAAGAAACCCGAGGACGTCAGATCCGGTGAACGTGCGGGCCATGCTATGGTGCTTCGACGACCAATCCACCTGTCATGAAATATGCAATTCAATACCGCTTCAACCGCACGCGAGCTGCGTGTCGGACATCCATCATGATGGGAGTACATCGCCATTCTGTCATCAAGTGAAACATCTTGTAGTAACATCGGTAGAACATTACGTAGAAAATCAGCATTCATTGCGCCATTTAGATTGCCATCGATAAAATGGGGCCCAATTATCCTTCCTCCCAAGAGGCCGCATCATACATTAAGCCGTCAAGGTCGCTGAGGTTCCACTTGTTGCAGCCATCATGGATTTTCCGTTGCACAATAGTGCATATTGTGTCGTTTTACGTTACCGCTGTTGGTGACTGACGCTTCGTCGCAAAATAGAACGCGTGCAAAAAATCTGTCATCGTCCCGTAATTTCTCATGTGCCCAGTGACAGAACTGTACACAAGATTCAAAGTCATCGCCAAACAATTTCTGGTGCATAGAAATATGGTACGGGTGCAAGCGATGTTGATGTAGCATTCTCAACACTGACGTTTTTGAGATTCCCTATTCTCGCGCAATTTTTCTGCTACTGATGTGCGGATTAGCCACGAGAGCAGCTAGAACACCTACTTGGGCATCATCATTTATTGCAGGTCATGGTTGACGTTTAACATGTGGCTGAACACTTCCTGTTTCGTTAAAGAACGTAACTATCCGGCGAACGGACCGGACACTTGGATGATGTCGTCCAGGATACCGACCAGCATTCATAGCACACGCCCGTTGGGCATTTTGATCACAATAGCCATACGTCAACACGATATCGACCATTTCCGCAATTGGTAAACGGTCCATTTTAACACGGGTAATGTATCACAAAGCAAACACCGTCCGCACTGGCGGAATGTTATGTGATACCACGTATTTATACGTTTGTGACTGTTACAGCACCATTTATCACAAAGCGAAAAAAGTGGTACAACTAAAACATTCATATTTCTTTACGTACTACACGAAAATGTAATAAAAATGAGGGTTCCTATTTTTTTAAGAAAACCACTTGATATCAGTTTGACCTATGGCAGCGCCATCTAGCGGGCCAACCGTAGCGCCTCTGGTTTCCCCTTCAAGCTAGACGAGTTTCGTTCTTTGTACTTTTTTCGTTTGATGCTTATTTCGTGAGATATTTGGCCCGGTCACTATCAATGGACCACCCTGTATACATAAATGTTCTCATGGAGATTGTGAGTGTCAATCTGCTACTGTATGTTGACGATGCTGTAGTATACGGGAAAGTATAGTCGTTGAGTGACTGTATGATACTTCAGGACGATTTAGACAACATTATATCGTCATGTCTATCAAATATATAGGCGTAACGTTGAAAACGATACGAAATGGTACCAGCATATAAGGACGATTCTAGGGAAGGGAAAGGTTACTTCGTTTACTTGGAGAATTTCAGGGATGTGTAGCTCATATCCATAATGGAGACGCCGTATAAAACGCTTGTGCTATCCATTCTTGAGAGCTGATCGAGTGTTTGAGATTCCCACCAGATCGGACTACAGAAAGAAATCGAAGCTATTCAGTGGATTGTTACACATAGCTTCTAACAAAGTTAGAGAATTACAGAACTACTTCGTGAACTTGAATGGGAACCCATGGAGGGAAGACCATGTTCTTTTCACGAAATGCTATTGAAAAAGCTAGAGAACTGGCAGTTGTAGCAGACTGCACAACGATTCTACTGTTGCCAACGCACATTTCATGAAAGGGCCATGAAGATAAGATAAGGATAATTAAGTCTCGTACGGAAGGATACAGGCAATCTTCATTTCCGCGTTCCTATTTGGAATGTAATATGGAAGAAAATGACTAGCCGATGTTCATCGTACCCTTCTTTATACACCATATGGTAGGTTAAGGAGTTGGTATATAGATGTAGCTGTAGACGTAGACGGGTACTCGAAAAGTTACGGAGGGCGAGGGTGGAGAAGTGGGACCTGGCAGTTGGCAGTAAGACCAATAGGTTGAGAATGCGCTCCGACAGTTTAATTTTTATTGTGATAATCGGTTTGTGCGTTGTCACAGTCATGCAGAAAAAGTTAATACGCAGAAGACTACAATCATCGTCAGGAAGCCGAAGTTACGTATTATGAATAGTCTGCTTCTAGATAGCAGCCACCGAGGCAGTGTTTGTTTACATTTGAAGGAGAATCTAGGTAAGAAGTACCAAGTCACCTGCCTTTTCAACCAAACATCTTGGCTAAATAAGATGACACAAGATAGAGACAGTAAGCACTTCTTCTAACAGCTCTTCCGCAGTGCAGGCACATATTCAGGACTAATAAGCAACCAATTAGGAAAACTGAAGGTATTAGAATATCATGTAGGAGGAAGTGGTAGCTGTATCGTAACATGAAAGACAGTCAGAGTAAAAGAATTTTGCTACACACAAGAATATATGTAATGCTAAGGCATGACATCAGAGAGTTTAAAACATATTCACATCAAAAGAACAGAAAGCTCTCAGAACAAAATTTAAATTATGTGGTCAATTGTGAAAGAGTTATCACGCCAGAATGTAGATGCTCGACATAATGCACCTCTCTTCTGTGATAGTTAAATTGTTAATATTCCACCAAAGCTGCACAAAATATATAATAATCAGTTGTTGTGAGTAGTTGGCAAGTAAAATTAAAATTTTATTGGTGCCGGTATATACGTTGAATTTTTGTGAACTGGTGTTGCCTGACATGTAGATTCCATGCAGCTACAGGAAACAAGAAAAGACAAAGATTGAATCAATTATAGCATCACTAAAGGGTAAAGGCGCCCCAGGTACGACGAAATATCAAGTGGGATTATGAATACCAGTGCACCTTCCTTTAGTTCTGTACTTAGTCACCTGTGCAATAAGTCTTTCCGGTGTGGTAAGTTTCCGAACAGGACGAAGTGCTCGTTTGAGGAACCACTTTATAAAAACAGTGAAAGAGATAACGCAGAGAATTACCATCTACTATTGTTTCTACCTGTGGTTTCAAAGGTTTCTGACAATGCAATGACTAGTAGAAAAGTAGCACATCTCAGTAGCACATCTCAGTTCAGATAACTTGCTCTCAGACTGTCAGTTTGGCTTTGGGACGGATGTATCCACAGAAAATTTTATTCATCCATTTGTGTTTCAGGCATTAGCAGCGCCAGACAATATGTTAAGGACAGCCAGTGTTTTCTTTGATTTAGCAAAAACATTTCATCGTGTCGAACACACGTATATTTTGCGTTAAGTTTCAACGTTATGGGATTGCGGAATAAGCTCAACAATGGTTTACTTAGTATCTGAAAATTAGGAAGCAGAAAGTTACCGTACAGAGATGAAGTTTCAACCTGAGTGGGCCATGTAATGTGGGGTCTCTCATAGGGTTTTGATCTGTGTTCAGTGCTTTTTATTGATATATGTCGATGATCTGCCACTAAACATGACATATGACACAAAAATTGTTTTGATTACAGCAGACACAAGAGTTATTGTGGATTGTAATATAACTGATGTGGGTAATAGGGTAATCAATAACATAAGCAAGTGAATTTTCACCTGTAAAAACACACTCTCGTAAAACCTAAATTCTCCGTTTCCTAGATTATTCTTGATTTCCTTCACTACTTGGTTGAAATAGACGCTGAATAACAATGGGGATACGCTGCAGACACATCTCCTCTGCTCAACGGCTGCCACCCTTTAATGGTCTTCGTATCTTTTGACTACTGGCTGCTTCCTGTACAAGTCATAAATAACCTTTCGCTGTATGTAATTTATCTTAGCCACCTTCATAATTTTAAAGATTAAATTGCAGCCAACGCTGTCAAAAGTCTAAACTATTGGTAACTGATGGAACTGGGAGGTAATTCTTTTTTTCTGGGTTGCAGGATTTCACGCAGCAGGCAGGCTCCACAATAACCCACTAAGAAGAAGAAGAAGAGGGAGGTGATGGCGCCACCTTCAGCATGGAGAACTCTCTGCTCCACGGCGCATCGACACACCCTGCCGTGTAACGCACACTCCTGGGACCAATTCAGCACGGAGGCCTCGGTCCAAAACTTACACTGTTGCCGATGGATGTAGGCCTACCCCATCTACGGAGGTGTTCCGCCGAGAATACTGCAGGATGATAATTTTTCCACTCCTATGGGCCGCCAGCGGGATGCTGTTTTGCTGCTGCTCGGAAATACGAGTGGCTGTGATTGGTTTCATCTGCCGTCATATCACAGCAGCGCAGTAACATCATTCCAGCGCGGCACTACTATGCAACATCTTACCAGCATATCACTTTTCTAACGCCTGTGATGTAGTTTAGAAGTATTGTAGAGCGTTGAGTAGGAACACTTACAGTTTTACGTATCTAATGAGAAGGTATCATTAGTGAGCACTATGTAGGTACTATTTGGGAATGGAGAATGCTCAATGAACTTCATGTGAAGAACGTTTTGTGAGGTGTCATTCGAAGTAAAGTAGGGATTTCTCGTTTCTCTCAACAGGTGTTTTAATGGTTATCGATTTTCTGTAAATAAGAGAACTAAAATCGAAGGAATAAAGTCTACAAGTTTGTTACAGTACTTTTGAAGTTTATCATTTACTCATATTATTTCTCCTTAACACCAGCACGCGTTACGGAAAGATGCGACGAGTAACAGTATATTAAAATAATTAAATCCTGCCACAAATGTGAAAGTTGAACCGACAATGAAACAGGTAATATGAAGGAGTTTTCTGATAGAGTGAACTCTATTACTTACTACACCACAGCGAGTCTGCCCTCCAGCTCCATTGTTTAAGCTGAATACCTGTTTTAACGGCAGTTCAGTACTAAACGAGCAAAGTTTCCCGCAGAGTTAGTGCAGCCATTGAGTTTCCGTTATTAATAGTTCTCTCCAAACAGCAAGGCCACGGAGCATGCTTAACTACCATAATCCTAAACTCTAACGCTGGGAACATTCAAAATACGGTGACGTATTTTTCTTTGTGTTTTACATCGCTACTGTAGAGGAGATGTTAAGTGTGTACAGTTTCCCCACAGAAATTTTGTGTAACGCTTCCCAGGTATCAAACTGGTAACATATTATCTTTGTAATATTGGTTTTTTTTTTAAATACAGATAGAAACGTACGGTGGAATTAGAAATGTTCCTTTTTCCATTCGTCGCAATTGATAAAACTTTTTTCCAGTGTTTCAGATACACATGCGACTTAATTAGATGCTATTTTCTTAAGTATTTACAAGATATTAATTTCGCAAAATGTTTGAAAGTTTATCGAAGGATTAGACCATGAATAATTATTTGAAATTCTCACTAAAGACACATAAAAGCTACGGATTGTAATATACACTTGTGACGCACTGAGTTATAATTTTCCTGTCGATTTCAATAGTAAGTAAGGGCAGTAGCAGTTTGCAGAAAAGAACATAAAGTTTATAAATTTCCATTGTGTGTAATATTTAAATCTTGAGACCATTTTAATATTTAATCTCATCGTTCAGCATCGAGTCATGATTTCTTAATCTACATTAATTAATACTAGTGTACTGGCTAGCTTATTGTTACGAGACTAGGAACTCCAGAATTCTCTCTAACAAAAAGTCTTACAATGTAGACATACATCTTTAAACAGAAAAATTTAAATCGATATGTCGCATTATATGGCTGTGATATATGAATGCGTGATGTCTGTTCTTTGGATATGTCCGAAAGTACTTCACCTACATCTACATCTATATCTACATGGTTACTCTGCATTTCACACTTAAGTGCCTGGCAGACGGTTCATCGAACCATACTACTCTACCATTCCACTCTCGAATGGCGTATGGGAAAAAAGAACATCTAAATCTTTCCGTTCGAGATCTGATTTCTCTTATTTTACTATGATGACCATTTCTACCTACGTAGGGTGTTGTCAACAAAATATTTACGCATGTAAGTGATTGATATGAAAATAATTAGTCTATTTATGCTGAATGAACTAAAATATAATCCAAACTTACACAGTGAAGAAGAATTATGATATGCCCGGGGATGAAACGTGTGCAAATTTTGAGAATGAGAACCCATATGGACACAATATGATGTAAAAGGAACGCCAATATTGTTTAAAAAGTCAAGCCAATACCCTGTTTTTCAAAATATAAATTATTTCATATATGATAGAGGGCAAATTACTCCATAGTCGAATGTTGCAACATGGAAGTACCGGATATGGGGAGAAATAATGACTGCCTCGAAATTATACTAAAAATCAGTCGATAAAATAACCAAAGTCTTTCGTAACTGCACTTCCCCACTACAAGTAACCAAGGTGTTGACATGAAATTGCAGTTATATGTTCAAGATGCATCTTTCACAGGAATTTACCACAAAATGGAGTTTCCGGAGTTCCCACTGACTGCACGCTCTTCTAGGTCGTCTCGATAGTCAAAGCCGGGCAAATCTGGCCTGTAAAAAGTAATCTTTTCCTATCTTCCTGAAAATAAAGTTACTGTGTTTTGAGATCTGAAGTGATACAGTTGCCTTACGGCAGACCAATACAGTAGTCAAAATCTATTGTGAGAGTTTTTCCAGCTTACTCCGAAGTCTCGAAGAAAGTTAAAGGAATTTGGCTATTGTAAGAAACGATGTGCATCTGATCTTTTGTCCTTTCATTGGAGATAATTAAACAATTATGAATCATTGCTAGATGAATACGTCGTGTTACCCATTTTTCAGGAAAAAATGTCTTGCAGCTTCTATTGATGCCACGCTATACCATATGAGAAACGAATCCATTACGAGAATGACGTGTGCATTCCAGACGGCACGCAGAAAAGGCTCACTGAAACGTAAGAATCTCGTATTCATAACTTTGCAACGTCCCGTAAGTAACTAAGATTATATTACTCTTTTCTTTGGGTCATCAGTCTTCTGACAGCTTCGATGCGTCCCGCTACGAACTCCTGTCCTGCGCCAACCTCATCACCTCAGGGTAGCACTTGCAATCTACGTCCTGAATTATTTGCTGGATTTATTTCAGTCTCTTTCTTTCGCTACAGTTTTTGCCCTCTAGTA
The DNA here is from genome assembly GCF_023864345.2 of Schistocerca serialis cubense. Lineage (NCBI taxonomy): Eukaryota > Metazoa > Arthropoda > Insecta > Orthoptera > Acrididae > Schistocerca > Schistocerca serialis. Next base: position 532,797,688 of record NC_064641.1, on the reverse strand, counting down.
CCACGGAAGGCATTCCCTGATGTCGTAGTAGATGTCCTAACATCTGTCTCTTCTCCTTATCAGAGTTTTCCACATATTCCTGTCCCCTCTGATTCTGCGCAGTACCCTCTCATTCCTTACCTTACCAGTCCACCTAATTTTCAACATTAACCTGTAGCACCACATCTCAAATCCTCGATTCTGTTGTGTTCTCCAATAGTATATATTTCTCTACCAAACACTGCTGTGCTCCAGATCTACATTCTCAGAAATTTCTTTCTCAAATTAAGGCCTATGTTTGATACTAGTAGACTTCTCTTGGCCAGGAACGCCTTTTCCGCCTGTGCTAATCTGCTTGATCCGTCCGTCACTGGTTATTTGCTGCGTAGGTAGCAGAATTCCTCAACTTCGTCTATTTCATGACCATCAATATTGATGTTAAGATTCTCAATGTTCTCATTTTGCTATTTCTCATTACTTTCGTTTTTCTTTACTCCCAGTCCATATTCTGTACTCATTAGGTTGTTCATTCCATTCAGCATATCATGTAACTCTTCTTCAGTTTTACCGAGGATAGCAATTTCATTACGGAATCGTATCATTGATATCCATTCAGCTTGATATATAATTCCACTGTTTAACCTTTCTTATATTTCCATCACTGCTTCTTCGATGTACAGGTTGAACAGTAGGAGGGAAAAGACTACATCCCTGTCTTACGCACTTTTCAATCCAAGCGCTTCGTTCTTGGTTCAAAATGGCTCTGAGCACTATGGGACTCAACTGCTGAGGTCCTAAGTCCCCTAGAACTTAGAACTACTTAAACCTAACTAACCTAAGGACATCATACACATCCATGCCCATGGCAGGATTCAAACCTGCGACAGTAGGGGTCGCGCGGTTCCAGACTGTAGCGCCTAGAACCGCTCGACCACTCCGGGCGGCTCGTTCTTGGTTGTCCATTCTTTTTATTCCCTCTTGGCACATGTAAATATTACATAATACCCGTCTCTCCATATAGTCTACCGCTATTTTTGAATATCTTGCACCATTTTACCCTGTAGAACGCTTTTTCCAAGTCAACAAATCCTATGAACGTGCCTTGATTTTTCTCTAGTCTGGCTTCCATTATCTACTGCCACGTCAGAATGGTTTCTCTGATGCATTTACCTTTCCTGAAGCCAGATGGATCGCCATCCAACGAATCTTCAATTCTCTTTTCCATTCTTCTGTATATTGCTCTATTCAGCAACTTGGATGCATGAGCTGTTAAGCTGATTGTACGTTACTTATCACACTTGTCAGCTCTTGCAACCTTGGAACTGTCTGGATAATATTTTCCGAAAGTCAGATGGTATGTCGCCAGACTCATACATTCTACACATCAACGTGAATAATCTATTTGTTGCCACTTCCTCCATGACTTCAGAAATTCTAATGGAATGTTTTCTATCCATTCTACCTTATTTGATCTTAAGACCTCAAAAGATCTCTTAAATTTTAATTCTTATACTGGGTACCCTATCTCTTCTATATCGACTCCTGTTTCCTGTTTCTTCTTCTATCACATCAGACAAATCGTCCACCTCATAGACGCCTTCAATGTACTCTTTCCACCTATCCGCTCTCTCCTCTGCATTTAACAGTGGAATTCCCACTGCAATCTTAATGTTACCACTTCTGCTTTTAATCTCACCGAAGGTTGTTGGCCAGCCGGTGTGGCCGTGCGGTTCTAAGCGCGTCAGTTTGGAAACGCGTGACCGCTACGGTCGCAGGTTCGAATCCTGTCTCGGGCATGGATGTGTGTGATGTCCTTAGGTTAGTTAGGTTTAAGTAGTTCTAAGTTCTAGGGGACTGATGACCTCAGAAGTTAAGTCCCATAGTGCTCAGCGCCATTTGAACCATTTGAATTTGAGGGTTGTTGTGACTTTCCCATATGCTGAGTTTTATTTTTTTCGATTTCTTCACATTTTTCGTGTAACCACCCATTTCGTTTTACCTACCCTGCACTTCCTGTTTATTTCATTCCTCAGCGACATGAATTTCTTTACTCCCGAGTTTCCCTAAATATTTTTGTATTTGGTTCTTTCATCGATCAACTGAAGTATTTCTTCTGTTACCCACGGTTTCTTGGCAGTTACCTTCTTTGTACCTGTGTTTTACTTTTCAACTTCTGAGATTACCCTTTTCATATATGTCCACTCCTGTTCAACTGTATTTCCTACGGAGCTATTCCTAATTGATGCGTCTTTATCCTTAAAGAACCTCAAGCGAGTCTCGTCATCTCTTAGGACTTCTGTATCCTACTTCTCTACATATTGATTCTTCCTAACTAGTCTCTTGAACTTCAGGCTACTCTTAAACACTACTCCAGTGTATGCCTTACAACCTCATTTCTGAATCTCTGTCTGACCATGATAGAATAAAACTGAAATATTCCTGTATCACCTGGTATTTTCCAAATATGCCTCCTCCTCATGTGAATCTTGAACAGAGTATTTGTTATTGCTAGCTGAAATTTATTACAGAACTCTATTAGTCTTTCTCCTCTCCCATTTCTCGTCCCAATTGCATATTCTCGTGTAACATTTTCTTCTGCTTCTTCCTCTAAAACTGCATTGCAGTCACCCATGAATATTAGGTTTTCATCTTCCTTTATGTATTTATTACGCATTCAGTATCCTCATGTACTTTCTCTATCTTTTCGTATTCAGCTTGCGACGTCGGCATACATAGGTGTACTATCGTTGTCGGTGTTGGTTTGCTGTCGATACTGACAAGAACAGTCTTATCACTGAACTGTGAACTGTTCATTGTAATAACTCTATGCCGCACTTTTTCGTTCATAAGGAATCCTACTCCCGTTATATCATTTTCTGTTGCTGTTCATACGACCCTGTACTCGTCTGACCAGAAATCTCCATCTTACTTCCATTTCACTTCACTGACCCCTACTACACCTAGATTGAGCCTTTACCTATTCACATTTTCTAGCTTCCTTACCACATTCAAGAACCTGACATTCCACTCCCCAACTCGTAGACCGTTATCCTTTCTTTTATTATTCAATCTTTTTCTGCTGATCACCTCTCGCTTTCCCGTCCCCTCCCAGAGATCCGATTGGGGGACTGTTCCGCACTCTTTTGCCAATGCAAAGATCACCATGACGCTTTTTCACTGACAGGTCATATGCGTCTTTAATGCAGTGGTTTCCATTGCCTTCTGCATCCTCTAGGCGTTGATCATTGCTGATTCTTTCGCCTTTAGGGGCAGTTTCCCACCCCAAGGACAAGAGAATTCCCTGAACCTCTGTCCGCTCCTTGGCCCTTTTTGACACAGCTGTGGGCAGAATGAGGATTAGTTCTTATACGGGAAGTCTACGGCCGCCAATGCCCATTCAAAATGAAACTGATAACAGTTTCTCCTGCTTTCAGTCATTACTTACAATGAATGAAGAAGGTTTAACTAAAAGTAACGTATACAACTCTCTGGTGCATATTGTATTGAATTTCCGGTCATAAATTCAGTGAAATAAGTTGGTACCAGATGTGGGATATACCTAGACGACGCGATAAATTTGTTAAGAGGGCTTTTTTTCCTGCTCTATGACAGTCGACATTAGCATTTAAGTACGTCCCTCTCTCGGTGCCGAACTCGTGTACCCTAGTTTATAATCAAGGTCAAAGTATAGATGGTTGAACGTGAATAACAATCTACGCTCAGGGGTTCTTGAACTGTAAGTGAACAGTGAGAACTTACATGAATTTCAATTTTTTTTCTACAAAAGGACACTATCAAAATGAGTTGGTGGAGCTCTGTCAGGAAGGTACATTGTTTCAGTATTTCAATTTGGTTGATGGTGCCCTCCGTGAGCCAATTTATATTTATATTTTCAAATAACTGTTCTACCATCCTGCGTTATGGTTTTATGTATTCTTTGGTTTGGTAATTCTATTATTTTCCCCTCTAGTAATCTTTCGATTGCTAACTTGTGTTTCTCAGTGCCGCGGCACATTCCTCTAGCCGGTCCCTTCTTCTGATAAAGAATTCTTCACTCGAGCTTTCTAACCAGATCTTTTTCGTTAGATTCCATATTCGCCGACTCTTAACATTGTCAGAGCGCCAGAATTTAAATGTTTCCAGTTACTTCTTCTCCGAGTTCCGATCGTCCATATCTCACATTCATACACTGAGAAGTAAGAACGACATCATCAACTGTTTAATAGCGTGTTGATACACGATTGGAACGCTGTAGAGTAGCAGTCTGCTTGACATTAATTATACAACTTTGAAGATACGTGGCTTCGGATGTATACGCACAGGTCCCCGATTCCCATAATTTATGGACCATTTTTGGTTTGTGGCTGCGGTACTAGTACCTGATAACTTCCCAAATGTGGCAAAGACATAAAAGTGAGTTCACTATCATGTACCTGAAACCACTGTAGAACGGTTATTGCATTCTGACATGGAAGACGACATCGCCATCATGGAAGACATCAAGCTTGAAAGTAGTACACAGCTTACATGGTACATTAAATCAGTAACACAGGTCACACGGAAGCCCGGGTGAACTTACCCGCCGGCCTTCATCCGTGGCGTGAGGCATGTTGCGAGCAGCAGTTCGCTTAGATACCGGCGAATCCGTATACGAACACCGACCTTCTGTAACACGAAAAGCAACTCATACGAACAGATGTCACGTTTATGCTTTTGCATAGTCCAATCTCGAGAATCCTGGGGCTACTGAAAATGTAAAATCGTTCTCTAGATGTACAAGAAGCCGAGAAGGTATCCCGATTCTCTTCAATCTGCCTACTATTAAAAAGCACTATTGCTTCTCAGGTATCTATTCGGTTACTAAAATCAAATATATTCTGGTGAGCAGTTTGAAACGCGTTTTGTTAGAACAAACACTCGATGGTTTTGCCATGTACCGATCGGTGGATTCTTTGGTAATGTACAGATAACGCCTTTCTAGAAGTCTGAGCGTAACACATCAGTCTCGTAGATTGTTCACGTAATCTTAAATAACCATCTAGCCATTACATGTCTAATGAATTTGACTAACTAACGTATTTGATTTCACATCATTCATTGCTCAGTCGGCGTTCGCACTGTCTTAGGATGAACTTCTTTTGCAATAACTCAGTCCGATACTTCTATCAAACTTCGGGACAATTTTTAACCATCTTACAGTTCTTCGAATTGCTCCTGCCATCTGCCCCCCTTCTTTTGATCACTTAACATATGTTTTATCAGAAAAGCTATTCAATTTACTTTTTGTAAGTTATTTTGGATCTACCTAAATGCTATGTCAGTTTTCCTTCACTCAGAAGTCTGTCAATTTTTCACTTATTTCTTTGGCCCATCTTCAGTTCCTGATAATTTAAATTCTAATTAACCTACACTTCAGACTTCCACATTCTTAAAAAACTTGCTTATTTCTCTTGGCTAAAGCTTAAGTACGTCCTCGCTAATCCGTTTCTTCTTGGATGTGTTAAGTTTCCTCAATATCTGCATTTACTGCTTGTCGTAATAGTTTTGGAGGAAATATGAATTTCTTTGTGTTTTCGTATAAATTAGGTATCAGGTTGTAAATTCCATTGCCTATCCCCAAGTCTCATCGAGGTGGTGCAGAGATAGGACATCATTAAAAAGAAGCAGGGTGAAAAAGTGTTCTCTGTCAAACTTGGTTTAAGTTGCCTGAAACATTAAAACGTGACTCCAGATGATTACTGGGGCAGCTCATTATATAGATAACGGCTACTTATGTAGCACCCTCCAATTTCTCCACACTTCGATTACCATATTCCTCGCTTACAACTTCGACCGATAAAAAATACTCCTTAGTGACCTTACTGTCTAACGGAGATCCGTTTATGGATCACAGGAATGAACACAGCTCTGTGCACCAGAAGAAACGTCGGAATTAGAGAAGCTAAAATAAATATTACATACTCAGAGTAACTGAAGTGTTCCAAAAGTAAACACAAAACAAAGTATGGGAAGCATAGCAAAAGTAAAAACAAAACAATGTATGGGAGGCTAGAAGCATTCAACAAGACAAAAACTGACTTGAGATCTAACTGCACTGCAGAATAAACCATAGTCTTGTAATATATCACTGAACTAATGTGAAAAGAAGACTGTCTGAATATCGGGAAGCACTTAAGAAATCTCGGCCTCATTAAATGTATTTTTGTGAAGAGTTAATGTAATGTCAGTTTCATTAAACTTAGTGTGGTAACGAGGTGCGCCGGCCATTGTGGCCGAGCTGTTCTAGGCGCTTCAATCTGCAACCGCGCGACCGCTACGATCGCAGGTTCGAATCCTACCTCGGGCATGGATATGTATGATGTCCTTAGGTTAGTTAGGTTTAAGTAGTAGTAAGTTCTAGGGGACTGATGACAGCTGTTAAGTCCTATAGTGCTCAGAGCCCTTTGAACCATTTGTAACGAGGCGCATTTGGTTATTCGAAAATATGTTCAATCACAGTACTACTTTATTAGACACGTACATATAGTTTTCCTTCAACTGAACGCTCGCGTAAGCATTTGTAGACTACGGACAGTGTGATCTGTACTCCGAAGTGTAGTGCAACATGATATGACATAGATAAGTGTGCAAAATATTTTAGTTTCTGGTCGAAAAGATAGTACAGTGCCATAATTATCGAACAGCCATGTGTTTAACACACTGTTCGTTTCGATTTCAATGTAGTGTTCCTGAACGGCTGCATCTACTTCTCCGTCAGTTACTACGTCCCATGTTCCCACGCCGGCCGAAGTGGCCGTGCGGTTAAAGGCGCTGCAGTCTGGAATCGCAAGACCGCTACGGTCGCAGGTTCGAATCCTGCCTCGGGCATGGATGTTTGTGATGTCCTTAGGTTAGTTAGGTTTAACTAGTTCTAAGTTCTAGGGGACTAATGACCTCAGCAGTTGAGTCCCATAGTGCTCAGAGCCATTTGAACCATGTTCCCACAACGCTGAATACACCTGTCCCATTACCCACATCAAGGAAAACTGATCGCGGTGGGAAGTGACTGTTAGGTGGCTTAGGCAAACAGAGAAAGATACGTCTGATGAAACGCAGTACGAAACAAAGAAAACAAAGTAAAATCTGGTTATTTAGTGTGCATTCGATTACTTTGTTTCATCGTTACTTCTTAGGCCTAATAACAACATAATTATAACAGAAGTTATTACATTGCCATTTCCAGGGGATTTTGTAGGAATATGTCTAATTTCTTTTCACTTCGTTTAAAAAAAATGTCTCATTAACAGCTGTAATCTTCAAGTGTGAATAATATCTTGGTCGATAAACTCCACCATCACTTCTCCTTAGCGGACGCTACGGAGTAGATCTGCAAGTACAAATATGCGCATTCTCCATTATACTAGATATGCTGAAAATGTCGCAATTGAGATGAAATTGATTACTCAGGTAGTAGGTGAGAAGATCAGACCGTATTTTTGGGCTCCTGTGACGTCGTTGGTTTCTTGGTACCTGCTGAATGGTGGCTCGGAAATTGATCGTGTTTGGCTATTATTTGTCCTCGATCACTTTACGATTGCTCTTTTGCTGGCACAACCGGAGAGCATTGGCACTAGTTAAAAGATATTCATTTGTATCCGAGCCCTGCCAAGATCAAGCTGCCGGTAGACGCGAAGTGATGCCGTACGCGGTACTGTACACATTGTGATGGTTAATGGTGCACTGTTTGCAAGCAGCAGACTTGGCCTTCCCCTTAGCATTCCTAATCCCACGACAGCTGTAATGTGGGAGCAAGCCCGTTCCCAGCATCCACCTCGCGAATCGTCAAGTTATCGTGGAAAGATAGTGCAACACTGACGAGGTCGCAACTGCGAGAAATGAACAGAGAGTGAACGATGTTACAGCTGAACACCTGCAGGGCATCTTTCGATGGAATCCCATATTTCAGTCTTCCTGTTCCAGCTGTTCTACGTATTGCAATGCAGCGGAAGCAGCTTAGGCTCAAGTTTCTGTTGATAACGAGATGAAGGACAAGATTGTACAGGACGACGATGGTGAAGGATATCTGTCGTAACCATTTCGGCAAAACCAGTCCAGCGGTGAAAAGTGCTTTTACAGAGCCTATAGCTTCCCCGTAGCTTGCTGCTGTTGGTTACGGCTTGTCTGTTGAATATTGAGAAGAGAACAAAACAAAACATGATTTGATGTGGGTAACCAATCATATTTGACGTTTGTAATATTAAATTTCCTGGGTCGTATTTTCTGTCGTTGGCAGCTATCAACGGTGAGCTGCTAAACTCCATCCTAAACATCATCTTGGATATCACGAAATACTGTCAACAAACAGCGAAAAGTTTGTGATAACAATAACCGTAAACATCTTTGCTGCGCGTTTCACCAGTTTACACCGTCATCTCAGATAGAACCCCATCACCTAGAAATTTGGGACGTTTTCCAGAAAAACAGCCGAATATTTGTGACGATAAAAATCATAAATATCTTTATTACCTGTCCAGCAAATGGAGCATCTTAGTGTAGATTACCCAGCTGTAGTAATGGTTCTAAAGAAATTGTTAACAACAGTTGCAACATTGTTTTAATTTTAAACCACAATCCGTTTGGAACTACAAGGTTACCTAATGGTTTTTGCGTAGTAGCAAACAACTAAGTTACACACAATTAGACAAACAGCGAAGAATATAGCAATAACAATTATAAGTAACAATTCTGGTACCCAAATGTTCACTGTAACCAGTACACACACTTTATAAAAGCTGCAATTTTAAGATAGTGTCGTGTGAAGCCGTCTACTATTAAAATGGATATATGTTATCCAAAACTGAATCTACTGAAAAACAACTTGTCAATGAACATCAAACAAATTTCATAATGAAATATTAAATTGTACTCTAGAGAATGGACATATGTCACTTGAACGTACCTGTCAGGCGTACTGAGTCGACACAGGACAACTGCTGAGACCTTCCATCATATGGCACATAAATAGCGGAGGGGGAACGTACAAGCACGGCCTACAGGGGGCACGCATGTAAGGAGGCACAGGCAACTGACGATATAAAAACTGATAAACCGCTTTAAAAATTATAAAAAATACAAAATAAATTGGAATTTAATTTCCTGGCATGAATGAATATTAAAAGGTCTTATAAACAATATTATTACGAAAAGAGAAAGCAAAGCAGACCATGATGAACCATGATGAACCTGTGTGGAAATATGACGACAGTACCACATGAAGCCACGACAAACTGAATGTCGACTGCTGTTTACAATAAATAGGCCTGCAGTAATATGTTGCCATGGGTTCTCCACTGACTGGCACTATCGGCAATATGTTAATCAGTCATCTTGAAAACCAGTTCCAAGGCAAGTTCTTGCAATAATTGCACAAAATGTTTTATTATGAGTGCAAAAGACGTGTACATGATATTCCATTGCATCTAGGGGCTAAGAATGACATGGAACTTTTAACTCATAAGATGAACGAACCTCAACCTTATGTCCAGTTTACTCAGAACATCACGAAGCTAAGACGGCTAGTTTCCTTTTCTAGGTGAGATCTGTCGCAAAATTAAAACCACAGCTATAATCCTGTGAAGGTTTATTCAGATGTGCTGTGCAATGTCTGTAGCATACCTACCGATTACGTCACGTCTCACTTTTCAGTACTAAGTGCACAGTGATCCAATAAATATGCTTACAACAATTGAGTCTGCCGCCAAACGTGAAGTGCATGCTGCCATTAGTTGAAGGTTTCCGTCTAATTTCATGCAGCCCACATAACGTAACTGTTATGTGTGACGGAAATGTGCGGCAGTGTTTGTAGGAACACACTACAGCTGCCACAAGAGCACTACTGCATCTTCTTCGATGACCCATCACACAAATCGCCCACCAAACAGATCCCTGATTTTTTACCGTTTTGCTCACATGAACCGCTGGCTGTGAAAACATCATTTTGGTACTGACACGGAGCTGCAGGTAATCGTAGAGAACTGGCGGAAAGCACCAGCGGCTGCCTTGTATGGTATGGTTACTGGGAAGTTGACACAACATTACGACGGATGTCTCAAAGTCTGAGGGGCTACCATGTAGTGTAGTAGCCGGAAGGTGTAGCTAAAAAATGCAAGTAAATAACCTGAATTTCACTTCCATTTCCATTTCGAGCCTAACTAGTACATAGAAAAAAAGTCCATCGTAAGTCAACTTTCCAGATTTGTTTATTGCTAAGTGAAGTGAGTCATTTGGCATTTATCGCTTGCATACAACAACTGCTCTCGTTATTCCTCAGACATTTTGCCACCTAGAGCAGCTAAACAAAAGCTTGTTTCAAGCAGTTATGATAGCAGATGACTTAAATTCCTCCTTAATATTACAGAAACTGTGAAGGAACCGGCCATATGACAGAAATTTCCTTAAAAATTGATAGAGTAAGTTGTAGTTCGTAAGATATATAATTCTAAACCTGAATTTCTTCAAAACGATGCTGTAGTATGGATAAAATTCGACTCACTTCCTTTTTATGAGTTCTTATAAAATCAGTGCATTGTTTCGCAGATTTAAATTTAGAGATGCCTTCTAACCGTTATCACATTAGGTCAGCAACATGTACACAATACTAAAATTAAAAACAAGAAATTTACTACTGCAAGCAATTATAAACTGATATCAGCAGCCGTATGCATAACAATAAGAGCGATATTCTTAACGAACAAAAAGATGTGAAAAATATTTGTTTTCGTGGGTGGCTTCCACAATGTATTTTGTGTTTTCTAACGTAATTAATTTTTGTGTTGTTAAATGCCGTCACTTGGTACAGCACGCCCATTTATTGGAAACAGCAAACCATGTTCGGATCTCAAGGCTACATGTCGTATAAACATCATATTTGCTAACAGGGACATCATTTGCTGCATTGTTTATGATCGATGGTTTACATGTACACTTCTTTTTCATCATAGGATCTCACTATATGTTAAAAAAAAAACGGATAAGGTAGTTCGCACCGGACGGGGTGGTCGAGCGGTTCTAGGCGCTTCAGTCTGGAACCGCGCGACCGCTACGGTCGCAGGTTCGAATCCTGCCCCGGGCATGGAAGTGTGTGATGTCCGTAGGTTAGTTAGGTTTAAGTAGTTCTAAGTTCTAGGGGACTGATGACCTCAAAAGTTAAGTCCCATAGTGCTCAGAGCCATTTGAACCATTTTTTTAAGTTCGCGAAGTTAATTTCACAGAAAAAGAAACTTGCTTTAGACAACTAGAAATCGTGTGAGAGGAATTTTTGTGCCAAGAACATAACTTTACAGGTACAATAAATATGGACAGTGGACCAGTCGCGGACGGAGGAGGGACCTCCTCCGACACTTAGCTATACACTTACGATTTACAGTGGCGATGAAGCTCTTCCGAGCATGAGCGTTGAAATTCATCACTGGACTAGATTTGTGGCAAAACTTACATATGAAGGAAAAGAAGAAGGACGAACGAGTAACGATCACTGCTCAACAACATCAGCAACAACAGTAAAATAAGCAAATGAAACAGACAGCACTCACCACAGGTATGCTGGACACTTCTTTTTATGTTCAAATACCGTTTCCTACAGAGGAACATTGGTTCCGTCGTCGGGTATCAACTCAGCAGACAACGTCTGCAAGAAACTCCAAACGTACAGAAGAAAATGACTACTTCCACAAATGTAACTGTAATCGTTTTTTCGTGTCATCAGTCTTCTGACTGGTCTGATGCGGCCCGCATACAATTCCTCTACTGTCCAACATTTTCATCTCAGAGTAGCACTTGCAACCTATGTCATCAATTATGTGTTGGATATATTCTAATCTCTATTTTGCTCTACAGTTTTTACCCTCTAGAGCTCCCTCTAGTACCTTGCAAGTAATTCCTTTCTGTATTCATATATGTCCTAATATCCTGACCCTTCTTTTTGCCAATGTTTTCCATATATTCCTTCCCTCGCCAATTCTTTGCAGTATCTCCTCATTCCTTAACTCACCAGTCCACATAATTTTCAACATTCTCCTGTAGCACCACATCTCAAATGCTTCGATTCGCTTGTGTTCCTGTTTTCCCGTACTTAATGTTTCACTGCCATATGACATTGTGCTCCAAACGTACATTCTCAAAGACTTCTTCTTCATATTAAGACCCATCTTTGATACCAGTAGACGTCTCCTAGCCAGGAATGTCTTTTTTGCCTGTGTTAGTCTGCTTTTTATGTCCTTGCTCTGCCCATCATGGTTTGTTTCGCTGCCTACATAGCAGAATTCCTTAACTTCGTGTACTCCATGATCCTCAATTCTGATGTTAGTATAATCCATTATCAGAGTAAAACCAATAGGTACTCATGGAGTGCAGAGTATTTCTCTGCACTCCAGGAGTGAATTAATTGTATAGGGGAACACAAGAACACGATACTGACTGAACAGCTGGTATCTGATATACTAAATCAGTTGACACAGTTAACCTCTTCGAAGAAAAACAGTATGGAACATTCACATATATAAAATATGGTTGTCACGACATTATAAAAAAACGACAATGGACCATAACAAAAATAGCCTGTCGTTACTGAATACCTATACGAACAGAATAATGGACCTAAAAATTTTACTATGGAGTGAACGCTCACTGTGTGCCAATAGAGAGTCGTTCATGAATGAACTCTACTCCAATGATTTTTCTGTTTCCGTTGTGAGACCTGGAAAAACAAAACACTGCCATCAGACTTCGCGTATACAACTAGATCTGGAAGATGGTAGAAGTGGAGTAGCTCATCTGAGTAGCACGACACTTATTTATTAGTGGCAGACTCTGCAAGAGAGGCGCTCTGCATCTCGGTGTAGCTTGCTCGCCAGGTTTCGAGAGGGTGCGTTTCTGGATGAGGTGTCGAATATATTGCTTCCCCCTACTTATACCTCCCGAGGAGATCACGAATGTAAAATTAGAGAGATTCGAGCGTGCACGGAGGCTTTCAGACAGTCGTTCTTCCCGCGAAGCATACGCGACTGGAACAGAAAATTGAGGTAAAGGCAGTGGTACGTAAAGTGCCCTCCGCCACACACCGTTGGGTGGCTTGCGGAGTATAAATGTAGATGTAGATGTAGTCAGATTTCATTTCCTCTCCCTAATTTCAACATCCAAGCAACAGCTGCAGAAATAATCGGTAAGAACCACCAACTTTTCCAATGTGTCTGTATCGTATCCCTCAATTTGTTGGTATTTTGAGAATTTTATACGTAAAGTGCTACAAGAAATAGCAAGTCACACAGCATCGGAGTATCATATGAGAGATAAGGTAGGAGAGGTTGTAACTTGTAGGTGCTTACAGTATCATTATACACAACTAGATCTGGAAGATGGTAGAAGTGGAGTAGCCGGCTCTTAAACCTAAGGACATCACACACATCCATACCCGAGGCAGGATTCGAACCTGTGACTGTAGCGATCGCGATGTTCCAGCCTGAAGCGCCTACAACCGGCCGGCTATCATTATATACTATGATCGAACTGCACCAGTAAAACAAGATCCTTTGATGACGCTAACTGCAGTGGATAATAACATCAGCCTCTCCCTGTATGAAAAAATTACCGCAAGATCTATTCACCATGAACAACTTTGGGTCAGATCACTTTCCTATTGCTATGGTAAGCCATTTCGTTACTAACAAAGAAATATATTTTTCTAATAAATTGATTTGGAATATGAATAAAACTAATTGGCATAAATATGGACAAACCTTTGAATGAGAAGTACAGTTAACTGGGAAAAGCCAGCCCCTGCACAAAGTTTATTCACAGCTTCTGAAGAGCATATATAGTGCGCCAAGTAATTTCCTCCCAACAAGACTTTTAACGGTAAAAGCAAAAAAAAGATTGGGCGATCCATGGTGGAATGAAGATTGCACTAAAGCAGTAAAAGGCATATTGTAGTGTAGCTACTCCGCCTCAGGTCGTACATTATAAACAGGTGCTCGATCGTGTTGAAAGATGCAATCGCCATCTCCGAATTGGTCTTCAACAGAGGGAAGCAACAAAGTGCTTAAAACATCCATGTAAGCCTGTGCTGTGGTAGCGCCACGCATGACAATAAGGGGTGCAAGCTCCCTCCATAGAAAACACGACCACACCATAACGCCACCGCCTCCGAATTTTACTGTTGGCACTACACACGCTGGCGGATGACGTTCACTGGGAATTCGCCATACCCACACCCTGACATAGGATTGCCAATATACCGTGATTAGTCACTCCCCACAACGTATTTCCACTGTTAAAACGTCCATCGTTTACAGCTCCTTATACCAAACGAGGCGTCGTTTGGCATTTACCGGCGTGATGTGTGGGTTATGAGCTGCCGCTCGACCATGAAATCCACATTTTGTCACCTCCCCCCTAACTGTCATAATACTTGCAGAGGCTCCTGATGCAGTTTGGAATTCCTGTGTGACCGTCTGGATAAATGTCTGCCTATTACACATTACGACCCTCTTCAACTGTCGGCGATCTCTGTCAATGAACAGTCGAGATCGGTCTGTACGATTTTGTGCTGTACGTGTCCCTTGACGTTTCCACTTCACTATCACTTCGGAAGCAGTGGACCTAGGGATGTTTAGGAGTGTGGAAATCTCGCGTACAGACGTATGACACAAGTGACACCCAATCACCTGACGGCGTTCGATGCTCGTTAGTTCCGCGGAGCGATCTATTCTGTTCCCTCACGAAGTCTGATGACTTTTGAGGTCGCTGATATGGAGTACCTGGCAGTAGGTGGCAGCTCAGTGCACCTAATATGAAATGCGTATGTTTTTGGGGCTGTCCGGATACTTTTGATCACATAGTGTAGATGCTTGGTAATGCTTTAGAACTGTCGCTCGAAGTATACATGTTGCTATGGGTGTAAGTGAAGATAATTCTAGTGAAGGCGAGTACAGTGTAGTGAACAACATTACATCATTATTTACTTCATTTGCAAACTAAAGACTATAACTATTAAGAGTAGTATGTTTTGTGTTGGTTAATATGCGTGGACATTAATCTCTACTTTCCCCTCGGTAGCAGGTTGGGTACTGAATTGTGGAGGCAGAAAGGTATAGTTATATGCGTAGCATACTTCGCGGTGCAGTTACGACGTCAGGTAGTAAATTGAGGAATGTTTTTGCCTTAGGACTGTTAAACGCAGAGAAAAAAAAACTACTTACACACTGAAGTTGGTATATTAAGATACCAATAATGACAGTATCCAAACGTATACCTAAGACATCATGTATAATGGACTATTGATGAAACAAGAATGAGTCCAAGACTGGAAGACGAAGATTACAACCACTTTTTACAAAAACGGGAATGATCAGTCTTTAGCTACAGCCTAAAGGCCAATCGCATTATCGCCATGAATCGCAATAACAGCGGAACAGCTAATACAAAGGAATTCAGAAAGGTGGCTACAATGCCTGCTCCTACTAGGTTGCTCTCATTTCGGATTTCGTGAAAGTAGACATTATAGGCATTATCTGGACAATGTCTTTATATTAATCTCCACAGTGTTAACTGAATTTTGTGGACACAAATGTACAGCTGCACTATTCTTAGATATTTCAGAACCCTACTATAATGTACAGAAAACATTACATTAAAGTTAAAATAATTAGGAGGACCGCATCAATTTCTAAAGGACGTTAAGAAAGTATCAGTGACCGCGCTTTATATATCAAAACTGGTAATGGTCTTCGGGGACTACATATAGTGGACAAATGCATTCTGCAAGTGTGTGACCTCAGCGCAGTCATATATATAAAATGCGTGCATACGACATGCAAAATGTTCAAACTCAGTCACTTAGCACCATTTCGTTGGCAGACGACATATGTCTTATTACCTCGCACCAAATGCTGCAGGGTGTTGTAAACAATCTTAGCTTGTTGTCTACGAATTTAAACCAGTGGCTCTTCGGAAAAAATGGTTGAAACTATGAGTGGCGTCTGCTGTGCTTTCTCTATTAGTAATGATACTTTCGACACCTCTTCTTATTATACATCCACGTCAATCACTCCGATTATATTTTTTGTGTTTTATTTAAGTTTTGAAGCATTTTATCAACTTTCATCTCGTCACTTGCCTCTGTCTATTCACCTACCTGCCACCTACAGGCCCTGCTTGTAACTTACCTGTACACTATTTAAGTGCCACAGCCTGGCACATCTCAGTTGCCATCCTGTGACCTCTCAGAACGCCTGATATGTATCTCCAGGTGTTACATGTCGATCTCCTAGATTGTAACAGACTTCATACGGTGTAATATTTTATTATTGTGTTCTTGTGATATCTGTTGACGAGTCAACTTTCAACATGATTTAATTTGTCTAACGTACGTCCATGTTAACTGTACTTAGGTTCACACTACATTATTTTTAATTTGTTAATTTCTGAGGTGTGTGAACGAGTTGCTTTGAATATTGATGTATTTTATTTTTTGTTAATCATGCGTACTGTTACAGTATTTGCCATTTGTCTGTCACAGCAATTTTAACCTTATTATTAGAACCCAGCGTATCCACAAACATGCAGATCGTTACATATTCTTAAAAAATAAACGTGAATATCAACAAACAAAGCTGGTCTCGGGTTCTCCTGATCAGGAACAAAAATAATCAATTCTTACTTTCTATAGAAAGATATTAATAGTTTCAGCGAGTAACATTGCCTACCATATACCATCATCCGATTAGGTGCGACCAACGATAAGAAATTACCGACATCAGCGCGTAATGGAAGCGACTCGGACGCCAATAGTGCCACATCCAAGAATTTCCAGTAGGTTGTGTGCATTTCACGCCTTAAGGTAGGTGAAAACTGGAATATACATTTGTGTATTAGGCACCGAAAAAGTATGTAGGTTGCTGGGAGATGTAACATTAACTATACACTATCATATTTCTAGTGAGTAACACATTCACACGACCAGCCTTTCCAGGGACGCTATCAGTGAAGGTTAAATGTATCAAACTGAGGTCGAGAACCAGGGTTCGAACAACATCAGAATTCAGTTTAGGTATTAATAAAGAGCTTCGCTGTATTTAGTACTTTTATTGTTTTAACACTACCGCTTTCGTGGCACGAATAGTCACATCTATAGGCTGCAACACCGAAAATGCAGGATGCATGGAACCTGCTACCGATATATAACTTTTTTTTAATTGTATGTAAATATTTGTAATTTAAATGCTTTCTTTTAATAAGTAAGGACATTGTTTCACTTTATGTGTACATTTAGGTAGAAGTCTGTTGAAGTTTCATTGTATTTATCTGTGTTTTACTGCGAAACTTATAAGCTCTGGGAAAAAGCCAAAGGAAATGTTATTTGCATCGACTAGCGACGCTAATAGCAGTGCTTGTGCGTTGTAAAATCTTTGGGTAGGGCGTTGTTGCGCAGAGCGCGCGGAGAGGGGGTGGGACGGGTTCCAGCGCCTGTAAAGTGTGGTGTTAACGCTCTCGCAGCAGAGAGTACCATTTTCGGCGGCATCAAGTAAGTGCGCAGGCCAGATGTCTAGAGCAGGAGTATGGACAGTGGATGGGCGGAAGAGGCTGTATTAATTATGATTGCCCGTTCCTACAACTAGCCGTGGCTCCACAATATGTTACCGTTTTCAACAACAGCAGCAGTTCCAGCAACGTAGTTTCGTCGTCGGCTCCGAGTTTCGCCATATGCACAGCACTGAAGTAAGACTGTTCATTTGCAGAAAGTATTAACAGCTAACCCAGCAGCACAACTGAATATGATTTGCTTGATAAGATTTATTTAAATAATAGTCAGTTAAATCCAGGGCGATTGTGTCCTCATTACCCCGGACATTGTTACCAAGCAGGATCCTTGTTCCTTTTTTTCCTAGTATGCTGAGTGTCATAAGAAACAAACTGAATAGTTTCAGCCAGTTTATTAATGAGTAATTTCTCTTTTAAGAATTTTAGCCTCAGTATACTTTCAACTAACGGTTGTACAACACAGGTTTCAGTGTATGACTAAATTAAAGCAATTTCAATTTTCAAATTCGAGAATCGATCTCTGGAAAAAATCGAAATCTAAAGAAATGCACACATTAAGAGTGTGGAAGTTTTATTTATTTTATATATAGCTTGGAGCACATGGCTGTTTCATTTGGTACGTAACCTAGTATTTAATTCTGTTCAACCCAGTAAATAAGGCTCAGTTATTCAGACAATAATATGAAATCCAATTTGGAAATAAGTAACGGCAAAGTAAAAGTGCTTGTTTTTCTTCAAAGTTTCTTTGATGACGTTATGCTGAGGCCACTGAAAGTCATTGTTCATGTAACGAAGTCCAGTACTAAGATACAGTTTAATTGCATATTTTCAAATCATTACTCGATTGCCTTTTTCAAAATTTAATGCTAAAGATAACGTAAGTGAGACCTCTCAGTTCTCTTTATCATTACATACTCACTTGTAATTAGCGTAAGAAAAGGAAAAGAAAACGTAGCAACCTTTATTTGCCATGTCAGTGTTTAATAATACATCTATCTCTTTCCCATTATCTTGTACAGAATTTTTTTATGTAAATTGCCCTAGTGGGCTGGCGACTTAATTACTTCCTTTCCGTTCATTAGTGTAACTTTTGGATTCATAATCAGTGTTACCCCTTTTCTGTCCAGTGTTGTTCGTGATTGAATGCACAAAATAACTTTCATTTTCTAAATTATAGCCCTGTTCGGTTTAATTACTTTTATTTTCAGTAGACTTTCCATCAGAAAGGTGGTTGTACACTTTCCTCTTACATACCGGTATCACTTCTTCGGGAAAGACAGCCTTATACAATTAGAAAGAATCCATAAGGCATACACGCGATTGAGTCATATTTTATATCGCAAGCAGGATTGGCCGATTAGAAGAAGGGAGGTTGCACCTGGCTACGCGGGTGACAGACAATAACAGTTTGGTATTGTTCTGGGCACGAATTTGGATTGAGCAGTTTTTTAGCCAATAATAACTTGTTGCTACATGAAGGGTCGCTACCCATATTGTACAGACACACAAACAAATTACACTTTCAGTTTGCATCAGTACCTTTGTTTTGCTCCTAACAATCTATTGAATTCTTCGTGTTATTGCTATAACCTGTCTCTAACATCTGAGTCACTACCTCATCACAATGACTGAGCTGATGAGCTCAAGAAAATGGAAAAATGCTACAATTCTATAAATAAAAAAAAAACAGTCTCGATCACGTTTTCATATATTTATTCGTAACGAAACTTACAAATATCGAGCATAGGATTTTACTGTAAGATTCATCGAACTATGACAGTTTACCATAGAATAAGAGCTAATAATTATTAAATAGTGTAATTTTTAAAGGATCTTTCTCCGTGTTATCAAAGAATTTCTTGACTTTATAGTACGAATTACTCAAGTGTTACGCTTTCAAAAATGATCAAATGTATGTGAATTCCTAAGGGACCAAACTGCTGAGTTCATCATCCCTAGACTTAAACACCACTTACACTAACGTAAACTAATTTATGCTAAGAACAACACACATACACCCATGTCCGAAGGAGGACTCGAACCTCAGGCGGAAAGGGCTGAGCAATCCGTACCCTGGCGCTTCCAACCGCGCGGCCACATCGCAGGGCGTTATTCTTTAAGTGTCTTTGTGGGGCAATGGGTTAGTAATATTAAATAATAATCAGACAAAAGTAATACAACGAAATATTAAAATACTTGAAATATTGTTCGTCGTCCTTTATGA
Organism: Schistocerca serialis cubense; assembly: GCF_023864345.2. Classification (NCBI taxonomy): domain Eukaryota; kingdom Metazoa; phylum Arthropoda; class Insecta; order Orthoptera; family Acrididae; genus Schistocerca; species Schistocerca serialis. The sequence continues at coordinate 532,777,911 of NC_064641.1, read as the reverse complement.
GAGCCTGGAAACTATTTATGTTGTCAGCCGGAAAGCGGTAGAGAACATTCTGACACTAGTTCCCAGTCCTGCTCACTGAAAAAAATGTTATTGTTCTCCATTTGCTCAGCGGGATCAGATTGATATTTATAAAGATTTTTAGTTCTAATTGATAGATATATTTGGTAAAGTTTCTCACGCACGATATTGTAATTTTCATTATGTTAATACTAATGACAAATGTCTCTATCCTAAACAGCACTACGGGCGGTTCAGAGGCGACCTCTAGTGTAAGTTCTTATTAAACTGTCTTTCACCTTGACTTATGATAATCAAAATAATTGCTCGCCACAAAAGTGGAAATTAATTGTCACCACTTGCGACGCGGATTTGTTAACCTTACGGGCGGCACACTAACAGTTACTTATGATAAATCTAAGCGATCCAGGATGGTGTACAGTCCTCGGGATTACACTTTCTATTTGTACCGAAAATATGAATTCTGTTGCGGTCTGGCTGTGATGTCATCCGAGGCGTCGCGTACTCCGGCATTTGACAGACGCAGATCATACGGTGGCTGAGTGCGAAGTGAAGACTAGTCTTATGGGACCGATGACCGTTGCAGTCTGGTCCCTTTAATCCCACAAATCAACCAACTAGTCTTACCTCTCAGAGTGTATTTATATAAGGGCGCAGCGGATGGCCCAGGGAATGTCTGCTGTTATCCGCTCTATGCCAATGGTAGCAGCCTCTAAACGGCCCCTTTCTGGGACACGTAATATTTTATAACAATGTCCTGAATTCATTTTGAATTTTAGTAATTTTTCTGTGAATGTAGTTAATTTGGTTAAAATCACAGAAATTTTTTTAGCTGGGATACGTATAAACTTCGTCGTCTACAATTTTTAGAACGGAACTGACCGTAGAACAGGAACTCTGAACTACAAGTAAGACCTTGTATTGGTTATGATTTACATTCTGGCCCTGAAACTTCTTATAGCTGTATTATTTAATATCTTTCATCACGTGCTGTAACCAGAACTCTCTAGCATTAATACACTCCTGGAAATGGAAAAAAGAACACATTGACACCGGTGTGTCAGACCCACCATACTTGCTCCGGACACTGCGAGAGGGCTGTACAAGCAATGATCACACGCACGGCACAGCGGACACACCAGGAACCGCGGTGTTGGCCGTCGAATGGCGCTAGCTGCGCAGCATTTGTGCACCGCCGCCGTCAGTGTCAGCCAGTTTGCCGTGGCATACGGAGCTCCATCGCAGTCTTTAACACTGGTAGCATGCCGCGACAGCGTGGACGTGAACCGTATGTGCAGTTGACGGACTTTGAGCGAAGGCGTATAGTGGGCATGCGGGAGGCCGGGTGGACGTACCGCCGAATTGCTCAACACGTGGGGCGTGAGGTCTCCACAGTACATCGATGTTGTCGCCAGTGGTCGGCGGAAGGTGCACGTGCCCGTCGACCTGGGACCGGACCGCAGCGACGCACGGATGCACGCCAAGACCGTAGGATCCTACGCAGTGCCGTAGGGAACCGCACCGCCACTTCCCAGCAAATTAGGGACACTGTTGCTCCTGGGGTATCGGCGAGGACCATTCGCAACCGTCTCCATGAAGCTGGGCTACGGTCCCGCACACCGTTAGGCCGTCTTCCGCTCACGCCCCAACATCGTGCAGCCCGCCTCCAGTGGTGTCGCGACAGGCGCGAATGGAGGGACGAATGGAGACGTGTCGTCTTCAGCGATGAGAGTCGCTTCTGCCTTGGTGCCAATGATGGTCGTATGCGTGTTTGGCGCCGTGCAGGTGAGCGCCACAATCAGGACTGCATACGACCGAGGCACACAGGGTCAACACCCGGCATCATGGTGTGGGGAGCGATCTCCTACACTGGCCGTACACCACTGGTGATCGTCGAGGGGACACTGAATAGTGCACGGTACATCCAAACCGTCATCGAACCCATCGTTCTACCATTCCTAGACCGGCAAGGGAACTTGCTGTTCCAACAGGACAATGCACGTCCGCATGTATCCCGTGCCACCCAACGTGCTCTAGAAGGTGTAAGTCAACTACCCTGGCCAGCAAGATCTCCGGATCTGTCCCCCATTGAGAATGTTTGGGACTGGATGAAGCGTCGTCGCACGCGGTCTGCACGTCCAGCACGAACGCTGGTCCAACTGAGGCGCCAGGTGGAAATGGCATGGCAAGCCGTTCCACAGGACTACATCCAGCATCTCTACGATCGTCTCCATGGGAGAATAGCAGCCTGCATTGCTGCGAAAGGTGGATATACACTGTACTAGTGCCGACATTGTGCATGCTCTGTTGCCTGTGTCTATGTGCCTGTAGTTCTGTCAGTGTGATCATGTGACGTATCTGACCCCAGGAATGTGTCAATAAAGTTTCCCCTTCCTGGGACAATGAATTCACGGTGTTCTTATTTCAATTTCCAGGAGTGTATAACAGATACTTAATCTACTACAAATAAGGACGTTTTCGTTCCAAATTTAGTTTTCAGAAAATTCCTCGAAAACTATTAGAGGTAGCTCAATAGGGGTACATAATTATTAATATTACGTTGAACTGAATCTTCATACAAATTTTCATATTTCTAAGTCGAGTCTTTATCGCCTTCAGTTTTTCTTAAAAACGTGGACTCTGACTAAAATATTCCATCACGTTGAGACTTGTATCAGTTAATTTTCACACACATCTGCACATTATGACCAAAGTTTGTCTTCCTAGCTTTATTATTTAGCGTCAAGTATTTTCTCCTAAAACGATAAATTTAGGGAAAAATTTCATCTGATGAATCGGAGATTTAACAGTTAATATACTAAAGCACATGGTGACAGAGTTTGGAAAAGCAACTTTAACTTTTAATTCCATTCTTAAATTTAGGTGTAATACTTGTGTGCTAGGCACAGACCCATTATGATGACGTGGCGCTACTGGCAGTGAATTGGGGCAAGTACGGCACATTCGCTTGACTCTGTAATTCTCAAATTACACAGCGCTTGTTTCGCCACATCACCCCCATCTAGTATTGTGAAAAAGTTAATTTTTAAAGAAAATTAAATATTCGAAACAAGGAATGTTATTATAGCTATTCTCTCGATTTTTAGCGAAATTCCTTAACATTATACTTACAAAACAATCGTACACACATACACAGAAAAAATTACATAATGAACTTTTACAAATCATATACATAAATTACATAGAAACTTAAATAAAATTTTCGATAATCACAAAAGTATTTTTACATAAATTTTTCAGTCTTTACCTGAAAGAGAAACACAAAATTTTTCACTTTTCAGTACTCAGATATCTCATCACAATCGTAGGCACCAATGCGAGCAGCCATACGACACTTTCACTAAATCATTAGGAGTTTGGGAATTCACTTTTCCATTGTATTTTATTACAAAAAGGAAAGGGAAGGATTCATTGTCGATCATGTTGTCCTTACTTCCTTCTCCACTATAGCCTGTAGGCTGTCTTCCATGAAGCCTCAAGGTCCCTGAGAAACAGATAACATAGCCTAAGCTTCTGTTCTGAACTTATATCTAAGGGAGGACAAAATACATTTCATTTTCTATTTACCTTTTATAGTTCCAAAACTTAAGAAGTTATCACAAAAAATTCATGTTTGTAACTTTTGAAAAATAATTGTTGGTTACAAGTTATATCATAAACTCGTAGCTTTTCATTTCGCTATTAATCCTGAATCACAAACTAAACAGTACCCTTTTGATTTCTTTTATGCACTAAAGGTCAATTTACGTTCTTAGATAGTGACTTTTGGCCTAGTTTGCGATAAATTTTCTTACCTTAGATGTTGCTTCCCCTAAGATTGTGTAAAATTTGTAAATTTTTTTCCTTTGGTTGAATTATGACACAGATAAGTGAGCTAGTGAAATCATTTGTCTGTCAGCAGTTTTTTCTTTGTTACACGTATTATTGTAAAGCTGTTTTTACTATAATATATCAATACTTTGTGATCTGCATTTCTTAACACTTTTGTCTACCTGTATTTTGTTGTCTGTATTTATCTGTTCATTGGCCACCCGCCTTAAGCAAGACTGCGCGTTTCTCACACCTTTTTACGAGACATGTGGGAGTTTCTCATCAAGTTTCCACCTTTTGACATACATGTCAGCTTACCGGCTTCATTCCTCCTGTTTCTCTCCATTTTCATATATACATATATTTCGACGCTCTCTCTCTATTTTACCTCCGTCAGCCCACTGACCTTATTATTTACTTATACATTTGGTATGATCCCCACCTCCACACATCTCTTTTAATTAATACTAAAACGCTTTGGCGTGCCTCTAAAGGCACCATATTATAACTCTTTTATCTTCAGAGAACATTACTCCCAGTTTAAAATTATTAATTTGTGCAAAGTCTATTGGTTCAGGCTTTTAGGAAATTCCTGCTTTAATTATCTCTCTTGATGCAAAACGTTCCGTGTTTCTTAAGCACAAAACGTTTTTACTGATGTTATTTATTGCTTACTTACCTCAGCCATACTTTTTCATTTATTGGCGCTTAAAAGTTACCTGTCGTTATTTTAACCTTTAGAATTTACTCCACCAAACTACTTGTCACATTCTTTTGTGAGTCGCCATTTGGGTATAGTCATGTTTGGGAATCACCCTTATCGACTAGCAAGACGTTATAAACTAATAGCACGTATACAACCAGAAGACGCATATTACTTAATACTTTGATAGGACAGATGAAGGGAATAAAACCTGAAAGGGAAATAAAGTTTCTCCCAGGTGGAACCGCACAGTATCCCAAACTGTATCCGCCAAAGAGTGGCAGACTCCCTGCACTAACTAGTTGCTGCCCTGTTTACATTTCTTCAAATCTACAATATTTCGTAGACTTATTTCTTTCTTATTCTTTGGGTATTCCATGCGGTATGCGTTTGCAGGAAGCTTACTTATAACACTGGATGGGCCTTGATAAACAGGCATGAACAACTTTGTTTCCGCATAAATGTTCTTAGATTTTTCTTTAGTTTTGACCAACAATAGTTCACCAATGCTAAACCTAGTGGGGAAAGTTTTTGCGTGAAGTCTTCCTTTTCTGTTCAAAACAATTCTTTTTCAAATTTGATTTGTTGGGCGCACCTTAGCATATATTTATTTTAGGGCATACCTCCTTTATACCCTTGCTTGCACATTATGACTGAATTCAGCATCTTCCTGCAAGTATCCTTTATTCCTCACCTCCCTAATAGGCAATTCCCAGTTTCGTTACTGCTGCCTATATACTTTCCTATAAAAGGCTCTGTTATTGCCTAATGTCAGGTAAAGCTAAAACTAAGTCATTCTGGTCAAAATCAACTTTCCCCTAATATTTTGTTAGTAAATGCGTGCCTATTAATATCTCGACACTTAAACTGAGAAATATTAAACAACGATGACCTATTATCACGTCACCTGTACCAATTGATATCAAAGCTTCGTGCTGAACTGGTCTACAAACTTTTCCAGTAGCACCTATTACTTTCAAACCAATTACTTACATGACGTCATGACGCTTAATTCATTCATATTTTGGAACAGAATGAAAAAATTCTTGGGACGAAGCACTTGCTTCACAAGCACTGTCAACAAGACAACGCACTACTACTCCTGAGATGTTAGCTTTTATAATAGGTTGAGTTATTTTACTCTGAACAGGTTTATCGTAAACATCTAATAAATCCTTCTCAGTTTGTTCCCTGCTAAAGTAGTTTTGGTCAGTTACAATTACATTTACAGTTTCATTCTGGGGGTCATCAATCTGTATATTTTAGCAGCCTTTTCTAACCCGTCCATTAATTTTAAATCTAAGCACTTGACGACTCCCTGTACTTCTGTTTACTGCACAGCAGTTAACCTATTCTCTACCTGTAAGCAAGTGCGTCCCTGCACAACATTGCTACCTACATTGCTGTCATCGGCTTTTACAGTTTGTGGAAAGTCGGGTTCCATGACGTCCTTCTCTTTTAAACCTTGCAATACTGACTGACTCTACCTCCTCTACGGCAACTTTAGTCTTCAGATTGTCATCGTTGTCGAAGATTTAAGCCTATACCTCATCTTTTTCCCTATTAGATTCACACCCGTACATTTCTCCCTCCCTATTAACTATAGCGTTTTCTCTCTCTTCCTTGGCCCATTTTTCTAAAGTGTCCAAAATGCTGTCAACTATATTATGAGAGTGGTATAACATTTCACTGGTCTGTCTGTTCTTATTTAATCATTCCTGTTTTCTGTTTCTGTATGTTGGCTGACTGTGGTTTGTGTTTTTGTTACTGGCTGTATTACTGTTTCCGCCTTGTGAGCACCAGTTTCCTCTAAGACGGGATTTTGTTACCCACACACAGCCTGTTATGTTCATTTGATACAGCATCAGATAGGGTAGCATCTTGCTGTGCGCTTGTTTCAACGGCACATTATTTACATCTTTGCTTTCGTCATAATAACTGTTGCGAAAGCGTGGTAATTGTCTACCCCCTCTTCCTCTACCACGGCCTTGATTACGATAATTAGGCCCTGAATTCCGAATCTTCAAACTTCTAATACTCACGACAGGCGTTGATATACATCAACGGCGGCAGATGAAAATGTGTACCCCGACCGGGACCCGAACCCGGGATCTCCTACTTACATGGCAGGCGGTCTATCCATCTGAGAGCCACCGAGGGCACAGAGATCAGTGCGACAGCACCTTGCACGCTCCGCGTGAGACCCAAATTCCCAACTTAATGTCCACACACTGTCCCATAAGAGTTCGGGCAAGAAGAAGAGGAAGGTCAATGGCCCGGTTAGCCTTAACTATATGAAGATGGTATCTGTTCTTTCGGACATGCCCGAAAGAACAGATACCATCTGCATATCCAACATTCACGTCTCCACTGTCATTATATCGGTTGTTTACGTGATTGTTAGGAGATCTCTTATTACTTTGCCTCTGCTCTTTGGCAGCAGCCACTCTTTCTACTCGCTCTAAATATTCACTGATCTCGAAGCAGTTAATTCCATAAATTATCTGGTAGTGGGCATTAGGTGTGATTTAAAATAGAATGATCATATAAAGTTGATCGTCGGTAAAGCAGATGCCAGACTGAGATTCATTGGAAGAATCCTAACGAAATGTAATCCGAATACAAAGGAAGTAGGTTGCAGTACACTCGTTCGCCCAGTGCTTGAATATTGCTCACCAGTGTGGGATCCGTACCAGATAGGGTTGATAGCAGAGAGAGAGAACATTCAACGGAGAACAGCGTGCTTCGTTACAGGATCATTTAGTAACCGCGAAAGCGTTACGAAGATGATACATTAACTCCAGTGGAAGACTCTGCAGGAGAGACGCTAAGTAGCTCGGTACGGGCTTTTGTTGAAGTTTGGAGAACATACCTTCACCGAGGAGTCAAGGAGTATATTGCTCCGTCCTACGTATATCTCGCGAAGAGACCATGAGGATAAAATCAGAGAGATTAGAGCCCACACAAAGGCATACCGACACTCTTTCGTTCCACGTACAATACGACACTGGAATAGAAGGGTGAACAGATAGATATACTCAAAGAACCCTCCGCCACACACCGTCAGGTGTCTTGCGGAGTATGGATGTAGGTGTAGATGTAGATGTAGAACCTATCCACATTATCCCTAGGTGGGGAAATGATTCTCTTCTGACAGTACCAAGGTAGCTTACCTTCTAATACCATGATAATCATTTCTGGTTTCATATTTTCTGTCAGACGTGACAGCCATGGAACCCAGTTCCCAGAGAACTTTCACCCATTCACATCTTGGAGTAAATATTTTACCACTCCAAAACTGTCTTACAAAATCTTTCTGTTTGTTATCTGACCAGTACTCATTAAGAAATGCAGATTTAAATTCAGAAACAACTTCTCACCTTATAATTACGTCAGCTGAGCATCGCAAAGCATCTCCTGATTAATGACTCCTTATGAAGGAAATTTCCTTTCGTTCTGACCATGCATTCGGCAAAACATCCTCAAAATCATTCCAGAACTCTAATGGGTAAATTTTTTTGTCAGGATCAAAACGTAAAAACTGATGATATCCGATGAAAGCGGCGTCAACTAAAGCCACATGCTGTACAGTAGCATTGAAGGAACTAGCAGAGGTTACTCTATTTTCCATGTTGATAATACTAGTACTTAGTTCTTCTACTTGTAGTTCTACTGCTTTTACTCTGTCAGAACATCTTTTGTTCACATCCTCACACAATTTCACACAATATGGTGTAACTTTTTTAATATCTTTGTGACACGCATTTACTCTACTAAAGTAAATCGATTAGAGCAAAGTTTGGATTCGTTGCTTGTTCTTTCTGACAACCTCATTTCCAGAAATTCATCTGCGTCTTTGAAATATTTGCGAACTTTGTCAATTTCGCTTTTGAAAGTACTCTGCGGTTTATTTAACTGTTGCCCCATTTTGTCTTGCAAATCATGGTGATAAGCAACAATTTGTAACTTAAACTACTCAGTTTTGAGGCCATTTCAACTTTTAAAGCTTTATTACCATCCCTCAGTTCCTTATTACTAGACTCAACCTTCCTTTTCAGTTCTTTATTACTGGACTCTATCTTACAACTTAACAGTTTACTATTGGATTCCATATTATAGTTAAGTTCTTTATTAATATCCGTTAGTTCTAAACAATACCCCTCAGTTCTTCATCACGCGATTCAAGTTTAACAAACAGCAAGTGCATCCAATTTGAAGCGTCTATATTGCCACTTGGCATTTCTACTGATTTTAAAGGAGTTTCTAGCATTTCCTAACTTGGCTGAGTTTCAGACATACTGAGCTCGGTTTCATGACATCAAAACTTACTTAATTCTTCCGTCGCCTTTTTGACGTCAACTGCAATTATTTCGTCACCATAAAAAATCTTCTAACTCTGCAGTATCATTGAAATTCAAATCAGATTCTACTTTTGACAAATCACTCCCTCCGCTTTTCGATTTATTGGTTCGACGGAACCATCCTCATTAAACTAAGTTTGTGATTCTGAGGATTCTTTGTCAGAGACTGGTTCCACCGTAACTTACACATGGTAATCCATTTTTAGTAGCCTGTTAGCAGCTACTAACAAATACTTTAAATTTTCTTGACAACTTAATTGCTCGACCTCGATGAATGGTGTCGGTGTGGTGCACCAGCAAACGTGATACGATGCTATCGCGACGTAATGCAGCAGCAGCTATGGCGGTGTGGATGGGGAGGGTGAGGGGAGAGGAGGGGTCTTGGCACCCTTGAGCGCACGCAGCAGCTTGCGGGTGTCTCGCTGATCCACGCAGCTCTGTAATGATGCACTGTCTACTTCTAACCTCAGCGCCGGTAGCAGCTACAATGTAGTGTCGTCTTCTTCCCAACCTCCGTCACGATCAACGTTACTGTGGCTAACAATCTCAGTTTATTTACCACACTCACGAGTAAATCTTAGCACTCTTCTCGCATTGGCTTCTGCCTATTTCATTTCGGTATCCTGTTAGTGTCTACTGAGTTCATTGTTTCCATCCGATCACTTTCGCTGTTCAATGCCCCGGCTGTTGCACCATGTGTGAGGAGGCGGGCTTTTAATATTAAAGAATAACCAGTCATAAGTAATACGAGGAAATATGACAGTACTTGAAATATTGATCACCGTCTTTTATGAGCGCCTGGAAACTATTAATGTTGTCGGTCAGAAAGCGATGGGGAACATGCTGACCATAGTTCTTAGTCTTAAGTACATATTCTTGTCCAGCCCAGTGAAAGAAATGTTTCTATTTGCTCAGTGGGATCAAGATATGATTTTGAGTTCTAATTGATAGATACATTTGACAAAGTTTCACACACACGACATTGTAATTTTCATTACGTTAATACTAATAATAAATATCTCTATCTTAAACAGCACTATGAGCGGTTCAGAGGCAACTCCTACGGTAAGTTCCTACCAAATTGTCTTTCGCCCTAATCAAAATAACAGCTCGCCACTAAAGTGGAAATTAACTGTCATCACTTGCGACACGGATTTGTTAACCTTACGGGCGGCACACTAACCGTTTGTTTTGATAAATCAAAGCGATCCAGGATGGTGTATCGTCCTCGCGATTTCATTTTCTATTTGTACCGAAACTATGAGTTTAGTTGCGGTCCGGCTGTGATGTTAACCACGGCATCCCAAAATCCGGCTTTTGACTGTCAAGAATCGTATTGTGGCTGGGTCCGTAGTGAAGGCTAGTCTTGCCTCTCGGGGTGTATTTATATCGGGGCGCAGCGGATGACCAAGGGAACATCTGCTGTTGTCCGCTCTATGGCCATGGTAGCAGCCTCTAAACGGACCTTGTTGTTATTTACATCCAGGCTCTGAAACTTCTTCTAGCTCTATTATTTAATAGGTTTCATCACACGCTATAACCAGAAGTCTCTAGCATTAATATAACAGATACTTTATCTACTACAAATAAGTTCGTTTTTGTTCCAAATTTAGTTTTCAGCGATTTACTCGAAAACTATTAGATGTAGCTAAGTGGGGAGACATAATTATTATTTTTATGTTGAACTGAAGCTTCACACAAATTTTTATATTTCTAAGTCTAATATTTAGCGCCTCCAGTTTTTTTCATAAAAACGTAGATTCTCACCGAAATATTGCTTGAATGACTTGGATACTGGCTCCAGTTAATTTTGACACACATCTGCATATTATGACCAATTTTTGGCCTCCTATATTTATCATTTAGCGCCACGTATTTTTTCTTAAAACGATGTACTTAGGGAAAAATATCCATCTGATCATCCTGTGATATAACAGTTTAAACATTAATATACTAAAGCACGTCCTGACAAAGCATTTTTAACTTTTAGTTCCATTCTTAAATTAAGGCGCAATACTTGTGTGCAAGCCACGCGTGGTAGCCGTGCGGTCTAGGGCGCAATGTCACGGTCCGCGCGGCTCCCCGCGTCGTAGGTCCGAGTCCTCCTTCGGGCATGGGTGTGTGTGTGTGTTGTCCTTAGCGTCAATTAGTTAAAGTTTGATTAAGTAGTGTGTAAGCCTAAGGACCGTTGACATCAGCAGTTTGGTCCCATAGAACTTACCACAAATTTCCTACTAGAGTGCTAGGCACAGACGCGTTATGGTGATGTAGCGCTACTAGCAGTGAACAGGGATAAGTCCAGGCACACTCGCTCTACGCTGCATCTCAAATGATACAGCGCTTGTTTCGCCACAATTTTTTAAATATTTGCGTTCTAGTTCTCTCTTTAATCTACATGGGCAGTTTCTCGTACTATTTTTATCCATTTTAAAAATTCTGTTTTGCGTCTTTTGTTCGTTTAGTCTGATTCTTTATCAATTACCACACATGATGCTGTTTGAGACGTAACAGCGGATTTTCTGTTACTATGAGTCGTGTTTAGGATGTTCACCACTAATCTTGGACTCATCTATCGTTGAGTTCCTCCTCTTTGCTATGCATTATCGTACATTTATCCTCATTTAAAGATTGCTAACATTCATAACACCCAGTGGAAAATTGGAGAAATTCTCTCAGTTTTCTTTACGATCGTTAACTGACGATATGTTTCTCAGTCTTTTCGCCTACATGAGGCCTCCTGGGAGTGGCCGGGGTGATGAATTTCCCCGCGTGCCAGACGCGGTAAGTGGGCCGGGATGCGGGTGGCAGGGGGCGCGGCCCTCCTCGCGTGGGATTGCGGGGCGCCCCCTCGCCACGCCACATCGCCTGCTGGCGCTCCGGGCCCCGCCATTACCCCGACACGAGTGGGGCATCGGCCCGCACAGCGGTGCGGCGATGCGGGTGTCGGCCTCAAGGCGCCTGCCGGCGGAGGCAGCAGAAGTGAGGGCGACTTAGCAGCCGGCGGGGGCGTTCCGTTTAACGTTCCTCTCTCGCTGTGTAACTGCCTCTCAATGCGAAATCGCACAACGCTCGAGTTAGTACTGCTTGTAACCTCCCTGCATAATTTTTGCTGTTTGCTTGTGGTGAAACACCCTCTCATCATAATCAACTTCTCCTTCTACAAGGAATCAGTTGAGGAAATCTGAAAATTATTTACTTCGTCCGTCTCAGCTGCATCAATATACAATGTTTGGCTGCAGTGCTTACTAGTTTCGGGCTGATACACTGTTTAGCCATATTCCTAAAACGTACAAAGTGCATATCGTACAACGACATTCACATACAGTATGAGTGCCCATATTGTAAGTATTTACATGCTTATAGACATTCGTTGTTACTAACTGTAACTAATCACAAAACAAGGTGCCAAAAGCCACAAACTGCTTCTGAAGAGAAAGTCAAATGTGGACATTAAGTACTCTCACTGATAAGTTAGGCTATTTGTGTACTGTAGCACCTGAATGACACAAATGTAACTTTCAGTAGTCAACAGGACACTTTGGTAGGTGTCACCTTCATAAACACGCTCATGCACGTATGGCTGCTTACTAGTTTTCTCTAGTGCTGCCATACATAATGTCGTTTATTGATAATATTTTTAAAAAGCAGAAAAATACAATTTTTTATTACAGGAAATGTTAACAATAATGTTTTACAAAATAACGTAACATCCAAATGTAGCACACAAATCAGGAGACGACGACATAGCGCACCCTACCGTATACAACCACGTATTTTTATTGCAAGGTTCGAATCCGGCCTCGGGCATGGATGTTTGTGATGTCCTTAGGTTAGTTAGGTTTAACTAGTTCTAAGTTCTAGGGGACTAATGACCTCGGCAGTTGAGTCCCATAGTGCTCAGAGCCATTTGAACCATTTTTTTTATTGCAAGGTACAGTACCGCGTATCACAGCCTTCCATACAGGGAGTAAATGCTGAAATCTAAAACATGTAATTTTATTGTATCTTATTCACGCACTGTCTATAGAAATAAAACAAGATTATATCTTTGTCAAATTACGTTATTTTTGTAATCTTTGGTAACAAACCCGCAGTTACCCAACAAATAAACGCTACACGGCACCATACTAAGCATCATGCGGCGTAATAGTCACCCACGGCACGATGGCTGTTTTCAAAGTCAAAATCTTATTTTACATCGAACATACATGTGTAAAATCGTATCACATGTATAAAAAGGCCGGTAATATATCGTTAAGTGGAGCCGAATCACAGAAGAGCCTGTTATTAGAAATGTACGTCGCCACAACGCGTGCTGATAATTGGTCCCACACATTTTAATAAGGGTGTCAAACGAATACGTCTGCACGCAGCCCACGCACGTTTGTGATACACCAACATAAGCCTTTCACTAATAGGCAGGCCGGCCGGAGTGGTCGAGTGGTTCTAGGCGCTACAGTCTGTAACCGCGGGACCGCTACGGTCGCAGGTTCGAATACTGCCTCGGGCATGGATGTGTGTGATGGCCTTAGGTTAGGTAGGTTTAAGTAGTTCTAAGTGCTAGGGTCTGAAGACCTCAGAAGTTAGGTCCCATAGTGCTCAGAGGCGTTTTAACCATTTGAACTAATAGGAAGCCATATGCGCATGCGTATGTGCATGAGCGTGACACCCACCAAGTTGTTCTTTTGGCTATTGAAGGTTATGAGTATGAAATTTTCACTGCCAAGTGGAGTGTGCATTGATATGAAACTTCCAGGCAGAACAAAGTCATGTGACGGACCAAGACTCGAATTTGGGACCATTTCCTTTCGTGGGAAAGTGCGGAACGTGTACAACACCTGCCCGTGAAAGCAAAGGCCCCGAGTTCTCTCGGGAGATGTCATATCAGCGCACACTCCACTGCAGTGTGAAAATTTCATTCTCGAAGCACCAGGTTATTGCTACGCAATGTCTCCGTATTGCCTTTACTCAAAGAGTTCGCCCTGGAAAATTTGCAGAAGAGCTTTTGTGAAGTTTGCAAGGCAGAAGAGGAGGTATTGGCGGAAGTAAAGCTGTGAGGAGGGGTCGTCATTCGCGCTTGCGTAGCTCAGCCTGTACTGTCCAGCAAAACGTAGAGGTACAGAGGCCGAGTACCGGTCAGGCACACAGTTTTAATCTGAGAGAAAGATTCACTGAAAGTTATATTTGTCTCTCTGGATATGTTATCCAAGGGCAGCAGTAGGCACATTGGCAAACTTATCAACGAAATTACTTGTAGTCCACAGTTTGACTTTCTGTACAGGAGCTGTTCTTGCCTTTAGGAACAATATTATATGACTAGTTATAGTTAATACCAAGGAATGTCAAAAAGCATATAACTACTTGTAGTATGGACACGCATGCTGTATGTTAACATTATTGAACGACATCTATTTTGTAATTTTTTAGGCGTGTAGTTTGAGAATGGGCGCTTCAGCCCGAAACCGATAACCACTGCAGCTTAAATCGTATACTCATGCAGTTGAGGCGGACAAAATAAAAATTATCAAATTCGCTCAATACTACACAGTTGCGGACCTACCACCCGAAAGAAGCGTCTGGAATCAGCTAGTAATCAGTTGTTTTATGTTCTGTATAATAGCTGGCATTTTCATGATACGGAATGGTAGGACGTTTGGTAGACGTTCCATAATTCGTCGATGAGCTGCAGCAAACAAAGCGAAATATGTCGCTCACTATTAACTACTCCCCGATGATCTAATTCAATCGTAACGAAAAGTTCAGGAAAACCAGCTGTATTCAACGGATCAGGCAATGTGTATACAGCTGCGCTGTCTTCTCTGCCCGACAAATAAGTGATTGTACGCAGAAATTTAGCGGGACTGAAAACGCAAGTTTACAGATTGAGCAGGAATGTGATTTAGCTTGAGTGATTACAATATCGAATGAACTTGGCTGTACGGGTTCACTTACCAGTATGACGATGCACCATCTCCGACTTGGATGCCTGGACAGATTCACCTGGGAAGCGTGTCGTAAAGTCGTACCATCTCCTGAGGGAAAGTGGCCAACTAATGTTAGGTTCAAATGGCTCTGAGCACTATGGGACTTAACAGCAATGGTCATCAGTCCCCTAGAACTTAGAACTACTCAAACCTAACTAACCTAAGGACAGCACACAACACCCAGCCATCACGAGGCAGAGAAAATCCCTGACCCGCCGGGAATCGAACCCGGGAACCCGGGCGTGGGAAGCGAGAACGCTACCGCACGACCACGAGATGCGGGCAACTAATGTTAGAAACTGGTCCTTAATATCCTGCGTACATTGCATGGGGGCTTAATTAAATATATAATGCAAATATTTGTTAAATTTTTAGTAGCTGTATGTACGATTACGAAGTCTCGTAACCAGTTGGCCCTGACCAGTATTAGTACGCAATCTGACTGCATAGAATAACAACAAAGAATGAAAAAAAATCTTCCGTTAACACAATTAATTAATTAAGTCCCCAGCAACTATAAAACCTACGAAACAACAAAACACAAGTGTAGCTGTTTTGTGTGTGGAAGTGTGATTCAGCGTACACATCTGGCACGGTTCTTCCTCAAAAAGACAAGATATTTTAAATACCATTTACACTGAATTAATTAAATAAAACTGAAATACTATACTTGCACATAGAAACCCGAATAACACTCTAATACATGAAAACAAGCCAGATGCTTTGTTGACTGAACCTGTGACCAAGAGGCATTATTGTTTAAGACATTGAAATAATAAAAAAAAGGAATTTTTTACCTTCATATATATTGACGAAAAGGTCACTCTGATCATTACAGCATCCCCAATCCAACAATATCTGGTGTCTAGCCCATCAAAACAATATGACAACATCTGAACAAGCACTCTCCATGAGAACTTCTCAACAACGACTCACCACTGCTACATCTCAACAAGCACTGCCTACTGCTACTTCTCAATAAGCACTCTCCACTACCACATCTCAACAAACACTGCCTCCTGCTACTTCTCAATAAGTACTGCCTACTGCTACTTCTCAATAAGCACTCTCCACCACGACTTCTCGACAAGAACTTTCCACTACCACATCTCAACCAACACTGCCTCCTGCTACTTCTCAATAAGCACTGCCTACTGCTACCTCTCAATAAGCACTCTCCACCACGACTTCTCGACAAGAACTGCCAGTGGAGGCGGGTGAATAATACTCTTTGGTGCAATCTCTGGTGCTGTGGCTCAGTGTAGCCACCTTTCAACGTGTACTGCAACAGAGATGACACATGCATTAATACCTCAGGTGTTCTTTCAGGGTTGCAGTGCTAGGGATCTTGCTGGCCACAAGAGTGCCTTAAAATCACGCAGATGGTACATAACTACACATACCATTTCTGGATAAGCGTTTTGTGCGGAAAAATGGCACCAAGATGCTGTTGCCGCGGAGCTAACTCTGACCCCATTGGACGTCCGTGACCAACCATTGCCACATCAGAGTTCCGTCAACCACTACCAGCCGTGACCTGAAGTATTACACGATGGCTCCACACTCCATGACGCCGGGAGTAACAAAGTTGTGCCTCTCCTAAACATTGCAAGAATGGAACCTTTCCACTTCTCGCTGTCGATCCCACTGACGATGGTTACACGGGGTACCGCAAAACGGTTACATTCACCGCACGCAATGCGACGTCATTATTTTGAGTCCATGCTTCCCTGTTATGGCACCACTGCAAACTCAGTTGTTTGGGTCGTGGTGATGACGGCAGCCCAAGTTTGTGACGCAAATTCCCTGCTCCAGATGCTGCTTGTCTCCGGCGAATGGTGCCGGATGACAACGAAAGTTGAAGGGAGATCATTACTTGTTCGCTGATGGAAGGCGCATATGTGAAGGTGTTACGATGTGTTTGGTGCACAATACGGAAATAATCCCTTTGTACTGGCCAGACGTGGTCGGCTACAATCTTCACAACTAATATCGCAGACGTAACATTCCGATGCAGTCCAACATCGGACCACTGTTTCATAGGAAAGCCCCGCAAATCAGGGTATATTAGGTTGGTGTGTAAGTTGGTAGTCTTTGTTTTGCATGTTGATATTCCGGTTGCTATGAGTTTATTTATCTATTATCATTTTTTATTTGTAGTTCGATTTCGCTGTTTGAGTTAACATATTTTCATATTCTCACTTGTAGATAATGATTGGTGCTGTGTACTCTAGAAAACTGAGAGTGGAGAAAAATGAGAACATATTGGACGTAATCTTCTACTTGAGTTCAACAGCGGAGTGACAGCAGTGGAGGCGGCCATGAATGGGGATAATGACATTGGACAGTGGAGGACAAGAAGATTGTTTCTCTTTGCAAGGAGATTCGTTTTGGCGCTAGTGACTCTCCACATTCAGGAAGATCTTAAGGGTTTGATGAAGATCGTTAAAATACCGGGTGATCAAAAGTCAGTATAAATTTGAAAACTGAATACATCACGGAGTAATGTAGATAGAGGGGTACAAATTGACACACATGTTTGGAGTGGCATGGGGTTTTATTACCATCAAAAAAATTCAAAAGTTCAAATAATGTCCAGCAGATGGCGCTTCATCTGATCAGAATAGCAATAATTAGCATAACAAAGTAAGACAAAGCAAATATGATGTTCTTTACAGAAAATGCTCAATATGTCCACCATCATTCCTCAACAATAGCTGTAGTCGAGGAATAATGTTGTGAACAGCACTGTAAATCATGTCCGGAGTTATTGTGAGGCATTTGGGGTCGGATGTTGTCTTTCAGCATCCTGAATGTGGCGGCTGAGCACACGATCATCACCAAACGACGCGCGCAAGAGATCTTTCAAGCGTCTACCAATAAGGGGTGGAGCGCCATCCTGCAGAGACATCGTTCGTTCTAACAGGTGTTTCTCATCCAGGCTGGGGATGATGCAATTCTGTAAAATGTCGGCGTACCTCTTACCCGTCACGGTAGCAGTTACAAAACCAGAATCACACATGTCCTCCAAGAAAAAAGGCTCGATAAAGGTATATGTGGTAAATCCAACCCATACCGTGACTTTCTCGTCGTGCAATGGAATTTCCTCGGCAGTTCTAGGATTTTCGGTAGCCCAAATTCTGCAGTTGTGGGCGTTACCCTTGGAGCGTGAAATGAGCTTCGTCGGTCCACAACACGTTACTCAACCAATCGTCATCATCCGCCATCTTTTGAAACCCCCACACCGCAAATGCCGTCCGATTCACTAAATCGCCAGGTAACAGTTCATGATGCCGATGGATTTTGTACCGATAGCATCGGGAGGTACGCCTCAGTGCCAACCATACACTAGTGTATGGAATGCCGGTGCGACGTGCGACTGCACGAGCGCTGACTTCCCCGTGCATAGACGAACCCGCTACAGTCTCCATTTCTTCCTGAACTGTCTCAGCAGCATTACGCCTTGTGCTCGGTCGGCCACTACAGGGTCTATCGTCTAAACAACCCGTGGCTTCGAACTTCGAAATCACTCTCACCACAGCTGCATTTGTCAACGGACCTTTACCAGTTCTAATCCCCTTCCAATGGTGATAGGATCGTAAGGCTGAACTAGCAGATTCCCCATTCTGATAATACAGCTTGACTAAAATGGCCTTTTCAGGTAACGTCAACATGCTCCAACAGCTGGCGCATCTGATTCTCTCTCTCATTATAGCTCCTTTTATACATGATTGTCATGCGCAGTCATTGACGTTTTTATTCTAATAAATCCCCATGTCATTCCAAGCATTTGTGTAAATTTTTACCTCTCTATCTACATTATTCCGTGGTTTATTAAGTTTTCAAATTTATACTGACTTTTTGATCGACTATTATATTAATAAACTATGGTCCACGTCAGTATAATAGAAAACAGGCAAATGTTATGAACGGTGATCATGGCACTTTCGGATGACATTTGCAAGGAATGGGGAAGGTTAAAAAATCCGGTGTATGGCTATCGCATGCTTTAAGCAAAATTCACAAATAATATCTGGTGGCCACATGTATATTTCTGCTTGCTTGTCATCAACTGACTCATGACTAACACCAACCATTCCTATTCTGTTTCTTTACTGGTTATGACAAATGATGTCTGTACGTTAACATAAATAAACCATTGAAAAGTCTGAGCCCAAACAAAGCGGAAACTCACCGTACAAATATCTGCTTGCATCCACAAAAGGCAACGTTATTCATCTGGTGGAACAGCGACGGTGTGGTGCACTACGAACAGCTTCCCCGAGGTATAGTCGTCACTGGTGACATTTGTAATCAAGAACCAAGACAAATTTTAGAGGCAATCCAAGAACAAAGACCAGGAAGGCAGCGTGAGGCGACGCTGTTCCACGATAATGCTGGCCCGCATTTTGCTAGCCTGACGAAAACACTATACAGGAGATGAGTTAGGAAATCACTCCATACCAACCTTATTCAGCTGATTTTGCGTTCTCAGATTTTCACCTTTTCCTCCCTCCATCGAACAACCATCGAGGAACGTCTTTTGAGGATCAAAATGCGCTCCGAAGATGGCGCGACGAGTTCTTCGCCTCAAAACCATGTGATTTCTACAGTCGCGGAATCGTGAAGTTACACAGCGTTGGCGGTTGTAAGTAGTGAAGAAAAATATGTTATAATGAGTAAATACTCTGTTATGTGTACCTGTTGCGTTTAATACTCTTAAGGAAAAACGCTACAAATCTATACATCAGTCTAATATCTGGTTTGACCAGCAGGCCAACTGCAAGCCCACAATGAGGCGAGTTTCAGACTTTGTCATGAAATGATAAGGCTGTCTCTCGTGTACACGGCATCTCCAGGTCCTTCACAGTAATCAATTAATAAGTTTCCCTGTTCATTCTCCTTATATACCGTACCAGGCATGGTAACTACACAAAATACAAACAACACTAACGCTACGAAGTTACATTGATTCCCGATAAAGTCTTCTGTATGTTTAAGTTTCTTTTGGCAGGCGGTGTGGCGTTTGCAGAAACCAGAATGTGGAAGACGGTGCGTCTCTAGCAGCCCGTGCCTGCGAGGATCCGTCAATAAACGGAAGCTGGAGCCCATGAAGGCGCGACTCCTAATGACGCCAAACTAGTTGTTACATTGAGCTGGTCTGTATGTCATTCACTGACTACTATCCACGTAATCTCGACCCACGCCTGGCAACGCTATTGCAGTTAAAATGTGTTAATCTGCTAACAGCCTGAAATTTAAGAGATTCGTTCGGAAAATTAATGAATGTCGTAGTGGGCATATCAGTTGAAGAGGAATCCATATCTCTGAAAAGGACAACAACAAATCTAGGACAGACAAACATAAGTTCAAGGAACGTAATTGCGAGGAACTCTTGGATAACAGTAAAGATGCGTAAGCTGATCGACAAAGAAAGAAACTTGTAAAATATACAGGGCAGTTCCGGAATACAGACACATAAGTGACTTCAGAATGAAATCAGTACGAAGTGCAGCGAAGACAGGGCGAAAAAGGCTATAGGAAAATCAGGAAGAAATCGAAAAATAACTGGTCGTTGGAAGGACTCATTCAGAACATAGAAAGTTCAAAACAACTTCCGCTGTGATTGAGAACAAGCCCAATGGGTATTCCACTATTGGGTGAAGAGCTGAAAGGGGGGCTGTAGGTGGAAAGACTGCATTAAAGGTTCCTTTCATGGGGAGAAATTGTGTCATGACATGACACAAGAAGAACGTGGAATCGACATGGATGAGGGATCCAGTGTGAGAGTCACAGTCTAAAAGAGTTACGGGAGACTTGAAGTCAAATAAGGTGGAAGGGGTAGATACCACTCCACCACAGTTCCTAAAATCATTGCGGTAAGTGGAAATCAAACGACTCTTTACATTGATGTGTAGGATGTTTGGGCTGGCGACATACCATCAGACTTTCGGTAAAATACCATCCAAACAATCCTGAAGATAGTAGGCGCAGAAAAGTGGGAGAACTATCACATAGTCAGCTTAACCTTTAAACATTTAATTTTTTGACAATATGATATACACCAAAATGGAAAAGAAAACAGAGGAGTTGTTAAATGACAACGTGTTTGACTTTCGGGTGGATAAGGAGAGAGAAAAGCAATTTTGAAGATGCGATTGATAATGGAAACGAGGCTGAAGAAAAATTAAGAGAAGTTCATAGGATTTTTCGAGTTGGAAAAAGAGTTCGACAATGTAAACTTGTCCGGGCTGATCGAAATAAAGAGAACGATTGGAGTAATCTATAATTAAAAACGGTTAATATGCAGTATGCACAAGATCCAAGAAGTAATAATGAGAGTGGAAGACCCAGAACGAAGTCCTCATATTAAAAAAGCATGACATAGAGATGCGGTCTCGGGACCATACTTTTCAATCAATAGGCAGAAGCAGCAACAACGGCAATAAGATAAAGCTTCATGAGCGGGATTAAAATGTAGGCTAAAGTTCGCGTTAAATGCAATAAACAGTGCAATGAACATAAAATATGGATTGCGAATAAGCTGAAGAAAGTCAAAAGTGATGGATAGTATCAGAAATGAGAACGCCGAGATACTTAACATCAAAAGTGGGGACACGGAAACAGACAAGTTTAAAGACTTACCGACACATGGCAGGAGAAGGAAGATGAACATCGAAAGCAGACGAAACAGGAAAGGAGAGCCTTCTTGGCTGAGAAAGTCTGCTAGGATGGAACATCAACCTTAATCTGAGAAAGAAAATTCTACGAATGTACGTTCGGAGCAGATTATTGTACGGTAGTGAATCATGTATTGTGGGAGCACCGTAATAGAATGGAATCGAAATATTTGAGATGTTGTGCTTTTCATGGATGTTGGAAAAATTTGTAAATTTGTGGTAAGATCTTATGGGAGAAAACTACTTAGGTCATCGGTCTCTAAGCTTACACACTACTTAATCCAACTTTAACTAACTTACGCTATTTTTATTAAAAATGAAACTCCTCCAGCTGTACTTAAGATTTGCCAAATAAATATGAAATCTAAAGATAGATGGACGAGTTCGTTTTCTAATAAAAATTTTACCAGCTGATGTCCCACCCTACATCTACATCTACATATACATCCATACTCCGCAAGCCACTGACGGTGTGTGGCGCACTGTAGCCTGAGTACCTCTACCGATTCTCCCTTCTATTCCAGTCTCGTATTGTTCGTGGAAAAAAGGATTGTTGGTATGCTTCTGTGTGGGCTCTAATCCCTCCGAGTTGATCCTCATGGCCTCTTCGCGAGATATACGTAGGAGGGAGCAATATACTGCTTGACTCTTCGGTGAAGGTATGTTCTGGAAACTTTAACAAAAGCTCGTACCGAGCTACTGAGCGTCTCTCCTGCAGAGTCTTCCACTGGAGTCTATCTATCATCTCCGTAACGCTTTCGCGATTACTAAATGATCCTGTAACGAAGCGCGCTGCTCTCCGTTGGATCTTCTCTATCTCTTCTACCAACCCTATCTGGTACGGATCCCACACTGCTGAGCAGTATTCAAGCAGTGGGCGAACAAGCGTACTGTAACCTATTTCCTTTGTTTTCGGATTGCATTTCCTTAGGATTCTTCCAATGAATCTCAGTCTGGCATCTGCTTTACCGACAATCAACTTTATGTGATCATTCCATTTTAAATCACTCCTAATGGGTACTTCCAGATAATTTATGGAATTAACTGTTTCCAGTTGCTGACCTGCTATTTTGTAGCTAAATGATAAGGGATCTATCCTTGTATGTATTCGCAGCACATTACACTTGTCTACATTGAGATTCAATTGCCATTCCCTGCACCATGCGTCAATTCGCTGCAGATCCTCCTGCATTTCAGTACAATTTCCCATTGTTACAACCTCTCGATACACCACAGCATCATCTGCAAAAAGCCTCAGTGAACTTCCGATGTCATCCACAAGGTCATTTATGTATATTGTGAATAGCAACGGTCCTATGACACTCCCCTGCGGCACACCTGAAATCACTCTTACTTCGGAAGACTTCTCTCCATTGAGAATGACATGCTGCTTTCTGTTATCTAGGAACTCCTCAATCCAATCACACAACTGGTCTGATAGTCCATATGCTCTTACGTTGTTCATTAAACGACAATTTAAATATGGATGTACGAAGAAAATGCTTGCGCTATGGACGACAGACACCCATGTTCGAGGGAGGAGACGCGGATGCTGGAAATTGTGTGTCAAGGTAAGAAATGAGGAGATTTCAGAGGACAAGCAAAGAAGAAAAATTAATAACAAAATGAAATAGAAAACGGTCTTTACTCTGTGAGGATTTATTGTAAACAATACTTTTTGCACTTGAATAAAAGGTACATGAAATTGAGTTATTGGTAGCCACAAAATCCATGCGGCTTTTCGCGGATGATGCTGTAGTATACAGAGAAGTTGCAGCATTAGAAAATTGTAGCGAAATGCAGGAAGATCTGCAGCGGATAGGCACTTGGTGCATGGAGTGGCAACTGACCCTTAACATAGACAAATGTAATGTATTGCGAATACATAGAAAGAAGGATCCTTTATTGTATGATTATATGATAGCGGAAGAAAAACTGGTAGCAGTTACTTCTGTAAAATATCTGGGTGTATGCGTGCGGAACGGTTTGAAGTGGAATGATCATATAAAATTAATTGTTGGTAAGGCGGGTGCCAGGTTGAGTTTCATTGGGAGAGTCCTCAGAAAATGTAGTCCATCAACAAAGGAGGTGGCTTACAAAACACTCGTTCGACCTATACTTGAGTATTGCTCATCAGTGTGGGATCCGTACCAGATCGGGTTGACGGAGGAGATAGAGAAGATCCAAAGAAGAGCGACGCGTTTCGTCACAGGGTTATTTGGTAACCGTGATAGCGTTACGGAGATGTTTAGCAAACTCAAGTGGCAGACTCTGCAAGAGAGGCGCTCTGCATCGCGGTGTAGCTTGCTCGCCAGGTTTCGAGAGGGTGCGTTTCTGAATGAGGTATCGAATATATTGCTTCCCCCTACTTATACCTCCCGAGGAGATCACGAATGTCAAATTAGAGAGATTCGAGCGCGTACGGAGGCTTTCAGACAGTCGTTCTTCCCGCGAACCATACGCGACTGGTACAGAAAAGGGAGGTATGACCGTGCACGTAAAGTGCCCTCCACCACACACCGTTGGGTGGCTTGCGGAGTATAAATGTAGATGTAGATGTAGAACCAAAGAATCAAGCGATAATTATGTTGGATGTGATTAGCGAATGATGAACCAATTCAGTTGGTTTCGATTCACCTTGGAATAACGAAAAAATTGCTGATTGTTTTTTGCTCATTAGAATACATCAAATATTATAATCGTGTATGGACTTCCGATTTGATGTGTTGAAATTTTTGAACATTTCCTTCCACCAACGAGCCTGATTTTGAGTTTTATTGAAAGTGTCCAGAATCCATGGAGAATGGATCATTTTGACAGCTATGTGTGCATACAAAATTGAACGCTCTGTGGCCACCCATTTGCGTAAGTTGCCTCTGTCTCACAGTAAGTTACGTGCTGATCCGCATGAAGAGCGCACACGGCTTCCATGTAGTTTGGAATAACACCCGAATCTGGTTGCCCTTCTAATCCACTGCATGGGTGGATGTATTGTCTATTATTCCATGCTTTAAGGCCTTCAGCTATATGCATCTAAGTTATTACACTGAAGAAACAACTGTGTCATTTTTATTCCTTTTTTATAACTGATGTGGTCTGGTCCATCATTTTGTACAAAATCAATACTGAAGCTGTAGAGCGCAGTGTAGCGCAACGGCTGAGGATGATCTCGGCACCAATTGGTTATAAAAATAGGTTGACAGCTGCAATGCATGACACAGACTATAGTCCTTCAAGACAGGCCGGTTATCATTAACATTTCACCACCTGAGCCAGTGCAGACGGAAGACGATGTAGTGCTGAAGCACAAAACATCTGTGTGCGCTGAAAAAGCTGTCAACGTGAGTCATGATAAGGTGAGCACGGTTTTACCTGTAAGCTGGCTCAAATGACTCTGAGCACTATGGGACTTAACTTCTGAGGTCATCAGTCCCCTAGAACTTGGAGCTACTTAAACCTAACTAACCTAAGGACATCACACACATCCATGCCCGAGGCAGGATTCGAACCTGCGACTGTAGCGGTCGGGCGGTTCCAGACTGTAGCCCCTAGAACAGCTCGGCCACCCCGGTCGGCGGGTCACGGTTTACATCAGTTATGATTTTCAAGTTTCTCATCTATGTTATCTAGAGACAGGCTGATATATTGCTCTCTGTTGTCGTCCTGAAAATGCATATGAATCCAACAAACGGCTCCCTTGATCCATCTACCGTCCATTCACTATCGTAATTACAGCCGTATTTACGTCTTTACTCAAGTTCAATTGTCTATTTTCCTGCATTTCCTAGTAACTTCAAATAATAATTTTTCCAATGTCCACTGAGTAACTCGAAGTGCTGTTTTTGCTTCAGAAGTTCATGCCTCTCTCCCTGATATCAAAACAGATAACACGTACTATAAACATTTCGTTGCAGATACATTAACACCAGTGTTTAGTCTGTTTTACGCTGTTTAGAAACAGCACTCAAGGACGTTTTTATTCATCTGGTCATTTCTTTTCACGTTTATTAAGCCATTTCGTCAGATCATCTATGTACAAAAAATCGTCATCCACTTTACTACTTCATTCTTAATTTTGACAGTTTTCTTTTTGAATTGCTGATTGCGCCACACTTTATATTTTGTTTTGAGATACACTTTATAACTTGCTCTGTTGAGAACTTCCGTTCATTTTTGAAATTTGTGTACGTTAGAAAAGAAAAAAACAGTATCTTCTGATGCAGACAATGCAGACGTGTTCCAAGAGCACAGTTTCATTCTTCGTTTGCCCCCCTTAAGAATGAGGACTGCTGAGAATGGAAGGAATCTCATTTCCTCAATTCCAGTTCCGAATTCTTAATTTTCTGATGAATTTAAATGGTAGTTGTTTCATATATGTATATATTCGTGAGTCTACTAACATTGGTTTCATTAGGTCCTTGTTTCTCAAGGACTGTGAATCTCAAGCTGAACGACAAGCTTTCTCAAAATTTGTAGCCCGAAATAAGTGGTGATTTCTACTTATAGTACTGCACATTACTTTTATAAGCGATTTGAAAATACTCGATTGTAATATACTGGTGCCGAACGTAAGCATTTTCATTCACTTGGTTTTATGCATTTTGTGGTAAATTATTAAATACTTCTGACATTGCAGTAAACGGGTTGTTTGGTCACTAAAACCTTTCTTGTTTGGCGTCTGCTTATTCAGCTTTACTTCCGTCAGTGCTTCAAATTGCACTTGTCAGAAAAAGGCCAAGGTCCCTGGCTCGACTCTTCATCCGGCACACAGATTGGAATCCGAAACGTAGTTCCGAATCAGGGCAAATTTATCTGCTGAGTGAAAATTCATTGTGGAAATCTGTCATACTACTGTACATAAAAGCTTGCACATTTGTTTGCAGACATCATCTTTTGCACCCCAACAGTTTGTATAGAGTACATGATGAAATACTTCCGAAATGTGTTTATTCATTATCTAACTTCACATTAATTATCCAAGTCTCTTGAAGTACACAAACACTTACAGATATCTTCGAATGTGTGTATAATATATTTTGTCAGTTACCCCTATTGGGCTACTATCAGAGCAACCTGGCGTTTGTCTTATATCTATTCCATACTTCTGTCAGTCCATTTCCGCTTTCTTCCTCCCTCTATTCATCTCCTACTTCCCCGTCACTTCGTCCATACCTCTTACCCTCTCTCTCAGTCCATCTTCTCCTTCCCCCCTCGCTCTGTCCACCACCTTCTCGCTAACCCTCATCTCTTTCAATCCACATCTTCGTTCTCCTCTCTCTCTCTCTCTCTCTCTCTCTCCATCACCCCCCCCCCCTGTCACCATCCGTCACCTTCACCCTTGTCCCGTTTTGTCCACCTCCATCACTGTCTCTCCGTCCACCTCCTACTGCACCTCTCTGTGTCTATCTTCTCCTCCCCCTCCCCTTTTCTCTCTCAACCACTTTGCTCTATCCATCTGCTCATTCACCATCTCCTCCTACCTTGTCTACCACCTTCTTCCCCTCTCTTTGCTAGACTCCTCCTTCCCCTCTCTTCATCTGTCTCCTCGTGTCCCTCTGTCCATCTCCTACCCCCCTTTCGCTCTTCTCCAAATGTTCAAATATGTGTGAATTCCTAAGGGACCAAACTGCTGAGACCATCGGTCCCTAGATTTACACATTACTTAAACTAAGTTAAGCTAAGAACAACACACACGCCCATGCCCGAAGGAGGAGGACTTCAACCTCCGGCGGGAGAGGCCTCGCAATCCGTGACATGGCGCCTCAAACCGCACAGCCACTCCGCGCGGCTCCTCTCCTTTCCTTTTCTTTCTGTGCCCATCTCCTCTATCCTCTCTGTGCCCATCTCGCTCTCTTCCATTTCTCTGTCCATTCCCTCCTTCTCTTCTGTCTGTTCATCTCCTCCACTCTCAACTCTCTGTCTGTCTCTTATTCCCGCTCAATCCGACTTTCTCTCTCCTTTCTCTGACCGTCTCCTCCTCTTCCCTCTCTCTGCACATTTCCCCCTCCCGCATCTCTGTCCGTATCCTCCTTCCTCCTCCTCTATCACATTCGCTTCAATAAGAGGCTGGTGGTTCTTACCCCACCACCTTTTCTTTAAAGATTGCATCTAATTCGTGCATGAAATGAGGTTAAAATGACGCCATGGATTTGTGCCGAGATTATATCAGTGGCTTTGCTCGCATACGCACATGTTTAATACATGACGAGACTCGTTGCAAAACGTATTAAAAACAGCCGAGATCAAACTACAGCTTTATGCGTTTTCAGCCCAATTGTCAACTGTTAGATGGTCATTTCCTATTCTTTCCAACAGTAACGTAGAGCTGCAAAACATGAATCAGATCAAATCGTAATATATAATCCGCAACCGACAATTTAAACCGTGTTATGGTCGAGACGTGTTTCCCAGTTCGCTTTATTAGTGCGCTGTTTTGTTGGTTGTTCCACTTGTTTTTATTTGGCAGCTCACTGTGTGGGGTTGATTGAGTGAGTGCGGATTTCCGATCACCATGGAGGGATATTTACCTCCAGAGAGTGACTGAACAGCGAAAACTAACTGTCCACTGTCGATTACAGTTAAAAACAAGATTTGGAGACAACTGGATGAGTTTGATGGTTTAGAGTTTTATGATTTGGAACTAAATATCGATATGTTAGCTGAAACTAGGAGCCCGACTCATGTGGAGACTGTTTGCACAAGGAATGTACACTGAGTGCAGACCTGTAAACATCGATCTACCGTCAACAATGTCAACGTGTTTTCTTACGTGATGGGTCATGTTCAACAATAAAAGCAATTTAAGTGAATATTTCAAATTGTATTATGTGAAAAGATGGTTGGATCAGAAAGTATTTTGTTCAATGAATTGGCTCAAAACATGTAGAGTACAATTTAAAAGCCTAGCAGTTCTAGGCGCTACAGTCTGGAACCGCGCGACCGCTGGGGTCGCAGGTTCGAATCCTGCCTCGTGTATGAATGTGTGGGATGTCCTTACGTTAGTTAGGTTTAAGTTGTTCTAAGTTCTAGGAGACTGATGACCTCAGAAGTTAAGTCCCATAGTGCTCAGAGCCATTTTTTACAATTTAAAAATCGAAATGGGGCCCTCATGCATTGGAAAACTCATGACAAATTCTGCAACATAATCCAAATGCCTAGGTCCCTCTGCTGAGAATTTTTACATATTTCACTTCTCATGCATATCAGCGTTTATGAAATACCTCTTGACGTATATCGTAAAATAATATAATTTTCTAGATATAGTCAGTGGCATATGTGGATGCTACTTACGAAATGTGTTGCGGATAGAATTAGTAGCAAATAAGTAATAAATTAAAACGTCATGCATGTTGTGGCAGTTTTTGACGCAAGTGAGTATTTGAAGTAAGGTCTCCTGAATTACGTGAAGTACAATTGTATGTTCTAGTAGGTGCATTCAGCGGCAGTTGTGGATACTGTCTGCGAAAAGTATTGCGAAGAGTGTTAGTAGCAAGTACTAAGTCTGTCTGTATTGCATGATGTGGTAAGTCTTCGCGCATTCATTGCTTATGACGTATCTCCAGAACTAAGTGTTCGTGCAGTGACGTAGTTTCCTGGCACATTCTGTGCTGACTACTGTATTTAAATTTGCCACAAATACAGTTTGTAGTAAGGAAGTAATAAATTAAAACGTCATGCCACATATGGCCATTTTACTGCATGGACAGCGAAAGTGTAAACGATTAACATTTTACCTTTCATCATTTTGTGGGGGGTCATCAGCGAGAAAAACTTTCGTAAGCGTTTCAAATTTCATGCAAAGTTTGTTGGAAGTGCTCACATTCTCAAGTAATGGGTAACTAAAATATGGATATTCACACGGCGTGGACTACACACTATTACCAACCCTTACCCCTTTGATAGGTGGTTGGTACTTACCCCGCTTGATTCTTTGCGGACAGTAAGTGACATATGAACCAAGTTTGGTTGAAATTGATCCAGTGGTCTAGGGTAGATGTGGAACACAAACATATACGTACGTACATCCATCTTTATAATTTGTATGGTGTATGGATATGAATGTACGACTGTCACAGGTTAAACGTGGTCCCAAACAGTTTCCTTCCGTTAAGCTTTTTCTGCCATGCTTTCATTGTTTGCTGAATGTGTTGCCATCCCTATATAAACCGTCTTGTTCCAATTAGCTCTTAAATTTCGTTTCCTCGCTCCATTCTCCTACCGACAACATCTACATGCTTTGCTGTTCTAACTAGTAAACTTGATAAAATGTACCTTTTCCGTATTGTGGGTACTGTTGTGTGTTGATAACTGTGTCCTGGTATTCGATCTCTGGCAATGACTCCATTTATGTGGGTTAACATTGGTATTCAGGGGAGTTTGAAATAACGTCTCGACAGTAAAATTAAATTACAGTTCATTAGCTGATATTAGTGAGGAGATAAACTACAGAGTCAAACGAGACGAAATCAGATACAAAATAAAATAGTTAACGGATCAGATGAAGTCACTGCCGTGAAGCAGCTGATACCAGACAAAAATGGCAATTTTAAAACTAACTGCAAGAAAGCACGTAACTTGTATTTCTACAATGTATCCTTGTCATATGATACCAGATAGGCAGACTATGGCCTCTCGGAAACATTAGTGGTCATTTTAAACATAATAATTCGTTATTCAGCTTCATTGTCACCAAGAAGAAAACAGCAACCAGCCACTTCACATACTGCCATTACCTTACACAATTACAACCATTACCGGTTTCAAAATGACGGGTTAACCCCTGACGGCTGTTTAAGTTTAGATACACTTTTTTTTGTTTATACTAGTTTTCGACTCTTCTTTCCTCTTGTGGTTAAAATCCTATTGGATCGTAGTGCTTCATCATGCTGCAATATCGACTTCTTTTGTCCACGAAACAGTGAAGAGTATATAAAGCACTTTTATGATATATGGATGACTGTAGTAAAAGATGAAGACGTAACATACGTAACAGTATCAAAAATTTCACTCTCATAGATGCGGTTGAAGACTGTTGGCATAAGGAGTCACCGTTGTTCTGATAACGCCCTGCACAAAGAGGGTGGATGAGCGGAAGCAGGCTGAGAACATCAATGTTCTATGTAGCGGGTGAAATCGAGTATTACCAGGATCAGTGAAATGACATCGAAGGAGTGAGTCCCTTTAAATAAAATCATTTATCCCTGGATACACAACTAAAACTCCAAAGAAATTGTTACAGGCACTCGTATTCAAATACAGAGATATTTAAACAGGATGAATACAGCGTTGTGGTCGGCAACGCCCTACATAAGGCAAGAAGTGTCTGGTGCAGTTGTTACGTCGGTTAATGCTGCAGCAACGGCAGATTATCAAGATTTGAGTGAGTTTGTACATGGTGTTATAGTCGGCGCGCGAACATCTCCGAGGAAGCGATGAATTGGGGATTTTCCCGTGCGACCATTTCACGAGTGAACCGTTAATATCAGGAACCGGTAAAACATCAAATCTCCGACATTGCTGCGGCTGGAAAAAGATCCTGAAAGAACGGGACCAACGACGATTGAAGAAAATTGTTCAACGTGACAGAAGTGCAATCCTTCCGCAAATTTCTGCAGATTTCAGTGCTGGGCCATCATCAATTGTCAGCGTGCGAACCAGTCAACGAAACATCATCCATATGGGCTTCCGGAGCCGTAGGCCCACTCGTGTACCCTTTATGACAGCACGACACAAAACTTTACCCCTCACCTGGGCCCGTCAACACTGACATTCGACGACTGTTGATGACTCGAAATAAGTTGCCTAGTCGGACGAGTATCGATTGAAATTGTATTGAGCGAATGGGCGTGAATGGGTATGGAGACAACCTCATTAATCCATGGACCCTGTATGTCAGAAGGGGACTGTTCATTCTGGTGATGGCTCTGTAATGGTGTGGGGAGATTGGAGTCGGCGTGATATGGGACTCCTGATACGTTTCGAAACAACTCTGACGGTTTACACGTACGTAAGCATCCTGTCTGATCACCTGTATCCATTCAAGTCCATCGTGAATTCCGACGGACTTGACCAATTCCAGCAGGACAATGCGACACCCTATGCATCGACAATTGCTACAAAATGACTCCAGGAACACTCTTCTTTGTTTGAACAGTTGGGCTGGGCACCGAACTCCCCAGATATTAACTTTATTCAGCAAATTTGAGATGCCTTTTAACGTGCTGTTCAGAATAGACCTCTACCCCGTCGTACTCTTTGGGATTTATGGACAACACTACAGAATTCCTGGTGTCAATTCCCTCCAGCACAACTTCAGTCATTAGTCGACTCCAAGTCACCTCGTATTGCGTGTTGTCTTGTGAGATTCCCGCTAAAAGTTATCGATAGTGGGAAGGAGAAATGAACTGCCTCGACTCAGTGGGTAGCTGACCCTAAAAGACGGCAGAATCAGCATTGATCATCGGCATGAGGATGTAGAAAGCAATGGAAACAACTGCATTAAAGGCACTGTGTATCAAAAGGATAAGAACCCGACGGGGAAAAATATGATCGTGATATTCGGGCCTCTGGGAGGGAATACTCGAGGGGGAAGAGATCACGAGAAAAATGCTGAAGAACCTGCGAAAGAATAACATACTACGTGTGGATCATCGAATGTCAGAACACTGAATATCGTAGGAAAGGTAGAAAATCTGAAAACAGAAACTCAACGGCTTCATATAGTAAGAATATATTTGATCTGACAAATACAGGGAAATAGCAACAGTCGCAGGAAATGGTTAACGGAAGTATTATTCGTTATGAATACTAAATAAAGTCAGAGATTGATTTACTTCTAGCAATTCTGTGGTAACATTCGTATCCTCAGAATCGATAGCCAACGAACACCCACAACAGCAGTTTATGTGAGACAGAGTACTTGATGGCATTAACTTAGAATTTAAAAGGATAATAAGAGATGATTCCCCATGGGGGTTTAAACGGTGTCGTAGACAAAGGAACTTAACGTAGTGTAATGAAAAGAAAAGGAAAAAGCATAGGGTGTCGGCAGTAGCAATGTGTGTGTGTGTGTGTGTGTGTGTGTGTGTGTGTGTGTGTGCGTGCGTGTGTGCGTTGTCTCCGTGTGTGCGACTGTGATTTATAGACGCTCAACGACGATCTTATCAACGCTATAAAGGATTACACGGTTCGGCAGTAAACTTCAGCTGACAGTTACTAATGTAATTTCTGACACAAGAAGATTAGGTGCTTCTGAAAAAGACCTGGAGACACGGAACGATTCGAAGTGAATTACATCATCATGTGAAAGAGGTTTAGAAATCGGATATAGGACAGTAAATCGTGCCAAGGAATGGATTTACAGTGACCGAAATTTAATAACGACGGAATGTAGACTGAAGTTTAAGAGAATCGTCAGGAATAACAACGTGGAAGGAAGAGGGATACTGGACAACTTAGTAATGAAGAGACATGTCTTAAGTTCTCAAGGATGTGGATACTGTGGTAAGAAATACCACAGTACGCACGTCATAATGCACGTTTTACGTACTCTATGGCTGTACATACCGCGGTAACACAAACGAGGTAGTGCTCTTGATGAAGAATGGATACCTCTAAAATGAACAGTCGCTGGATTTGCAACGACAAATACAGGTAGAATGAAGGTTACTGGGAAGAAACTCTGGGTACCAATAGGAATACTTCACTTGACTACAAAAATGCTCAGGAAAAGCCAGGAATATGACAATATAAGTCACACAGGAGTGGAATAAGTGAGAAATTCCACGGAAACGAAACCTAATGACTAAAGGAATAATGCAAAAAACAAAAAAAAAATAGAAAAAGAAATTGTCATCATACATACAGAATGAGGATACACAAAGTAAAAAAAAAAGTGAAATTAAGAGAAAAGTTGAACTTAGAGGAGAAGCGATTAAACTAAAGGCCAGCATTAGGTGGAGACGAGATAGAAAAAGGAATGAAAAACTATTGGGAGCCATAGTGGATCCAATACAACAGTCACAGCTCGAAAGGACTTTGAAAGAGTTTTAATGAAATGAGGCATAAAACATGCTTCCTGCAATTTCGAAAATCACTGGGGGGAAAAGGCAAGCAAACGACTACTCTATGTGGTGTGAAGAGCGGCAGCAAAACTAATGAATATTGAGTATGGGTTGACGATAGACCAAAGAAAGATGAAATGCGACGTAGAAAAAGCTTTCGAAGGTGTAAAATGAGTCACAACGTTTAAAATTCTCAGAAAAATATCTGTAAGTTTCAGAGAAAGAAGAGTAGTATATATTATGTACAAGAACCTACAGGGAACCATAAAAATGGGAGACCTAGATGTGCTTGGATTAAAAAGATAGTATGACAGGAACGCTGCCCTTCTTTTCTGCTATTAAGTATGTACAAAGAAGAAGCAATCACGGAAATTTAAGCTAGGGTCCAATGTGAAAAAATTCGTGGTGAAAGGATATCAACGTTAACATTCCCTGATGACATTACTATCCTCAGGTAATCAGAAAAAGTATTACAAGACTTTTTGAATTAAGTGGACAGCCTAATGAGAACTGACTGACATTAAATTGAAGAAAGATGAAAGCAATGAGGACTGATAGAAATAAATTTATTGAGAACTAACAATTAAATTGGTGACCAAGATAAGAGTACTACATCTGTTGTACTCGCACCCTTTGGTTAGCATGCCCTACCCGAACCGACAGCACCAATAGCGAATCCAAAGGGGCGGGCAGGGGGAGGAGAGACGGGCAATGGGGTTGCTGCCCCCGACCTGGCCCAGAAATACTCTTGTTTCTTCTTAAGCTTGAAATCAAAGAAACATTTACATGTAACATAGCCGTAGGACTTGTTGATGTTGAGGTCTTCAGTACAGAGACTGGTTTGATGCCGCTTACCATGCTACTCTACTCTTTGCAGGCCTCTTCATCTCCCAATAACTACTGTAACCCACATCCTTCTGGATCTGCTTAGTGTACTCATATCTACGATTTTTACCCTCGACGCTCCCCTCCAATACCAAATATGTGATCACTTAATGCCCGAGAATGTGTCCTACCAACCGACCCCTTCTTCTAGTCAAGTTGTGCCGCGGATTCCTCTTCTCCCCAGTTCCGTTCAGTACCTCCTCATTAGTTACGTGATCCACCCACATCATCAGCATTCTTCTGTAGAACCACATTTCGAAAGCTTCTATTCTCTTCTTGTCTAAACTGTTTGTTGGCCATGTTTCACTTCCTTACATGGCTACACTCCATACAAATACTT